>NC_051053.1:26368825-26968825 GCF_904848185.1 Acanthopagrus latus
CTCTCAGTTAGACCCCTCAGGTGATCATTCACCAGTCACATAAACTGAGATCATGAGAACTGAAAGGATCTTACAGCTGATGAAAAGACATCTGTAACGGTTATTGCTGTAATCATGCAACAGCTCTGCTATCCAGCATCCGTCCAGTGTTAATCACGCTGCAGTCACAGAAGCATTTAGTTTCCCAGTGTTGTAAAGTTCACTGCTCATTCGGATCTCAGGTACAATAAACTGCAGAGCTCAGAGCGAGCAGTTAAAAGTCTAACTGTAGTTCAAGTAAAGAGCTTTAAGCGTCTTGGGGGTGTAATAATACGAGACCTGCAATCCACACTGCTGCATTTCGTCTCCTTATTTTATTGTTAAATGGCATCTTCTTTAACAGACAGATGTAAAGTTTTACACTCAGATTTTAAGATTTCACATAAAGGCAAACATATGGATTCTAAACAGCCACATCTGACTACGGAGGCTGACGTAAAGCTGCCGGAACTTCACTTCAGCAGAGGTATGATTACATGACAGAGCCATTGGGGAGACTTGTTTGTGAAGGTGAGTGTGTGTTTCTGGACGTTTATTGAGTGTGATGAGAGAAGGAGCTTTGATCAGTGTGTCTGACCGAGCTGGTGTTTGGTTGAGGAAGCTTAATGGCCGAGGACAGAACACCTGCGCACTGGTTTTAGATTTATTTTCTCTGGGTGTGGACCAAACAGAATGAACCTTTTCCCAAGGTGGTCCGGTTCCTGTTCCACATAAGTTTGGCTAACCTGGGGCTTGTTTCCAACCTGACTGAATGGCTGATTGCTTGTATCTCTTGACCTGACAAACCTTTGCATTTTGATGCCGCTGTCCCCCAAGATCTCAGGTGTTCAGTTTCTGAGTGTAATCTTATTACAAGTAGGAATGATGGTCAAATACTCGTGTTAATAAAGTAGAATGGTCCTTTAATGGGAACAAATAAGGACAGATCAAGGACAAAGAAAAAAGAAAAAAAATAGGAAATTAGTAGCTGCAGTTTTCTGTGTTCTTTGATTTACGTTCATGCAACAAGTGAGCACACAATCACCTGTATTAACCACAAATATTAACTCCTCTTTATCTTGTTACTGGTACAAAAACATTGTATCCCGTCCATTAAACAGACTGCTGTTCTGATGTAGGAGGCCACAGAGAAACAAGTGACGTTCCACAGATGTAACTGTCGGCGTGCACCCCGGACACTGTCACACACACATCCTTATCTGTTTATAAGAAGATGCTGTGACGCACACACACACACACACACACACACACACACACACACAAGCTCGTAGTCTGACTTGTAAAACCTGCTATCTCATCCATCAGCCCTGCTAACAGAGCTTCGCCTCTGACAGTGTTTGAATAACACTGTCGGAACAAATCCGTGACGACGGAGGGATGACCAGCCTGTGAACCCTCCTGTGACCTCCGACCTCCCCGAAACACTCCAGATAACAGTGACTGCTCCTGTGGTATGCATCATTTTGTCAGCAGCAAAAAAAAAATGTTGTATATATATAAAAACAATTGTACTTTTACCTTTTATTATTGTTATTCAGTGATCTCAGTCTTTTCTTACTCTCCACCAAGAAAAGGCAAATAAAATGTAGATTAATAAAGAATAGTAATAAAAAGACACAGTGTGGTTTGATCAAAGTTATGTTTTGTCTTACTGTTGTTGAGCACTTTGTGTGATTTTGATAGATTATTAAATGATGCTTATTTTAATTTCATTTTCATTTAATCTTTGAGTGGAACCCTGGCAGGCTACATTTTGGGGAGCTGACGTGGATCCAAAGAAAGAATAACAAGAGAAGTTCAAATCTTGGTGAACAAAATTACTCTGGGAAATAAAACGAGAGTATATTAAATTGCCCGTCTAAGAACTTGCAAGATGTCTTTAAGGAAGTTATTTAAAACCTCCAGAGGAGTCCCTCATTGGATGTTAAGAAGTTGATCAATGAAACCGAGCATGACTAATAAAGCGTTTTTTGCTGAGATAAACAAGTGAATGGACTACCACGTATATTCCTCGTGAACTCGATCAACCGCAAACAGTTTGAGCCTTTTCCAAAGTATTTCCACTGTCCTCGAATTTGTTCGACAATTTCCAAACTCCCGGATTCAACCGGAGATACTGCTGCCCCCGTGAGATGTTTACTTTTACTTGCAATTATCAGCGGAGCAGCCCATCACCTCTATCAGCACTAGACCTGACCCCTCCATCTTCAGGACACAGTCCAGATGTCAGGCTCTCTCCACCCCCGTGAAAAAGTGCGGCTGTTGTAAAAGATGATGGAGAAGATAAACAACATGGGGGGAACCGGGGAGCCTGCAGGAGAGAGTGGGGTCCCCTGTTGTTTTGCTTGAGCGGCCATTCATCAGGTGTTCAAGTTGTTGGGCAATCTATTTCTCTATCCTTTTAGCCATGTCGTTGAGCTATGGCCTGGCAGACCTGTGGGCAAAGGAAATGGGCTGTCTGTCTATTTCCTCAGGGGAACTGGATTTATTTCCTTTAGCAGGAGGCTCAGCGAGGACTATAACGAACCTGGGACCCTCGCTAGAACAGGGAAGGAAGAGCCAAACAACTGTTGATTTGACTCTGGGCTTCATTCCTGCTATGGATGGAGCAGCATGTCGCTGTGGAAAGTAAACATAGGAAAAGATCGGGGCACAAGATTGACTGTCTGTCTGAAAAAATACTGTATATGTTGTTTGCTTGAATGCTCCAGTCTGTGCACGACCTGTGCATTCCTGAAAATAACCTCTTGCAGTCATGCATGTAACGACTGCAAGTATCAAAGGCAGACGTAGGATGACGTTATTCCCCTATAAAACCTCTCAGGGAGGAGGGGGAGGCTTGTAGGAGAAGCTTAGCCTGGTCAGGTCACCAATACGATACAGAATTTTAAAAAACAGGAATACTGTATGAATAAAATGTCTCTGCTGATCTACACAGAGACAATGTTTGAGTCGCCACAGGTCTCAGAGGTTTGCAGATGATCCAGCATCATCGTGCCAGCCTGCTTATCAAACAGCCACTTAAGACATCTCAGACAACATTCATGCAATTTTGTGCGGACACAGAAGCATGTTTCACCCCTTATTTAATAGGATCTAGTGAATCTTAAGGAGGACAAATGACAGACATGGATTCAAGATGTCGAGGCACCACAGTGATGCCTGAAAGAAAACTGGCTAAATGAAATGTGATCGCTAAAACAGCCGACTTATCACAGCCGACTTCTGCAGGGCTGGGCAGCGCTTATAATACAATGATAGACTTCCCCTGACCAGCTGTAGAGTGAGGGCTGCTCTTGTTTGTAAGTAATAATATTTCTTGAGATAATAAAATATCTCACGACATATCTCCACCCCCCGAATCCCCCCTTCACTCTCTGTACCTTGCAGGAGACACACATGGCGGTGTCGGGGGGGCAGCTGGTGATGGAGGCGGAGGAAATGGAGAAAGCGGCCGACGGTTTCACGATCACCTGCTGGGTTTTTGATGTGTTTGAGTGGCCACGTGGGCATGATGGCTGCGGGGAACAATGAAGGGCGCTCTCTGGTGAGCTTTAGAAGGTGCAAGAGCAGGTCGACTAGAGCTGAAAAAATAGGTAAGGCTTTCCTCCCCCACACGTGGGCCACAGCGAAAGACAAGAGACACCAAGGAATGAAGTGGGAAGTAGTGAAACAAGAAAAGCAGAATAAAAGACAAAGCAGATTTATTGTGACTCCTAAGAAAAGTGTAGTGTGTTGGTGGAAACGCAGAGCTATATCATATCTGTTTCTCTTTGAGCAATTTATGCTAATCAAACTTACCTTTTATTAGCGAGATTGGCTCAAATAATTACTCTTTCCAAAGGAAAAAAAAAAAAAAAATCTATTTGAGCAAGAAACGGCTTTATTTATTCAATTAAAAGAGACAATGTCGGAGTGGAGAATTAATTCTCTTTTAACTGCTGCCAGCACAATATGGCTCAACCAACATCCATATTAAAGACCCAAGTGCATTAATTAAAATCTGAAGCAACCAGTGCACTCAACTGCAATTTGAGCACACAAAAGAACTCATTCATTTGGCCTAAAATAATCATTAAAAAGCCGCATCTCCTGTTCCCTAACTCTGTGTTGAGTTTTCCTGTTATTTATTCATTGAATGTCTATTAACCTGAAGGCATTTCACAGAGAGAGTAATTTATTATTCAATAAGGTTGATATTACAGTGCCGACGCTCGAAAATAATATTTATTCGAGACAAAAATGTGAAATAAAGCCTCAGATAAAGGAGTGAAAAGCGGTGGGGAAGAATTTGCAAGATATTAAAAAAAAAAGTTGAAAAAATTGGGAAAAGTGTTGGTTTCACTGATTCGTGGCTTCTACAACAAACCAGACACACTTTATTTTTTTGTCTCTTCTGCATGCCAGCAAAAACAATTCTAGCAATAATGTGATTTTCAGCCTCCAGGCTAAAACTGACCAGTGCAGTTTCACCAGTTATTGACTGAATCATTTGAGTGGGCATGGTTTGACCTTGACGGATGTATCCAGATCTGGGTCAAAATGCTCCACATGCTCACAAACGTACGTACACAAAGAGCAGCAGAGGCCGTCAGAGCTCAACCGTCCTCCTCCCTGCAGCCACATGTTAAGTTTCAGCTGATGAAGCTCACACAACCTTGTAACACCTTCTAAATACACTACAGCTGCTGCAAACTCCATCTAGTTTGCATCATGACAACACCACTGCACAACCATCAGTCATTATGGAGACGCTCTTTTCTCACAGTTCATCATTGTGTAGTTAGAAAAACTTCCAACTTTAAAGGGAAAGGTGTTCTGTTTTACTCAAACAAGCTTTATGTATAATGAGCATGTCTGTTGTGTTCAGGGTTTTATCCCAGTAACTGAATCATGAGATGAGACACATCAGCATCTAGAAGACTATACAGTTTCCTGTTAAAAACAGAGGACGCACATTTCTCTTTTTATTTCATGAGGTCCTGCTGATGTTGAGTTCACGCTACAGGATTGTGGCCCCGATTGATTAAAATGTCCCACTCGACGACAGTTTTTAATCACTGACAAAAGCCCCCAGGTCAGAGGCAAAGTTGCACATTAGCGCACCCACGAGCGACGCCACAAAGATATCTAGCATGTTAAATATTGTGCTTTGTCGCGGTTGTGTCAGAGAGCCGAGCACCGAGCTACAGCCAGTGACAGTAGAAACTCTTCTGCCGTCGTCTGCAGTAGCAGGAAAGCACACAAACAACTCTGACCACTAATAAAAGAACCACATTTATTAAACATTTTGTACACGTTATAAAATACTAAGTATATTCTGACGAGCAGAAATGGCTGTGACTTTCAAATCACTTCTTTTTTTCTTTTCGCATTACTGCCAATTTAAATAAAATGTTTTAATGGGCTTTCAAAAGCACAAAATCCTTTGATTTTGAGGGACCAGTATAATCACAGTAAAAAAAAAAAAAAAAAAAAAAAAGTAAGTCTGCACCTAAGCTGCAATTATCCTCCACCAGCACTCAAACAGCCCCTACGAGCCATTTTTCATTTCTCTGATGGAGCTGAATTTATACATTGTGCAAGAAAATGGTAATCTTTCAAGTCACTGAAGAACCTGACGGGACGTTTTTTTTGCACGTTTAAACGTCTGAAAAGGCTTTAAATCAAAGTGTGTCTCTGTGGTGAAGTAAAACGTGGACCTCAGCAGCGGCTATAAGTAAAGTGCAGTCCTTATCGTTTTTGATAGTTTGCTGCAGACAAATGCAAGTCATCCCACCCAAGTGCACTCGGAGTCGGCTGGTGTAAAAGAGAGAGAGAAAAAAAAAGAGAGACGCCTCTCAGACTCCATTATTTTCTTGGCCATCATCCAACGTGTGGACATTTTTTTCAGCGTTTAGTGAGGGAAGATAAAACAAGCACACACCAAACTGTTTTCCGTCAGTTTTCCATCACGCTGTATGATAGCTGCAGGTGGAGAACACAGCCAGCGTGTTTCTCTCTGGAAATCTTCCTGTTTAATTTCCCAGTCCGCCCGCCTGCCCGCCCGCCTGCTCGCCTGCCATCCTGAGAGGATATGTTAAATGTGCTTGGCCTGGGGATGTTTGATTTCTCTCTGCTGCGCTCCCTTCTATCTGACAGATTGGAATAATAAGGAGAGCTAATTGGAGAGGCTGCTCGTATGCTGATTAGATGTAATTTTTTAAGAAGCATCTGCCTCTTTCTTTCTCTCTCTAGAAATGTTCCTCTCGTCTCCTTTTTGATTTCACACGTGGCGTTTCCAGCGTGTTCGGGAATGCGTTTCTTCTACTGCAGCAAAGTGTGTGTGTGTCTGCTTATGTGTGTGTGTGTTATATATGTCCGGGGCATTGCCTTAATTCTCTCCAGCTTTCTCCAGCCAGCTGATAACAGCATATCAGGACACATTTCCAATTTCTACTGCTTAGCATTACGACGCCTCTTAATCCGGGGGAAAATCGATGCCTAATAACCTATGAAAATGTACATTTGCCGTTTTACCATTGCCAGAGGCCTCGTCTGCGTCCCCTGAGCATCAGGCTATAAATATGCCTGCATTAGCACTCAGAAAAAAAAACAAAAAAACATAGGAACAGGCTGAAGTTTCAGCTGATACTGAATACTTGAGCTAAGTGCTAGAGACGGAAAGCAAACAGCTCCTTTTGCTACTGAAGGTGTGGGAGAGCTTTTTGTACTACGACGGCTACTACTTGACTTTTGACGTTGTGTTTCACGATGTGCTATCACTCATCAGCTGCAGCAGTGTGCTAATGCTCCAGTGTGTTCCTTAAATACTGAGCCACCACTTTGAAAGAAATCCTAATACCTGAGCCACTTAGATATTAACACATTTCACAAAGTACTCCACTATTAAGCACTATCATGTCGGTAGTCTTTCATTCAAGCAAGGGCAAAGACAGAGCTACTTCAAAAGGTATTCTCCTCTTTTTTTTTCCTTCCCTTCAGCTGAATTTACAAACCGTCCTCTGTGAGCTCTCGATGTTTGCAAAAGGAGCTCCTATCCCACATTTTCTTACAAGTGCGAACAATGTCGGCTCTGCAAGATGACAAACAAAAGAAGATCATATTGTTCGAGTTTACTTTTCATCCCCGGCGCGCACGTCTGTTGTCTCTGTTAAATGGATTTAACATTGACTGCTGCTCATAAAGCTGAACTTTTCAGGAAAATTTGTCATTTGAATGTCGCCTGGTACATTTCCCACTGGTGCGATGTGACTTCAGTTTGCCTTGAGGAGGAATGAAAAGCTTCAGTCAACAGTCAAAATAATAAAATTCAGTATTTCTGCTCTTCTTTTTTTTGCCTTTGAGGGTGCACAAATTCCTCTTTTGTTAGATGCAAAGTACGATTTGTGTTGTGATGAGAGTCTAAATCAAACCCTGTGGATGAAAACAACCTGTAGCAGGTGCCTGAAAACATTTTATGACGTTAATAGTCTGAAGATCTAAAAAGAAACGTATACTTACAAAGCAAACATGGCAACTATTTTCTCCTCCCAGCTACTTAAACTAGTTAATTTCAACATTGTATATGTTATTAATTAAATCATATTTAGGTTTGGACTGCTGGTCACATTAGGCTCTGGGAGTTTCTTCACTCAGGATTTTCTTTTTGACAATGTTTAAAGAAACTGAAACTAGTTTTAGGTGTTTGTAAGGCGAAGTGTTAGGATGTGATGTATCAACACGTCTTTGCTTTCTTTTAAGCATGACAACGATTTTTTTTTTCCTGAACATTAACAAAACAGTGTCTGTTCCTAAATCTAAGCCATTACTCTCTCTGTGGTAAATCAGAAAACACATTATTTTGTCATTTGGACTGAGAGCTTTTTAATTCTAACTGATAGAGATAGTTTTATTCCATTTCCCATTTTATTTGATTTCTTGCAAGATATAAAAACTTCACTTTCACCTCACTCCTTCTTCAAAAAGTCATGTTGGTGTGTGCGGTGACAAAAACAAGTATTTCAAGCCAAATGTGATGTTTTCCTAAACGCAGCCAAGTGGTTTGTGAGCCTAAACCTAACCAGAGGATCGACACAGCGGCCTGGAGACATACAGCTGCAACATAAAGAAATGTAGGTTTTAACTTATCTGTGATTTTGCAGAACTGAACTTTGCCAACATTTATTCTGGATATTGGGCTGCACGGTTCAGCATTAGTCAGACGCCTCCCCTCCCTGCACTGTCCTCATGTATGTATGCATGTTGAGGTCTCCCCAGCAGTTTATCTCACCTGTTGTTAAGAGAGTGATTGTCGCTGGCGGTGCTGAGCGGGGAAGGCCTGACCTAGCTGGATGTAAACAGCCTCAGATGAATACAGGGGCTTAGCAGGCTGGAAGGATGAATGACTGCGCAGCTTAGCAAGGGCCCCCATCAACATACCTACACACACACACACACACACACACACACACACACACACTCATCACATCACATCACATGCAGCACATCACACACATCACAAATAACTGCCACCATTCCTGTGACCGAAGCTCTCCATCTTGAGGGAGACCGAGTTCAATTCTGCTCAGTCCTGCCCTCATGAATGCATATAGAAGCCCAAAGCTGATCGCTAGCAGCCAGGATATTAAATCCATCAAGCCTGACTCTGCCTCCAGAGGAAAATGTACACCCACACAAAAACACCCCTCTGCGAGCGAGACAAGACCGGAGAGACCCGGACGAAACAAGAGGGGAGTGATCGCAAACACCAACACACAGAATTAGTCCTGAAATGATTATTCAATCAATTAGTCTGCTGACAGTATATCAATCCCCGACAACTCTTCTCACGGTATTGTTTCTCATTTTACAGAAAACTGATTAATCATGGAAATTAAGCGTCAGCTGTGACACAAATTATGCATACAAAGTGGCAGCTATAACACATATATATGTGTGTTGTGTTTATGTTGTGTCATCTGTCTTATTCTTGGCGCCCTCCGTCCAGAAGCATCTTCTTAATAACGTTCATAACTTGTGCCTGGCAAGAGCACTTCTGCCTGGCCTTGACAACTTCGATAGCTCTTTGGAAAATCAATGCCGAGATAGGACTGAATCAGAGCCGGAGGGTGAAAGTGTGGTGGTGGTGGTGGTGGTGGCGGCGGGGGGGTTCAGGCTAAGTGAAGTTTTGAAAGAAAAGGTGGTGAGGAGAAACAGATGAGAGGAAAGACTCGGAGAAGTTTGGAAAGCAAATGAAGAAGAGGAGAGGAGAAACAAAAGACTGCTGCTGCCTGTGCGACCTGTACTCATGGCAAACTCAGGATAATAAACAGGATTGTTTAATTCTAATGGAAATAAGCACAGATAAAAGAAACACGGAGGAGACTTACGTAATCTTGCCTGGAAAATAACCCCTAAAGTGTGCTTGGAGAGGCATTTTAACGTGCTCAGCTGCTGACAGTAGGACGTGAGCTGTACTGTAAAACTTTCTGTGTAATACAAGTGGACACATACAAGTGTAAAACAAAAGCTCCTGTCTGTGAACTGTTTGAATCTACACCAACCCGGTGTAATATGGATTCAGTCTGCAGCTTGGACTGTCCCATGGTGTTTCAGACATGTTTAGTTAAAGCAGGTCTACCGGCGGCCGAATATTTAATGTGTTCCCCCGGTCACCATCCCCAGGTAACGGTGGAACAACTGAAATTCAAAACCAGCGACCACATCAGTTAGCAACCAAACCTGCCTGCTTCCAACTCAGTGTTGTACTCTCGCCTTTCCACAGCTCTGAGATCAGGGTCTCCAGGTCAAACTGGGATTACTGCAGTTGTTTTTCGCCTCGGACGGCAGCCAGACTGCTAGTGGTAGCCATGTCGCTAACGCTGCTAGAGAAGCTTTTTCCTTACTTCCAATTCTGATACAGGTTTATGAAAGTAACTGTAATAGTGTAATTAGTTTAAAGAGTAAAAGACAGAGTCAGTTTTCAGAAACCCAAAGAGCTGCGATAACTAAAGTGATGAAAGTACTGCTCTGACCCTTGAATGATTTTGTATGACAGACAAGTGCAAGGAGAGGAAGTAAGAGCTGCGGGGAGAGGCAGAAATGATTTATTTCTACTTAACGATAAGAGTCCAGTGCAGCAAGTTGAGGGGGGCAGATATGGGAGATGGGGATGTAATTCATGGGGGGGGGCGAGGGATGTGAAGTATTCCTTGAAGTGATGACAGTTGAGATAAGAACAAGAGATAAGGAGTAACACGGGAGTGGATTTTTCAATCCTGTCCCGTCTAACTCCACCCCCCCCCCCCCCCCCCCCCACCCCGCCCCCCCCCAAATAAAAAATGCTCCTGTTCCATCCTGATCCCATGAGAAAGTAAAGAAAACAACATCCCGTCTCGTCCCACGACGCCATCAATAAATCCACTAAAAACCACCACTGGCAGGTTTTGCAAACAGGTGATTTGCGGCTGCATTTCAGCGCTACCTGCTTTACGAGTGCGTCTCCGAAGGCCACTCGTCCCTGAGTCAGCGGAGGATTTGATAACTGCTTTACACGTCTTATAAACAGCATACAGAGTCACTGTTGACACTTAGGAACTTGTTTAAAACTTCAAGCTTGCTCGAAAGCTCCTTCACTCAGTAATACTCTGCACTTCTGTCTTGCTAATATCTAACTACACTGTCTGAAATTGAATTTTGAGGGCTGCAATATGCATCAACAATCCAGATTTAGTCCTGCACACAATTACAACTCGATGGCAAATCTCCACCTGAAGATTCACGGGACAAATTAAAACACCAGATGAAATGTAAAACACTGCATTAACATGGAATCATCCAGAAGTGCTGACGCGGTGATGTCCATGACGGAGGGATGAAGCTCGGCGCGGCTCGACAGGAGGAAGGACAAATGCTAATTCTGGCAGGATTTCACTACATTGTCAATGAATGATTAATAACTCAGGATTCCCTATCGCTGGAGAATATAGGAAGAGCATTTCCATAAAGGGAAACTGTCTCACTTAACTTAATGATTAGTAATGAATCAATGTCCGTAGCTATCAGTAATCTGAAGGGTGTTGGCACGCTGGATCCTTCAAGAGAGCAGTTGTTACGTACTATGTGGTCACATAATGTGTACAGGAACAAATCGGAGATTTCCAGGTAGTTATTATTGATTATTCTGTAGAGAAGCTTCACGTTGTAATATGTTACTGATGGACCAGAATTAGATTTTTTTTGGCAATTCTGTCAAAAGCTCAGGAACAAACAAGTGAGCTTTGCTTTTTTATGATTTAGGGAATGAACTGTCAGGCTTCACTGCTAAGCCAACGTGGAAGTCCTTCAAGTGCCTATTAGTGTCACCAATCAATCAATATATTGATACATATCCATAGTGAATATCTGGAAAGGTTTCAATACTCTTTTTCTCCAGCTGCACTCTCTTATTCTTGTGTTTCTCTGACAGTGAATTGAGACGCACATTCATGTCTCTATATCAATTAAATATCTAAAATGTCAAGCACTCAATTTTTCTCTATGGTTTTCAAAATGTTAGAGAATCATGATCCTTTCAAGATATTGTAATGAAGTTAGAAATTCCAGTATTGTGAAATAGTGCCTGTGTTATAATGAAAACTTTGAATTCTTGGGCCTCGCTGCTGCTGTTTAGGGTTTTAGAGCGATTGATGTAAAGCAGCATAAATTAACGAGACCAAAGCTGAAGAGGGCAGGATGTTGTTTCACGCTGATAGACAAAGTTTCATATTAATTGCTCAGCTGGAACTTGGTGACAGGAACACAGTGTGAGCAAGTCAGAAGGAGCACATTATTAAAGGCCCTGCAGGAATCTCTACATGTCAATCAAATCAGAATGAAGCTAACGCACTAATGCACAGAGTTCAGATAAGCTTCCACATGATGTTGATGTGTGCAGCTGGATATTCAGAAGAATTTAACACTAAGAGACATAAAACATACTAAAGCTACACATATCGTGTTGGCCTGAGCATCTATTCCAGTGATAATGGTGATCCGACATGATTTCTTTAGATAGAGCAGCTCTTATCTTCACTTAATGTAATGCAGGCTCTTAGAAAAGCCATTATACTGTAATTCTCCACGAGCCACAGTGACTCAAACACAGAGTCAAGTAATTGCACCAGCTAAAATTATATAACTTCCAGCGGAGCACCTTTATATTGGAGAGGTTGCCATAGTTATTATCGCCTCCCTGAGGGCTTTGCAAACTTCCTGTGTCCCAGTCAAATCCTTCCTGCGGCTCAGGACACTTAGTTCCAACTTGTTTTTAGAGTGCCACGACGTTCATGCTCCACCTTGCACAGGTAAAAATGCGAAATGCTAATGAAATCCGGAGCTTAGCGGTGTTACCTTGGCAACGACATCGCCGGTGGGGCTTCTTTTCTCTTTCCTTAAAGGAGAGAGTCACCCACACAGAAATGACTGTGGAGTATTTTTCCTGACAGGAGAGGACAAATGGTGCTAAACAAACAATGCATTAGGCTGTCTCCTTACCTGCGAGCAGCGGATATAATGTACACAAATGATTCCTGCCACCGCGCCTGTGGGGAGATCTGCAGCAATTCCAACTTATATTGACATTTTGAAATGAGGGGAGGCGTGTGCGCCCCTGATTTGAGCACCTGTGTGTCTGTGGTGTTTGTGTGTTTTATGTGTTTTAATCCGACTTAAAGATTTAACTCTTGATTCACACTAGTTTCTCTACACAGACGTAAAAAGCGGCTGCATGCCGTCCGTCTATCAGGCAGCTGATTAGATCTAGTGTCAGCGCTTAAACAGATTACTCTGGCAAGAGGCAAGCAACAAAGCAATAACACACTCCCGGCCTCAATCTGTTGCTTTTAACTTCATTTCACGAACAGACTCCTCTCACTTTCAATATCTGCCGCAGCCACACAGTTCAGCTGAAAGCAACAAGAGCTTTCATTGGATCAATCGTCCTGCCACAGCTCGCTGCCTCGGCCTCTCAGAGGGATGCCTTCATATTTAACACCACAGATTCTCTTCATGTTTTTTTTTTTTTCCTGTCACTTATCATATATACAGGTAATTTAGAGAAAGAATCACGAAGCAAAAAATCATCTGAATGATTCAAATTAAGATTTGTTATAAATATCCTTGAAGAAAGAATGTCAAGAGAAAACAGGAGAAAATAAAGTATTTAAAAAATATTATGCAAAAAATACACCATCGCTACTTCCTCGTTGAATTACTGCTGGAGTTACTGTCATGAACTGATGGCATGTCATGACTGTCCTGGCCAAAATATTATCACGGTAATCATCAAAACATACTTGAAACTGTAAAGATAGCTTTCAGACATGCTGTAATCACCTCACCTTATTTTTTGTAAAGAAACCAACCTTCAAAAAACAGGGTAAATAAATGGTGGGCACTTCATCTCCCTGCTGTTCATCAGTTTTGAATCCACAACATCTACACGCGTCTGATTTAAGTTCTTTCTGTTGGGGATAAAATGTGCAAGTACGACCTTCAGCTTTATTGACAGGCTTAGAAATCGGGGATTTGTGGGTTCCCTGGGACAGTATGTTGTCGAGCCAGACAGCTTTTTTAAGTGACTTGAGGATGGATATTTACGATCGTCTGGATGATGAAAAACTCAACATGTTAAACTTTATCCCCCGTCCCTACGTCTTTACCACACAGGAGACGGTGAAGAAGCAGCGGAAGCTTATTGTAACACAAGAACTTTTTTGATAATGCTGTTCTTGAATCTAAAACCTGTTTTCCATCACTCCCTACTCCCAGTTTCTCTTCAGATTTTGCATCTTTTTACAGTTCACATTTAGGTTTCCTTTGGGTGAAATTATAAAAACACGTGCATGAAGACCTGCTTATGGTGTCAAAGCCTCCCTGCAGAGAGTTCCTCTAATTGGCTTCCCTCTCTCCAAGACAAATCAAAAAGGGTCGATAATTGGACCAGCAGGGGGTGGGCGGGAGGTCATGGCGGACAGCGCTTTGCTTCACGGGGTTGTTCACTAATTCACTTTGTCTGCTCGTCTCTGTCTGCCACACTCTCTCCTCTCAGTGCTGCACATTTACAGCCTTCATTCGGCTGCTGCCACATCAAGAGTCGTGTCCACTTCTGGTCTGAAGTCCTCAAACTGTCTCCTCCTATTTGTTCAGCCAAAGTATGTCTTGTGATAATCAGTGGAATACTCGTGCTTTAACGTCTGTATTTCTATTAAGAATCCAGAGCAGCTGGCTTCGTGCTGAACACACAGACCCGCTGCAGTGCTGCGATTACTTTTTATTTTGGCAACAAAATTCGGCGCCATAATCTCATCACCTCCCGCTCCACAGGCATCATGCAGCGTTAAATTCAATCCCTATAACATGCAGCTGCCACTTACTGCAGATATCACTTTTCCTCAGTCCTAGACAGAGTTTCATGACTGCTGTGAATCCATTGGTTTTTCCAGAGAGCAGTTAAATTATGATCGGGATAGTGTGCTCTGTAAATCAGCAGTGACATGAACATAATCAACAGTTGACTTAAAAAAAAAAACTCTCTCAGAGTTGAAGGGCATAGTCCCACGATGCTCAGATGGAGTCAGGGAACACAAATTAATTGCTCTTGTGAGACTTCACGCTAGCTTTCTGCAATTAACTTCACCTAAGCGTGTGTGTGTGTGTGTGTGTGTGTGTGTGTGTGCGCGCTACTCGAGCTGCTATATGATCTCCAGAGTAGACAATAAGATTAGCTGCAGTCACAGCCAGGCTGCTGCGAGTCACATCTGTTCTCCACATCCAGATTTATGGTTTAGACATGAAGGCTTTCCATACTAAGCCCCTGAAGACACACAGGGGAGAGTTTCAGGATATATTTTCCCCAGCAGAATAAAGTCGAGCCTGGACGGGGCTTCATCAGCTCGTTTCCTATTAGCTTATATATAGGCTGTGAGTAAAAAAAAAAAAACAACAAAAAAACATTAAACAAACTGGAATAAACCAAAAATATGAACTGAAACTAGACTTAAGTGAAAACAGTTCCCTCAAAAGTCAATTTGAATGAATATTACACATACATATTTTCTCCCCTGGCGGAATACTAACATGCGCGGAGGTGTTTCAAATACGTGATTTATAAGAAAACGTATTTTCTCTTAACCCAGTTTGCACATTGTGAATCAAAACAGGCCTCGCCGACACTTATTTGACAACCAAATCCTCATATTCATTACCCTTCTGGAGCCTAATGGTAATAAGAAATAGTCTCAGACCTTCCTCCAACTTATTCAATTCCTCAAGTAAACACACTGTAGGCCAGGGAGCGGAGCACGGGCGAGCCGAGCATAACTGACAGCCTGAGCACATAATCCCAACTACAACACGGTACAAAGCAGAGAGGAGGAGAGAGGGGGATTGAGCGAGGAGAGAGGAAGAGAAAGAGAAAAGGCGATAAAAAGGGAACAAGAGACGGCAAGAGAAGAAGGAGTGGAGCAAACAGATCATTTCGAGGTGACAAGAAGCTAAAGACAGAAAGGGAAACATGTTTCAGGGCGTGTAATCGATCCATTAAGCCATCGGCAAACAGGAAAATTAGCTTTTTGTTGAGTGTGTGTTTAGGATATTAAATTTACATTAACATGTTTCCCTGGTGAAGTAAAAAGTGTGCCGCTCATTTGGACCGTTCTCACTTTCAACTCATCAAATACAGCAGCATCGTCAGTGGCTTTTAGCCTCTACTGACCCTGTAGAGCTCCACAGTAGGTTAGCATCATCAATTCAGTGTCTGAGCACATGTGAAATATATCACAGCACCCTCCTCTGTCCCTGAGTTATGATGTTAAATGACTTTGGGTATGAAATGTAGATAGACAATAGACATTTGTGTGCATTATTTTCAGAATCAGCCTGTGAATTCTTAGGTTATGGCCGAGAACATGTTTTGTGAGGTCACAGCGACACTGACATGAGACCACCGAATGTAATCAGGTCATCTTGGAGTCCGAGTGGACATTTGTGCTGAATCTGAAGAAATCCCCTCAAGGCGTAGAGGAGATATTACATTCCCAAGAATGAAACGGAGGGACGAGCTGAAAATATAATGTATCCAGCCGCTACTGACAAGGAGGCATAAAAAAAATACATTAAGATATTTTTTATCAAACTATAATCTCTTAACTATCAACTCAAACTCTCTAAAATATCTAAATTTAGTGCCTCATATTCTCCTAATTTGGAGTACAAGGCTGCAGGCTGCTCAAGCTTCTCTTCGATTAAGTTATAAAAGTACTTAATACGATGATGTAAGAGCTGGCTGAGGAAAATAGGCAACATACAGTGCTTATATGACTCACTTTGCTATTTTAAGGTCAAAATCCACTTGTTCCACCACTTGGTTTCTATTTCCTTGCACATTTCACCTTAATCTGAAAAGTTAACAGGTCCTGAAGGTTGAAACAATTAAAGAGTTCTGCTCTGTTCTCTTGGACACGTGAAAGCCAAACTGCAAAAACGACCTCAGACTCCATCGGGATCAAACTTCCTCCTGTCCAACAAACGAACTGGTGCATTAATATTTACTTCCACATTCATTAACTCACTGCAGGAGCACTTCAGCCCTTCATCTTATCTCCATAACTCCGCTGCAACTCAACAAGTATCCTTCACACTCTTAAGACCTCTGATAAAAGTCAAGCTAGAGTCGTTTACCTTCATGAATCTTTTAGGGGGAAAAAAAAGCATAATTGTATCAGCTGAGCCATCACAGAGCGACTTCTCTGTTTAATTCAGTGGCAAGTATGAGCACGGGCAGCTAATTCTGTCTGAAAGTGCAGCAGCCAAGCAGCTGCGGATGAATTAACTTATCATATCGTGGCCTTGTTATTCCGGGGTGCAAATCTCCAGTCAGGAAAACAAGTCAAACATCTTAAGAGGGAGTGTGGTTGAGTGTAGGAATACATTACTTTGAGTTCCCACTTGTATATGAAATTGGTTTCCTCGCCTGTCGTAAGCGCATTTGCACTGAGTACATTTCAACCTTCACTTCCCCAAGTTAAGATGCAGGAGCACCAGCGCTTTGCATGTAAATCTCTCAAGTTTAAGCACACAGCCTACGCTCGCTGGCTTGCTCTGTCTGTCTCTTTCTTTTCTGTAACACACACACACACACACACACACACACACACACACACAAACACACTCTCGCTCATACCCCCACACACACAAAGCTGCACAGCAAATCCGACTCTGACTTTAACTCTCTTAAAACTATATAAGTTGCATTTCCTGTGAAATACACTGTAGGGCATTTCCAAAACGAGTCACAGGCAGAGGCGCAAACTCAAGCGTGCTCACAGCCAGTTACCCAGTTACACACACTGCACAAGACCTATTAACACGAGTACACACACACACACACACACACACACACCAGGTAGACACAGCAGCATCAATGTGCTCTAACGGTATCGTTTCTGCTGTCAGTAGTGGCAAAAATAAAACATTCATCTTTGATGCTTTCATGCTATTCCTAATCCAAAACAGAGATCTGTGTCTGTCGCTGGCAGCTCCCTCTGCCTGTCTCTCACAAACGCAGACACACTGACCCTGCGCTGGTAGAAATATACAGGTGTGTTTTCTTTCTTTCTTAAGATAACACATTGAGAAGTACAGGAAGCAGCTTTGCATTGTGGGTTAATACAAAAACAACAACAACAAAAACAGAGAAATCTTCTTTGACACGCTGGAGCAAAGCGGAAATCCCCTAAATCATCCACACTATAACTGATGAGGTCAAAGGGAAAATGTTTGATTCAACATCCCATTAAGAGAAGTGAAAAACCAAAAGAAAAGTTACGAGTCCTTTCCCACACTTAATTCTGTCCAGTGAAGGAAACATCTGCTCCAAAATGGTGTTTGTTGACTTAATGCAGTTCTGCTCAAAATCTCATGGGTGAAACTTCAGCACGCCATAAAAAGCCACAAATTACAAAACTTGGCCTGCGACTTTGACCGATGCAAATCTTGTTTGAAAATGCCTCAACAGGTTCGGGTCCAATGACATAAAGAAGCTGGATTCGATGTGTGTTACAGGGACCACACTCACCACACACAGCCAAAGAAAGCAAAGTCTGTGATGCCATTCACGTGTTGATACACAGCCAGGTCTTGAGCTCCAAATCAGACCAGAAAATTACTCCAAACACCATATGCTGCATATTTCAAGGGCTGTACTGCTGAATGACCCGCACTGTGGGTCCAAACGTCCAATATTTACATCATTATCTTCTCTGTTTTCCTGCTCACAGAGCTCAATCTCTCCTGCAGCAATCTGGCACAAGGGCTCCAGTTGCCATCCTGGGTTTTCTCGATAAGTAAAAAAACAATTAATTAGTAATTTTATGGTTTTATATTTTCGCTGGTTTTGAAAATTGTTCAACCACTTAAGTCCTGGAACCTTCTGTTTATTTCAGGAGCGCTGAAACAAAGCGACACCAAACAACTCCGTGTGTGTTTGTTTCTGATACACAAACTTCACTGGTGTTTCGACTCACATGAAGGCGGCATGTGAAGAAATTTGCATTCAACTACTGTCGCTGCTCTTGAAACGCTGAACTCGTATCCAACCAGTTTCCATAATCAGAAACAGAGCTGGACTCGAGTCTGACTACGAAAATAAAATTACAGTCGTGTAACATCTTGAGACATACTTGATATGTAATTATTAAGGTCAGTGCATTGAAATGATTTGCGAAAAAAAACAACAATAATAACCTTGAAAGAAAAAGCGCTCAGACTTGATGATGTGCTTTAATTTGCGTCTGATGATTTATGGTGTGACTTTGACACGGCTTCAAGGACTTGACTTGAACTCGTCTAAAACTGCCACAGACTTCTTGACTCTGGATAGGTCCAAATTCCACATTGGATGCAGATTCAAAGCAGGTTTGAGTGTGTAGAGTGCAGGAGAAGGAAAGAGTGACAACATTAAGAGTTAAGTCCACTCAAAAACCTCAGTGTAGACACTAAATCTGCTTGGTTTTGACGGACACTATCTCCCCACAATGCGATACAGAGAGGACTTAGGTGTCCAAAGAGCTTCTCTTCTCAATCGTTCCCATTGAAGAGAGAGCGTAGCGCTGGTGTCACTGTCACTCCTTTTCAGGCAGGCAATTGTACTCTCGATGTGGTGGGATTCGACACTCTGGAGGAGAAGCTTGTTCTGGCCACGTCTGTCTATCCTGTTCGTCATGTTGTGTCCAACAAAGCTCATAACAGAGACAGAAAAGGCGAAAGTATTTCTGGGAGTAAACCATTTCCAGAACAGTTTGCCTGCCCCAGCTCAAAACGGGTTGCGTTGATGTCTTGCTACCATGACCGAGCTGTGATGAGCCCCCTCACACACCAGACACGACTCAACACTTTGGTAACTTATACCTGAATTTCTATGGCTGTACCTGTCTGTAGTGTCATGTCCGCTGTCAGCTCAACCTCAACTGAAGATAAGCACACCATCAGCTGAAGACACCTTCAAGCAGGTAGTCCTGTTGTAATGGAGATGACACACTGGGTCAAACTGAGGTGATCCAGCCCAGACTATGTAAAAAAAAACCCCACGAATGTTACCGGGGAGCGTTGTGCTTTTATCACCCTGAGCTTGCTGTTAGCTGCGTAGTACAGCTTCTGCTAATGCGGCGTTAAGTCAAAACCCACGCGCTCCATCCCAGCACCCTGCCAGGCTTTCCTGCCAGAGAACGAACACTTTATGGACAGAAGCCGACAGAGAAGCTGCTCAAGGCTTCAACAAATCATGGATTGTGGCGCGACAGCTGAGAGTGCAGCAACAGTCCAACACTGTGTACTATTAAAATTCACATATGGTGTTTATTGTGGAGTGGAAAGGTCTCTATGATCTGAGATGAAACCTTTCTTAAGTACAAATATTTACTTACTTTTCAAAACAAAACAATACTAATAACACTGTGTGCTTCTCATAAAGAAGGAATGTCTGCGGATGTTTAGTCCAAGACTGAATTGGGAACATATTGTCTCATTAAAACCAATAACATCGAGAATCAAAGATCTCTAGGTGCAGTAATGTTCGGCTACGCTGCCGTTAGGATCAGGTATGTTTAATGTTTAATGGTCTCCCTGAGGAGGAACAGGTTGGTTTGTCATGTCAGGTGAAACTGAAAAACATTGTTCAAGTCCATTTATTTTTTAAATGACTTATTATACGAACATTTAAAGGGTTTTAGTTAAATGACTTCCATCGCTGCTGACACCTAACATGTCAATTTAAATTACACAGCCCACCATGAATCACAGATCTACACTTAAATGGCTTCTTAATCTTTAAAGCATACAGCAACATCTACCCTTTCAGTACATCCTCAAAAATAATTCAGGAAGAAATGAACCGACGCAGAAGAACAGGACAGTCAGGAAAACAGAATAATAAACAGATTCTAAATATACAGTTTATAATGAGTCATGTTCTGTGTTGTTACACCACTCGAACTGTATATTTGATGTCTTATACCCACAACAGCTCGGCTCAGTACAAGCCACAAAGTTCTGGCTTCTTTGCCAAGTCCTCATGAGCGCAAGGCGCCGAGTCAAAAAGGCTCTGCAGTGCCACGTCGGACTGCCTGCCAGGGTCTGAGCTACCGCGGGTTTTCTACTATCACTGCATACTGGGAGCAGTGGGAAGGAAATGCCCCAGCTCATTTTTCTAGAGAATGGAGCAGAAGCAGCACTCTGTCGGGGGTACGTGACTGTGTGTGTGTGTGTGTGTCAACATCAGTGATTTAAACGGATTTGCACCACAGGCGCGACAGCGCAGTGTTGTGAATCACACATCAGGACACCTGGCTCTCGGCCGCACGTACAACATGGCTGACTTTGTGCTCGTGCACCTAAAAACCTGCACACACACACACACACACACACACAACCATGATGCACATTAGTGCGTCTGGCCGTGCAGCCCTCTCGCTGGTCCAACTGCACATTACGTCCCTTTCACCTCTCCCTCCCTCTGGCTGAACGGTGATAAGTCCCCTGCTCTCAGTCAATGCGAAGCTGTGAATAATGGATGAAGTACAAGTTGTGTGCGACCACAGCAGAGTGCTCACATGATGGACACAGACACAAAGGGAGACATGGCAGGGACAGCAGGCATCTGTCTCTGCCTCTTTTACTGCTCTTTTCTCCCCTCTCGGTCTCTGTTTGGCTCTTTCTTATCTCTGTCTCCATCATAACAAATCAGCTGGATAATTCTCATCTTTTTCTGTATTTCAAAGGAACATGTGCCAGACTTCTGAAAAACTAATTTAACTCAGCAAGCTGTCCTGTCTGACAGCCTCAAGTGATCTGACCCTGGGTCAGCCGGCTTCACTGTTTACTGTCGTCTTTGACCTTAAAACCACTCACACCATGTCCGTCTCAATCTATGAATAAAAACAAACGCCGACACACACATTGCTCTCCATCCCCTTAAGGTGGCAGAGTCATGCCAGCTCCTATTCTCATAATACATAATGTGTTATTTCAAGCTCTCCTGGAATGCTCTCTGTCATTATCATTTGTTTTAACAAGCATGCAAACAAAGTGCATGTTTGTGCATCGGTGGAAATACAAATCTGACTGTGAACGCAGACGGGCGAAGAGCTGGTGTGATATTTTGCGAGCTGTTGGCGGCTCAGTGCCAGTATCCTGTGGGGGTAGCAGCGGGTATCTTGCTCCTGCCTGGTTAGTCCACTGCCACGGGTTCCTTCGGGGCTTACGCCGTGCTCAGTGACCTGTGTTGCTCTGCCTGAACAAATAACACAGCAGGGGAGCGAGCAAGTCTTGAGCAAATACAATTTTAATGTCATGTTTTTGACCCTGCTCTGTTTTGATGAAGTTTCTGTATCTGTTGGTTTCCTCAACCTCTTTAAAAGTGTTCATTAGTGTTTTTTTTTTCATCTTGTAGCTGTGGATCCTCCCTGATGAGCTGCTCATTATTGTTTTTTTTTTTTTTTAATCAATTTCAACATCTACTGAAATTAAGTGCTGTCCTTTGCTGTCTTCAGAATGGGCGATCACTCAGGTAAAAGTGCAGGATGAGATCGAAATGAAATAATAATGTTTGTTGTACACATTCACTAACATTCACTCGGAGGCCTAATTTACCTGTCGGGGCACAGACTAAAGAAAATGACAGTTTACCCCAAACTAGCAATTAGACCGAGGGCGGTGAGATACATCTGCTGGGTAGATTTGTTTTCATCAAAGACGCAAAGAGAAATGAATAACTGTCTCACAACTGTGTCTTGTCTCTCTTTCTACTATCTTCACTGTGTAATTACATTTCCAGGACAAACTGCAGGAAATTACAAACCTGTAAACTACAGTGTCACTCAGTTTGTAGCATGTAGAATACATTTGCTATGTTATGATATTTATATATATCAACCTTGGGAGGAAAAATTCAAGTTTTATGGACTTTAACTGGATTACGAAGCGCTGTCAGACAGCTTTATGTACAGTAGTACCTCCTCAGAGCAAACATATGTCACTCTCATGAATTATGCACTAACTACATCATCATAGTCAAATGGTTTTGTGCTTTATGACTCAGGACCAGTAACCAGCGCAAGATGCTTTACACCAGGAATATAAATATTCCCGTGTGACTGTGACTGCTTGAGTAATGCTCACTGACCTTTTTTACATTACAGCAGCTGCTCACAAACTGAAATATTCAGTATTTACTGTAAATCTCTGTCTGCATGATTGTTTCACCACCTCTTTTTCCCCCTATCTTTTCTTTTCCCTCCCTTATTTTATGCAGATTAGTTCTATTTGGCCTGTGAGGTGCAAAAGTTTTCCTTTAAAAATGCTAATTTCAAACATTTAACACTGCAAAACAGCTAAATAATATATTTACCTCACAGCTCTGTTTCTAATTAATCATCAGTATTTTATAGAAAGGCTGGGAGAATTGTGCAAAGTTTCTAAGAATGGAATGAGAGGATAAACGCTCTGGGCGTGGCCCCCCCATAAGCTCCTCTGACTAAGAATGCTGATTTAAAATAAGCTCTCTCTTTCAGAGAGTCGTGACTCATTTGGGTTCGGGAGGAGATTTTCGTCTTCCCCATTTAATGATAACGCTTCATGCAAAAGACAGAAGCTGGTGGCCAAATCTCCTGAGCTGATGAGGCTACAGGATGATGTCAGGCTGGTCGGGTGGCACGGAGAGAATCAGGAGGAGCGTCGCAGGTTTGATCCCTGCTGTGACTTTCAGCCTTAGGTTCATTTCTTAAACCATCCTGTCATTAACACCTCTCACACATACTCGCTTATAATGTCCGGCCGTCATTATCCGGGGCTATCGATTGAGATATCAGCTGGTCTCATCTATCCGACAGCACAGCATCACTCCGACACTATCAGCCTGTCATCCAGCTGCTGTCTTTTTAAAACACGATTCTATCTCTTTAGTTCATTCTTGCTGCTGTTTTTGTGTGACCTTCCACCTCCCCATCACCGCCTGTTCCTCACAGATTCACCAGCTTCAGTATTTCACCAGCCAATCAGTCTCAGTAGAATCACCACCCGGCACCAGCACCAGAGTCTGGACTCCACGGGGAGATATCAATCTCGAATCACCTGCTGCAATCAACATTTTCTTTACTTCATCCACTTGACTTGTGTATTTTTGTGTAAAGTAATAAATGAAGCCACGTGTCCACAGAAAACTTAAACTTTCGTAACTTTTGGTAGGTCAGTTTACACCGCATGGCAGGAATACTACAGCAATTCATATTTTCATTGTTTAAGTGAATAGAAAAGGTTAGAAAACTATAATTACAATAAGAAGAATGAGCTGAAATGTAATCTTAGACAGACGCCCGTTTAGTTTCCGTCTCAAGCGACACTCTCAAAAGTTTTTTTAAAAGGCAATTCAGGCGTTCCAATAAAACTATTTTTCAAATCCTTATACGACAATTATTACCTGCGACGATGAATCTTTTTAAATGACAATTTTGGAGAAACGGTATTTACTGTTAAGCCTTAAGCGACATCCATATTTCTGTCAGAGAACAGAGGGATGGAAGATTTTTAATTAATCTGAACGCCGGAACCCCCGAGGAAACACACACACACACACACACACACACACACACACACACACACACACACACACACACACACACACACACACACACACACACACACACACACACACACACACAGACAGAATGCAGACTGGAGCAGGAACATTTAGGCAAAACAAGACGGCGAGAGGCAGAGCGGCATATAAAACTTTGCATAAACGTCTCTCTGAGAGATTTTGTCTGACTATAAAGTGTCTGAAGAGGGAGATGGAGCCTCTGTGCCCATCACAAAGTACTACAGAGTTGTGTGACACAGTAAGGGACCAGACATTTCCATCATCATGAACACCAGCTGCCCGTCTTCATGCCAGTGCCAGCGTGGGTCTCTGTTGTGGCAGAGCGCTGATTTACCTGACTACGCTTTGCATTGCAAGATGCAGTTTTATATACTTCTTCATGTTGTATCCAAGTGTACTGAGAGCTATTTGAGTAAACTGCCTACTGTGTGTCCTCATACCTGGCCAACAAATATGATTTTGATTCTGTTCCCGGTGTAGACAATGTTTCGTAAGCAGCAACAGAGAGAGACAAAGAGTAAAAAACAGACGGTTATATTACAGAGCTGAAAATGGAAATATTTCCTTCTCATTCCAACAAAAATTCCCGCCCTTCCGACCTGCTAATAGATATATTTAAGAAGTTTGACGTTTTGATGTCAAGGACCTTCCTCAAGATGTCTTTTTTGCCAAAATCTGAATGAGGAGGTGAAAGATGCACAAGTGGTGAGCATGACTGAAAATATCACGTTATATGTGAATTAGTGTTTTCCATTTCCATCTACCATAGTTTAAACACTAGACATGTCTGAACTCGATTAAACTTTGGTCCGACGTGGTATTTTATTGCTGCTTCTCCTCTATAATAACTCTAGCATGTATTATTATGATTATCTGCCAGACTCAACCTGGGGATGTTCCAGTTCTATTTTGTTTGTCTTGTTTTCAGTATTTTGGTCTTTCTGCACAGTGGAAGCATGTTACATAAATCACTGTCTACGAGAGGCAAAAACAGGTACCACATCTATTATTCTATCCTCTATAAAATGGATGTTTTTTTTTCTTCCTTTTTTTACAGCTCGGATAAATGTTAAACCGATTGCCCTTGTTTATTCTTTGTTTTACATAACTCCTGACATTTCCACTCAAATGTAAATGAGCAAATTGAAAATATGCAGTAAAAAACAGGTGGCTGGAAATATTTCTGGTGAAACTTAAAGGGGGAAAAGGCAGAGAAGGGTGTTTGTGTGATGCCCCTCAGGTTTTTAGTCAGAACAAACAATTCAGCATGATTCAGCCTCACAACCCTATTGATGTAATCCCCCCCTGAGCGAGACTCGCAGCAGAAATTGTGTGTGTTTGCCCGTGAGAGTGCAGATCTGTGTTTGCTTCTCTGGTCAGTTGTGCATGCATAAAGATGATGACAGAGTGTGTCTGTATTTTCATCTCTCAGTGAGAAATGCTCATGTCTTTGCAGTTCAGGCAAAAGAATCTATTAGTATACCACGTGTCTGTGGATGTATGCATGCACACTTTGGGCCCATATGCACCAAAATTGAAATAATGCAGTGTATTGCAAAATAACGACCAAATTCATTCACAAAGACATAGCAAGTTAACTTTTCTGCAGGCCGCGATGCAAAGTGAAATATTTCCCTCACACCATCACAGCCTGCAATAAGCTGTTTTTGGCCATAAAACTAATGTAGCAGTCACAGACATTGACTGCCCTCTAAAATGGAAATTCATAAGCCAAAATGGCACAGTGGGAATATCAAAACATGACATATCCTCTGCTTCTCCAACCCCCCCACTTCTTGCTGTCTCTTGCTGCCTCCCCACTCCATCCCTCCCTCTCTTCTCCAGGGTTTTTCAACAGAGAGCACATCTGCTGTAGAAACTCTGCTGAAGGACATGTCAACCCTCCCTGACACAGCTGACTAAGCAGACAGACGGACGACCAGGCCAGTGGTCTGACACCTCTCTCACACGGTCCCAAAGGCACCAAAATCTATAACTGGCCTAATCTGATACCAAGGAGGCTAAACTCAGTGCGAACAGATCAACAGATCCAAGAAAAACTGACAATACAAGTCTCATATTTCAACCCCGAACTCTGTAGCTCTCACACCTGTGTTTCAAATGTTGGTATGAATTACAATACCAGCTGGTGTTGGTCAGATTCAGATGTTGTTTGCTTCTTTTTAACCAACTGCAGGAAACAGACCGAAGATGAGATTTTCTGGGTATAAACAGACGGATGATATTTGATAACGAGCAGATCTTCACGCGTCAGTCAGGCATAGCAGGAAGAGCAAACTGCAGCGCACGATGCAGTCCTAATCGAATTCAGCCATTTCTACACGTGCTGTACATCTTCTGGCATTTCATACACTGACTATTATACATGATGAAGATAAGATAAAGCAGGAATCGGTTAATCGAGAGATGTCCACAGTAACTGTGTAGTGTGACCAGCTTTACAAAATTGTTTTTTACTGAATGCAAAACTAATCACCTGAATAAATGTTGCCAATGCACATTTCTGCAAATCTTGAATATGTTGAAACTTTCTGACTAGATCTTTAAGATGCACTTTTACTTTCCTTTGTTTTATTCTGTGACAACTCTGTGTTTCTGCTTTGTTGAGGTTTAGGCAAAGATTATGTTTTGGCTCAAAATACCTGTTTTTAGGTATTATCCTGGGACTTCTCCAGCTGTGTTTCAGGGGAACTTAAACACAGCTGGAGATGTCCCAACTTCCTTTCATGCTTATAAGTAAAACGCTAACTGCCAACATTTTAACCTGGCCTCCGGGCTGAACCTGCTGCAGGTGGCTGGCACAGTTAAACTGCAGTAACTGATAACAATGTGACATTGAGTATGTATTGTGTTTCTTTGTCTCAAGAAAAAAATCATGCACGATCAAATACACACACACAAAACACAGCTCTGTTTTGTTACCCAGTATGGCCCAATTGGGATGAGCTCTCCTGTTTCTACTGGGATCCTGCAGTTCCGTGGAGGAGGGGCTCCCTCTGCCCAGAGTGGGCTCTCTGCCCAGGGAAACCCTACCCTGGGCGCCCCCCCTGCCCGGGGCTGAAGTGGCAGAGCTGCTCCAAGGTTCCCCACCCTCTGTAAGAAATGCGCTTCATTCAGGACCACCAACAAACAGCCATCAGGGGGTCATCAGGGTTCACAAAATTCACAGGGAGGTCAAGACTCCAGATCATAAAAGGGGATACTCACAGGTCAAAGGGGAGAGTTTAAGGAAGAACCGGAAAGAGAGCATTCAGATGATTCAGACGGACAGAAGTCACATTCTGGGTTTATTCCAGGTAGGCAAAGGTGAAGGCAGAAGGAGGCATACAGGAGCAAGGCTTTAATAATTCCAGAGTTTCATAGAAGGAAGGACTGTCATACAAGCTCAATATAAGAATAGAAGTATAGAATAAGGAAAAAAGGTGCTGTTGCCTGTAACATCGCTGAGGGAGTATAGTTCTTATCTGCAGCAGACGTTGTGAGAAGAAGCTCGAAGGTCTTCAGTTTATTGCAAGTGTCAAAACAGGAAATAATAACTGGTCCAGAACATGCTCATCAATACCTGCACAGTGAGACTGCACAAGCTTCAATACTGACATCTCGAAAACAAACTACTGTTCAATCAAACCTGCAAGAGTACAAAAGTACAAATAAAGAACCGAGCTGCAACAAAAAGAACAATTTGGACGGTGTTTACCTAGATTAACCATTGACAAACTGCACAATCAGCGTGGTGAGAGATCGCTGTTTAGCCCACTTATGTGTGAGGAGAGCGTACACAACAACCGAATCGATCGAACAGTCACGCTAGCCTCACATGAAACAAGCCCAGAATAGAGGCGTCTGAAGCCGCATGGCAAATTGGGGGCATGCAGTTATAGATTTTTAGTTAGGAGGACGGTTGTGGATGAAACGAATGCAAATTTATGTATCAATGCCCTCATTTAACATCTCTGAGAGCAAAGACTGGCACAGAACAAGAGCTCAGCTGGATGCTGTGTGTGTGTGTGTGTGTGTGTGTGTGTGTGTGTGTGTGTGTGTGTGTTCTTGGGTGCCAGCGGGTGCATGCATTCTCACACTTGTGTGTGTAAGGGCGTGTGTGCACTCTGGGCTCTGGGTATCGTGTGTGTGTGTTTAAGGCCGTGTTTGCTTTTCAGGGATGCTGCTGTTCTGTGATCAAAAGACGAGGCACAAAGGGAGAACGGAGAGAAAAAAAAAAGGGGGGGGGGGAGCAAAGCCATTATTCTCCAAAGAGAAGCGTTTGTTAGTGGGAGACGCTGCTTTAATCAGACGTACTGTGGCTGTTGACAACCGTGATCACAGGGGACAGAGTGTAAATTCCAATCGAACCAGCGGGGATCTTCAAAGTGTGCTAAGCAGGAAGAGAAGATGCATACTGCTGCTGTACTAAGAAGCACGAAAGTCCAATAAAAACATTGCAACAGGGGAAGCCGTGTGTGATGACCGCAATCTTCACTATATGTTTTATGTACTTGGCGACCCATTTTAGCAATTTTTAGTTTCAGTTTCAGAACAACACCACCCGCAGCTGATTAACTGGTGGACAATCTGCCCTCCTGTCTGCTGTCAGTCACACGTGCTTGCAGATAGAGATACATCCCTCCTGTGCAGATAATCACTGTGATACCAGCTCTCCTATTTAATGGCAGACTTCTAATGTCGTGTCATGCTGGTTTTGATCGGCTACACAATCAACCACAAGCTTAACAACAAGCCTCCTATCATTGTTTTTTTTTTTCCGAACTCCAAATTATTTCCACACTATTGATGTATTCCTGACAGGGGAGTAAATATCCTTATCATCTTATTCTTGGCTGCTTGCCATTACCTGCCTGACACTATCGCTGTCTGAATGTTGAGGACGGAGCAGCGCTCGGAAAAAAAGGGTGACGCAGGCGTGCCACGGGGAATTTCAAAATGTATCTTACAGATAATGATTTAATCATTTTGCATCCTTGATATTGGATTGTCAACCACTGAATCAATCATTATGACTTTCTTATGGTCATAGACTTAAACATTTTTTTATGGGACAAGACTTGGACAAAGAAGGGTCAAACGTTGAAACTGCATGAGAACGAGACATTTCAAGCAGTGGAAAGTCCACTTCCATAAAAGAAATGAAACGGTGGAGTGCTGTTCGGTCCAGTTTAACTTTGGTAGAGTATGAAATTCTATTAAGACACAGCGGCACAAGTGAAAGCCCTGACGGCCGGGGCCGAGGCGAGTTAATCCTGCGAGTTGACTGGGTGCAGCTGAGGGCTTAGAGCAGCAGCTTAACACAAGGCGGTGGCTTTGGCACACCTGCCAGTGGTCAGTCATGCCTCGGCCAGCCAGGCAGAGCACAATTTGATTATAACACATCGTGATTAACGACACAGAACTGAAACAATCTTGTTGTAAAGTTATTTACATGTACACACATTTGAAACAGTTAAGTGATGCGTATCACAATAAAATCACTAGCAAAAAGCAAAATTATCTGGATAATCGTGACTATCCTCACATGAATAACTTAAAACAGCCGTCTAGCTCGCCAACATACAGTCCTTAATACAGATTGTATTGAACTGCAATAAGAGGAACCTGCATCTTTTCATTCAGTCATTCTAAAATCCAAACCCTGTCGGCATATCTGAGGGCTCAGCCTGCCTTTCAAAAAGGAAGTTAAATGGGATGTTAACTACCTCACTGTTTGTGCTCCATCTGCAACGGCACAATATTATTCTTTGACAAAAAGTAAGGTAATGTGATTACAATGAGTTTTAGTCCCATTGCAAGTGTTTTAAGCATATGTTGATGATTATGATGATTATCAGGAATATATTGTGAATTGCGATATTTTTTTTTTTGTCATCAAGTCACATATAAAAACGTACAAACACGTTTCCCAAGTCAGACTGCACAGTTTCAATCAAGATGTCCTGGTTAACACTGAAATACATGAAAACTGAAATGTTGTTCTAGATGTCTTGAGTACAAATTACGGCCAGTTACATGTATTCTGCTTTACTGTGTTGATGTGTGTTCATCAGCTTGAGTGTGTGTTCACACGGCATTAAAGTTTGTTTGTTTTTTTCTCACCATCCGGAGTTTTGGGAACACTGCACATAAATCAGATGTTTCTATAAACACGATAAAGTTAAGAGCTGTACATTTACACCATCAATCCTTTCCTTCTGAGCGGTGCCTGACTGCATGCTCACATATATTCATGTATAACTATCTGTGTAGGTGTCTGAGGCTGTGTATGTGAAAAGTTAATTGTCCATATTTGCATGCAGCATAAAGCAGCGGAGGGGAGGCAGACCTGGCACAAGCTCCCTCCCGCTGATTTGAGCTGTCAACCGCATTTATTAACTATGATGAATCACCCCTCCACTTCACATCCAATCAAAGGCCTCTCAGAGGGACTCAAATCTGGTCACCTTTAACTAAATGATTTTCTTGGCCCATGGTGTGCAAGGAAGCGATTGAACTGGCAACCTGACGATATGGCTGCTGTTAGAATTATTCTGCCAATGGCCCACAGCTGGATCCGTCAGTTTTGAAACTGTGCGGGGAATTAAGTGGCCAGCTGACATGTAGCAGCATGGGGAGGGAGAATTAAAAGGCCTGGTTGGAAATGAGGAAATGCAAAAATAAAAAAAAACCAGAAGGGCTTCTACAGTCAGTGAGACGTGGAGCATGAAGGTGTTCTCTTGACCTTGCCTTTGGATCAAATCTGAACTAGGTTCAGCCCCTGCTGCATAATACAGTACATTCTACAATGAAAGCTGACAGCTACCAGTGAATCAGAATAATCTTTCTTCCACAATGCAGAGGAAATTTCCTTAAGCCTCGCCTTTTCTCCCAAACCACCAGCAACTTCCATCCGTCTGCATTTAACTAAAAATACATCTCGTAGAATAGAATCTATGAACAGTTCACATTACGACACACATTAGGCTTAAAATCAGCTGTACAGAGATGAGACAAGGTCAGTGAAAACACGAATCCCCAACAGGCCGTGTCCTTCTCTCTGAACACGAGAGTCTGGAATCGTACACCACAAACCTTGCTGAAGGATGAAGCCTTTTGATCCCGGCCTGAGCGGAAGAGTTTGGTCGGAAAAGAAGGAGGGAACAGGGGGAAAAGGAGAGAAATCAATAGATTCTTGTAGGCACAGCCTCAAGTTTCCAATCTAACACAGCGCTGCATTGATTAGGTTTCATATGAGACGGGGCACAGGGACAGTGATGTCGGCAGTGGATTTGGGAGTCCTTAACAAAATAAACTCCAGGGCAGGAACGTGACGATGAGATCTATGGAGCGGTGTCTTCTAATCTCGATAGCAACTTGCATGATGCATAAGAGAAACACACCATTTTAGTGCATTACAAATAAATTATAAAGTCACTTTAGATATCTAGCATTGCTAAAACACTTAACCTATTTGTCCTATTGAGATTCACTGTACGTCTACAGAGTACGCCCTGAGACAAGAAACAGGATGTGGGCGCGGTGAAGTTTTAATCTGTAAACCGGTTTGACCGTTCACCGGCTCAAAAGCTGAAAAAGGGAAGAACTCTGGAAAGGTCTTCGATTTAAATTCAGAGAGAAACTTGCTGTGAGTCACACCAGCCTGAGAGCTGCAGCACTTGATCTCTGACTGACATGCAGAAAAAGAAAAGCATCTCTTTTAATGATGCAGATAGAGTGGAATCTGCTTCAGGGAACTGGGGCATTCAACTTACAAAGGTGAAACAGAAGCTTTCCGAGAAATGATGCAAAAAGGGGGTTTATAAGTGCTCTGATGAGGTCAGATGTGACACACAGACCACGACACCTAAACCAAACCAGGAAACTCATGACTTCATCAGAGCAGACGGGAAATCGCTCGGTGTGCTGTGAGTAAGTGTTGTTGTCTAATTTAAGAGTCCTCGATATTTAGATTTTGTGTTCTTGCAAGATTTTGGGGGTTTGGCTAAAATCATGTCATCAAGTTTTAACAATCTTGAGGTCAGATCCTTTGATTTGAAAAGTAGATATTCTCATGTTTTATTATGTCTGAGTCTGATATTACATCATATCTTATAATCATTTTACATTAAAATCAGCCATGTTTCTTTGTGCTTTGGATGGTTTATTCCTGTCTGCAATGACTCATTGTTGCAAATAATTTTCATGCAGTGTAGAAAAGCTGATTTGGGACCAAAAACCTACATTTTGTTTTCATAAATATTGCAGCTGAGGGATATAAGTTGTGTCTGTGCTTAATAACATAATGAAATAATAATAATACGAAGCTCCATAGTCTGACAGCAAACTTTTAGTGAGCTCAGAGTTGAAGCCTACAGACTTTTGTTTTTTGTACCTTTCACAATAAAGGTCCTAGCTGTTAAACACTGTGTAACTGCAGAGTGTATTTTTTCACATTGTTTTGGTCTAAGCAACCTTTTCTTTGGTCTATTGTCCTCATTAGCCATCATAGTGATATGTCAGAGTGGGTGCATTGTGCAGGCAGAGAAAGGACGTTGATCGATGTCATTGTTTTTTTTTTTAAATGCACAACTGTCAGAAAAACATGCCTGGATCAATACGAGGAACTGATAAACTCTGAAGCGTAAGATTTCAATAGATGGGACGACTTGGAACTGGTTCACAACTGGAAGTGGCTCTCCATTGCGAACCCTTCACCTGATCCAACTGATAAGGTTAGATCGTTGCCAATTCTGATCTAGCGTACTGGATTGGTGCATCACTCAGCTAAAGCCTAAAGGAAGTGAGGAAACACCCACTCACTTCAACAACTTCTGCAAAGTAAACACTAAATCTGCTTGCTTGGTGGCAAACAGCGTAGGACTGTTTATATCCAGAACAACTCCGAGCTACAAACACATTTGACTGAATAAGTGTGAAGCAGGGAATGGCAGAAAAAAAAGAGCCAGTGTGCTCAGTCAACCGAATCTGGATAAATAAAAGGCAGAAAAATAAAGTTAAGAGAACAGGCGGGATACGCTCTCCCTCTCCCCCTCTCTCCAAAAGATACAGCACAATAAATTATGTTTCTACCGCTGTAACTCCTCTGCTTTCCCTCCCTGACTCTATCTAAACACGCACACACACACAGATGCAGGCATACACACAAACACGAGCAGCGTAAGAGATAGCGGTAGACACTCTTATCTCTAAACATTGGCAGCTCATAATGAGAGTGACTTCCTCTGCAGCCAGTGGTTGAGTGGTGCTGACAGCCTCTCAGCCCTGTGTGTCAGCACAGGGGGATTTGAAGCGCTGCCTTGGCTTGACAGCCGGGGCCACGCACTTACAGATGTTTTCACACTCACACACACTCACATATGCACACATCGCTCCAACTTCGCTTCAAGGTTGACTTCAGTAGTAGGAGGGAGGAGGACAAGATGTGTTTGAAGTCTTGACACATGGAAGAGACACAATATTGAGCTTTGGTGTATTGGGGCTTATGAGTGGTGAGTGGGTGATATACAGCGAGCTGCTGTACCCAGCCAACTGGGAAGAGGACGGAGCTTAAGGAGAGAGTTTAAGCCAAACAGACATGAAAACACATCGACAGAGGATAGAAATTCATTATAAGCCAGAGAACACAGTTTCTGATTACTGCATAGCCGCAAGAAGAAGAAGAACATCTGAAACACGCACAGGTTGGAGATAAAAGGCTCCAAAACTCAAGCTGTCTTTAGGTTTAGTTGAATTTAAGTAACAGCTACTGATACCCTTGACACGTAAGGACGGGGAAAGACATAGAGGAGAAAGGGTTCAGACAAATTTGTAAAACTTCTGTCCATAACTTGACACCGCGTCGTACATCTCAAGCATTTCTCTGTTTACCTTAGAGTTTGGAAGTACAAACAGTGGTTTAAGATAAGTGCTGCCAACTTAAAAGCTACTATCAGTTCAAAACTGCCAAACAACTTTAAAAAGGTCAGTCCGCAGGCCAGAGTGAAGATGATAGTTGTATAAACTCATCTTTATTCATAGGTCGCACCTCCTGCAACCTGTGATGTTCTTATCCGTTTTCACCCACTGCCACCCCATCATTTAACCACAGCTGCTGTATTTACGCTAAGTCACTTTTGGCTGCTGCCCAGACTGACGATTACGGTCTGTGTCACTTTTTGCCCCCGTGTTATATCCCCCCCCTCCTCAAATTGACACCTGGCTCACAAACTTAAATGGTCTCTTATCTACAAACACTGCACTCATGCACTGTAATCTTCGTGGCAATTTGCCCAAACTTTTTTTTTTTTTTAAAAACCAGCTCAAATCCCCCCCTTTCCCACATGCAGAAATGTTTTCCAAGGTAAGCAAACCTCTGTTGTGACTTTGGCACGCATAAGGATCCAGCGATTAGCCACGCTCTGAAAAATCACATATTTGCATCCGTCAAGGCCCAATACACCGAGTGTTTCTATTTTGTCATGTCAAACTAGATACCAGCCAACTGAATATGTCTGATTTAATCCTTTCACCAAGATCCACGCTTTAGTTTCTGAGAAATGAACACAAATGCCATATCTCGAGATGGTCTAGAAAGTCAGAGAAATTCCTGGATCTGTTGCTTTATCCAGAACCACCTATTCTGGGCTGACACGCACCCTTTATCCAGAAATCCACCCAGTCGTTTTTGTGTAATACTGCTGACGCACCAACCAACAACCACATGGACACGTGTGCAAACATAGCCGCCAGGGACATCATGGCACAAGATTGTCTATAAGCAACATAACATTAAACAAAAAGGCATTCACGAGTGCAACCGTCAGACTGCGGGTGAAACAATAAAAAAAACTGGTGCGTGACCGAAAAAGCCTTGCAGCAGCAAGATCGCTGAAGGATCCACCACTCAAGAGCTTTATCACCAAAAATATATAAATGACTTCAGTGGCAAGTTACTTAATGTAACACTGAGTTGGTTCTGAATTATTTCAGAGCAATATACAGTAATAAATAGCAACGGAGCAATGTGCAAAGCTGGAAACTGCTTATAAATTAGCACTCACCAAAACAACATTTAATCTCCTCAAGGTCAAAACAGCTGCATAAAAGAAGTCATGAAGTTATTTCACACGTTTCACTAAAAGTCCACTTTGACCTGAGTTTTTGTTTATTCATATTAGATATTTTGCACTGTTTGATTTGATAAAAGCTCATAAAAAAAGCCAACAAACACATCAAACTACAGCAAAACCATAAATGTGATTTTATGCATCCATAGTGTTGTGAATTGATGCGTTTTTCCTCAGACTATCAATCCATCATTATTATTGCATCATTCTAGATGTCTAGAGTGTCACAAAAACAAGGTGATGCAGAAGGACGGCGAGACGGACGGGAGCAAAAAGTAGCCGATGCAGAAGAGAAATGTTTTGCGAGGTAGAAGAAAAAGTACCTGGAACAGCGAGTGTTCATGAATACAGTAATACGAAACTACCCGCGCTGTGTATTCATCCATTTCCTACACCGCTTTGATTTTCCAGCCGCCTGGGCCAAATGGTGCGGCAGTAATTCCAAGTCCACTTTAATCTCAGAATAATGCTCTCTGTTTCTGTGTTGCTCCCTCCTGCATGGATCAGTGACTCATAAACATGGGCAACTGGTGAAGAGAAGGGCAGCCATTTCATCTGAAGTCTGCTCGCTCTCCTTCCTCCAAGCTTGTACAAACTCACGCAGCATGATAGAATTTTTTTTTTTTCCTGCTCAGTGTGATGACCACCTTTCTGTTTACGGTTTGTCTACCTGTTGTTTTATAAAAATCGCATCTCTCTCAGTGCAAAGATGAGTCCCACACCAAAATGGACCTAAATATGTATACACAGATAAGGAAAATGCAACTCATGCAGGAGGATGAAATCTGTGCAGATTTAGCTTTCCCTGTTCGACACAGGCACACTTCTTTGTTTTGTATGTGTGTCACGCATGCTTTGTGCTAATTGTGAAAGTGAAAACAACCCACTTTTCCACTAATAGGAAAGCAGCGGTCTCAACGGTTCCACGGGCAGCAGAGTAACTCACTGAGCCCTTTAATGAACCGAAAGAGAGACATCAAAACAGGTAGAGCTGCTGCAGAGACGCTGAGAGAAACAAAGCAGGGACTGAACACAGGGAGATTTTGCTGGGTAAAGAGCACATGCTTTGTTTTATCATCACGTATGTGTGGTATGTAGCCTCCCATGTGTGTACATTGAACAGACAGAAAGATTGCGGTGTTGAAGGTCCTGAAACACTTCTGCTGCTGTCCACGCAGCAAAGATATGCTAATCAGAACGCACATGGTGATCTGGTGGACAAGATGGCATTCAATCTGTAAATCCTCAAAGGTGTTTACAGTGCAGCTGAACTCGTGTCCAGCGGCATCCAGCCCCTTCTGACCACATTTTGACCATTTTTCACATCTCTTAAGCCTAAAACACAGAGGGCCAACCATTGGCCATCGATGAATTCGGGAACAAATGTGTTCGGTGTGTTCAGCTGTGTCAGAAGCTTTTGGAACCGTGCGGACAGCGTCTGCTCCGATTCAACATGCGAAGTCTGAGAAGGTTGGCTGTTGGCCGTCAGAGCCATTGGATACTCTGATTGGTTGTGTGCTCACTGTATGACCATTCTGATTGGCGGTGTGCTAACGAATCAGCGGTGTGTGTGTGGGAGGGGCGGAATACTGTGTGCACTCCGTTCAGTCATCTCCTGTTTTCATGTTTTGGGGTACTGACATGAGACTAGCGCCACCCGATGTTAAGGAGACTTACTGCATCTCACGCAAGTGCAGAACGTACATGCTTCTCTGGAGTTGGCAGTGCATTGAAGCGGTGTGTTCCAGTGCAACTTTTCTGCCGAACGGGTCAGACGAGAGGCAGCAGAGTGGTCGGATGAAGGCAGCTGGCTGTTGGTTTGAGTCTGGGCGGTGTGTGGGGCCTTTAATCACTACTGAGGAACTAATAAGAACTAATGCAGTAGTTACTCGTTCTTTTGGTGCAGAGAAGTGAGTTGCTCACATTTGTCAGTGACTCACTGGACTCAGCCCCAGAGGTAAAGGCATCCTGCCGCCGGGAGAGATCTGAAAATAATTAGCTGAGTTAACCCACTGCTGAGTGCAGTGTGTGTGCTTCTATCAGCTAGAATGTTATCTTTAATTTCCAGTTAGAGCAGATTATTAAGATGTCAGTGTTCATGTTTTATACATCTTGTATCCAATATGTGTTTATATTAATTATTTATGACAATTTTATTTACAGACACAAAACAGTCTGCCAGAGTTTAAATCTTACAGGCAGAATTAGTAGAAATGTTCTTTTAACAAAACTGTATAGACTGTTTCTGCCCTTTACCTTCATTTCCTTATTTTGCTGCGCTCAAGACTTTTCAGGTCATCAGCCTTGTGTAGCGCCGGCTGATGACAGTGTGCAGAACCACCAACATGAGGACACATGGAGAGGAAGCTCTGGTGCAGCTGAGCCGTGAGGACAACTCTGAACGTTGTGTTTACAAACAGCAACCACCAAATCCGTCTCATTCTGCCATTAATCCATGTTAAGCATCCTTTAATGATTTTCTGTACATCAGCAAAGATGGCGCATATATGAACTTCTGTTGTTCTGCCGCTATGACGTGTGTTTGAGATGCCAAGACGACACCCTAAATGTCTCTCTAATGAAGTTAGACTGACGCCTATGGGTGTTTCGTTGGGAACAGGTGTTTGAGTGTCCGTGCATATGTGCACTGTATGTGTGGGTGTCACTGGAGATTAGTCTCATCAGTCAGGGGACGTGGGGTCGATTATGGAATTACAGGATCATGGTGGCTGCCCATTGTTCCTATAGCCTGGGATCATTGCCCGACTGAGACAAACACGCTCAGAGAGCCTCCTGAAATAGGAGGACGGCTCGTAAGTGGTTCACAAACTGGTGTCTGAGGACCTGACAGCACTCTGCAAAAACAAATTGTTTTTATTCACTAATTAGCAAAAACTAGAAACACTATTATTCATATTTTGTCTTGCAGGATGAAACTGAAGGTACGTAAAAGACAGAAAACGTGTTCAGGAGGAATGTGCAGGTGATATAGAGACTTCCTATAGACAAAGAGAAAAACAATCAAACTGGGTATTATACTGTTCTTTAATATCACTCCTACCTCCAATATAACGTTCTGTGCGCAACAACACTGAAATCTGCATAATCTGAAAACAGGAGTCCCCAGAGAATACTGTTCTTATCAGTCCCTGTTCCAGCTATGCATCTTTTTTCTGGCTTTTTTGTCAAATCATCAGACTCCTCTCGCAGCTTCATCCCTGTCTGTCCTACATGCTCACCACCATTTCTACCTGTCCAAAGCAAAAGAGACATATACGAAGCTATGTACCAACATGAAGGAATATCTGAAGCAGAACTGAAATGACTAGTCAGTCCCAACACAGCAGTTGGGACATAACAAGTTCACATGTAAATATGTCTTCACTTTAAGGGATCACAAACCAAAACTGTCAACTAAAGGCCACTGCAGCACTCAAGTCAATATAAAATTAAAACATTTAAAAAAAAAATCAATCAGTCATTTGGCTTATTTTGAAAGCAAAAAAGATTTGCTTTGTCTGCTGGTTCAAACTCCTCGAATGGGAGGATTTTTTGTTTTATACCTTTTCTTTTTTCTTTTCTTTTTTGCAGTGTTGGTGAATTAAAACAAGGATTTTTAAAAACTTCTTCTCAGTCTCTGGGAAATTGTGAGATGCAAATATTCACCTTTTGGGGACATTTAAAAAGAAATAATCAAGTAGTAGAAAAAAATAAAGACATGATTCATCAGCAATGAAGATAAGAAAAAAAAAAAAAAGAGCTGTAACCCTGCTCTGCATAACGGTGCTTTAACGACGGACTCAGGCTGATGGGACGTCTGATCTCTTGCTGCTTACAAAGAGATGTATGTATATGCAGAGTCATCAATCACCATAAAGAGGCATTCGGACATAAAATAAGAAGTGCCTGCCTTCACTATAAGAATGACACCATAAATCTGTCTGTTCCCACTCCTGGAACCTGCAGCTCAGACTGTCGATGCTTCAGCACTGATGGGCTGTGGTTGCCTCGTCCTTCCTGATGCTGGCTGGAGTATTAAGGATCACAGACACACATACTGTGACATGGTGGTATTCTCCTTTCTAAGTCTCCTACTCTTGTTCCACGGAGTCACAGGAGGTCAGAATATGCTTTACAAAAACAAAGGCTGGATCCTTAATCGTGTTTCTTTACTACAAGCAAATCGGCGTTGAAGTCGATAGCGAGACCAAGATTTTGTGTATCTCACCACCCACGTTATGATCTCACCATACCATCAGAGAAGCATCGGTTCAGGGCAAATCAGCCTATTGTGAGACATAAATAACAGAGGAAACAGAAAGGAAAGGATGATCCGTGTCAAAAGGGGTCAAAACATCAGCATTGTTCTCTGGAGATGTGGAGGCAGAGCGCGTCTGTTTCATTTGACACAGCGCTCATCACCTGCAGTGTAATAATGAAAATGTAAGCCGCTACATGATTTGCGCCACATTCATGGACTAAAACTCCCAAGTACCAGCGACAAGACTCAACCTGGGACCACAGAGCAACCGAGTGGCTGTGAAGAAGGGAATAACATCGCCATCTAGAGGCCTGAGTCAGCATCGCTCCCACACACAAGACGTGAGGAGGAGAAAAAAAAATGCCTGTCATGCTCTCCCACATTACTCACTCTCTTCAACAAGTGGATTCAAACAGCCAACGAGAGGAAGCTCTCCACAACCACAGCAGACTACAGCAGCACCAACAAGAGTCCTCTCCTTCTGCAACTGAAAGCATTTCTCCACTGTTTGATGAGACTCAGAACTATAGCTCCCCATGCAAGGTCACTTCCAGCCAGCATGCAAAGTGTTGCTGGGGTGAGAACGAGCGGAGAGAGAGACAGATAGCGGAGAGGATGAGGGAGGATAAATACTCGACACACAGACGACCTTCGGGTGGGTGAGAAGCATGCACAGCTTGGAGCTTAACCGAATCTCAACTGAGACGGTTGACCAGTGAAACAGTAAAAAAAAAGAAAAGACACTTGGAGGAGGAGTGGAAGCCTCCACAGAAGAGAGATTTTCTGATCTTACCTATGATGGGAGCCAGCCGGAAAATGTCAGACAGACGACTGTTCACAGGTTCATACGGAGAATCCTCCAGGAAATCATTACCTGTGAGGAGGACAGACAGATGTTAGATAGATAGATAGATAGATAGATAGATAGATAGATAGATAGATAGATAGATAGATAGATAGATAGATAGATAGATAGATGCTTTGTTTTGAGCCCCCAGTTTTGTTTATCATCCTTCACCCCTCACATCGGCCTGCATGTGACTTGGGTTATTTGGGTCAGTCGATATCCATGCTGGCACACAGCCGCACGCTTGATTAGGTAGACTGGTCAGCTGTGTTGCGCAACTAGAAGTGGACTCGCTGTTGATGAGCTGGATGCAGTTTAGGGACTAAAAGCCCCCCCGCCCCCCTGCCGTGACCAGCACTTCTTTAAGATGGCACTGGCAGCGCTGAAGGGGCTTCACGCTCCATTACCCTCAAGGAAAGTGATTTAGGAGGTCAAAAGTATCCCGGCTCTGCAGGAACTGTGGCCCTGAACCATGTCGGAGGCCACATTTTGAATGAAAGTTGAGTGATTGCACATGATTTTGTTGGGCTTCATTAGATAAATAGCCGTGTGCGACTTTTTTGAGTGTGTGTTTGTGGGTGCAGGGGTAGGGAGGGTCACAGAGCCGGGAGGGGAGGGTGAGGATGATGATGGTGCACCCCTCCTCTCCATCCAAACAGCAGGAGGAGGAGCCTGGCCAACAAATCATCTCACCCCTTCACAGACCAGATTGGAAAAGCTGGGGGGGGGAATGTCCACTTCAAATTAACTGTAGCTGGAGGCTGATGTTTAAATGTTGCAGTCCCGCCCAAACTAAAAAAAAACCCTGAGGGGGATTTGTGGTGGTTTTATTGCATCCCCAGGAAAAAAAAAAGTAGTAATATTGTACTATTGTCTCATTTTCTGACAACACATCAAAACCTACCAGTAATAACTTAAACCAGGGGGTGAGGGGGTGAAACTTGGGCTGTTTTTTTTTTTCTCAAGGAAAAAGTTAAAGCACCAAACCAACCTTGTAACGTCTGATAGATCCCCCAGTAAATACGCAGGCAGTTCTTCTCCTTCTTCATGCCCCTTTTACACCGGCAGTTGTACAGCGGGCTCTGTTTGAGCGCGTCCATGGCGCTCCGGCACTCGTCCTTCGCCTCCAGGCCGGCCACCAGGCTGAAGTTGCTCTCCTTGCCCTCCTTGCCGCCGGCCACGCACTGCCTCATCGTGCGGTACTTGGTGCTGCACGCCTGCTCCTTCAGGCACTGCTCGCTGGCCCTCACACAGTCCAGCCGGGTGGCCCCGGCGCGCAGGTTCTCCTCGGCACAAGACAACACATCTGGAAACACAAAGCGGCGTGTGTGATCATTAATGAAACACACCATCACAGCAACGCCTCTGTGTGTGTTTTGGTTCACATCATTTTACGCAGGGATTAAAATATTACAGATGCGCTTTAACAGCCTGTGACATGGAAACTCACAGGATCTACATGTTCCCCTGCATGTAAACATAATGAAACCATCTCCGTATGATTTGAAAACTTCGGGAGCTACACAGCTACTTCGCTGACAGCTTTTTTGCTTTCACACACATTATCGTCTGATAATTATTTGACTTTCGCCGTTTTGGAGCAGTTTGGACCGCACAGCCGCCTCCACAGCGCGGCAGCCCAGCGCAGACGCTCAGCGAGCCGCCGCTGCCTCCTCCAGCCTGCCCCCCTCTGATTAATAGAGCTCACAATCTAGCCCCCTAACTACCGCACCTATGGGATGAATTAGTATGAAGCGGACAGCTGCTGTCGGCGGACAATAAATAAAGTGAAACTTACCCAGAAGAGCCAGAAAGACGTACAGCGCAGCGAGGATCATCGTCTTCCTCTCCATGGGCAACACAAACCCCCTCGTTGAAACAAAATCTGAGAAGTAACAGCGACTTAAGAGTAGTTTAATTCCCAGGGTACCTCCACTGTATTGAAATCCATGGAAAAGACGTAGCAGTGTGCGCCCCCGCTGAACACAACAGATCCAGCTCGCCTCATGCGAGAAATAATTCCCCCTTTCCAAAAAAAGAAAAAAAAAAAGTGTCCAGTCGCGATGCTTCGGCACAGTTTCTCTCACTCTAAGTGGTCTATCCAGCGAAAAACAAGGAAAAAAGGAGCAGAGGTGCGTCTTTCTTCTCTCTCTTTCCCTCCCGTGCGGGTGGTCTTCTCACCGCGGGGAGACAAAGACAAGGGATCAGAGCAGCGGTGGAGGGCGAGACGGGAGCGAGTGTCCTACAAGTCCAGCCAGTGGGATGTTTTGCGTCTGTGCGTCTGAGCGCACACAGCCAACTGGAGCCCCACTGCTGTCTGGCGCATTCAGCAGGAAGAGAGTGCCAGCTTCCCCCCTCTCGCGAAAGTACAGTAACCTTATTATAAATGTACAAAGACTGGCCCTTTCTTTCCCTCCTCCTTTTAATATTGCAATATTATGGCTGCACACAAAACACACAATTACCTTTAAACTAACACACTAATGAGCGCAGTGATGATGATTCTGGAAACGTTGCCATCACTCGCCGAGCTGCACCCTCACTACGAATCTCTTTAGGGTCATTTTAGAGTTTAATGGTGTTTACTTTTAATAAACTTTCCAGCTCATATACTCACAAAAGTGTGGGGAGAAAAAAAAAAGAGTAATAATCACTTTCCTACTCCATTAAAATGCACACAGCCCCGCTGTGAAAGCACAGAGGAGGGCATGTGGTTGCGTTTAAAATGTTATGAAAGGAAAGCAAGCACAATCAGCTGACGAGGTGTGTGTGGGCTGGAGGGTTTTTTTTTCCTTTTTCTTTTCCTCGGGGCAAAGAGCAAGTGCATTTTTATGACATGATTAATATAGTGTGCGTGGAGGAGCTTACATGTCAGAGTGTTGCATGTGAAGTGAATCCGCCTCTCTTCTAACCTGGAGGACACAATACATGGACGTACTTGATGATATTTGCAGCGTGTGTGTGTGTGTGTGTGTGTGTGTGGCTCCTCCCCAGGCTGCTATAATGTTAATCCCATTTGCAAAAAAAACGACATTAAATGCACAAAGTGTTATGCAACAGTAGCTGACAACCGAGAAGTGAATGGGCTTGCTGGGTATTTGATGATGTCACTCTTCAGAGGTAGTAATGTGAGATATAGCCTCTCCATGGATGTGTGTGTGTGTGTGTGTGTGTGTGTGTGTGTGTGTGTGTGACAGCGCTGCGCTGAGGGGGGGAAGCTGGCCTCGGTCCACCCAGAGGAGGGTTGGACACTGTGGGACTGTCGCCATCTGTTGGTGGTTTCACGGTAAACAGTCATTGTTAAAGTCATGATTTAGACGGTGCAGCATGTCTCACACTCTGGATGAAAAGACAGTATGAGCATGTGCATCTTAAACACTTATGTTTGATGCATTTACAGTTTAAAAATACAACACATATGATAAGAGGGGTGATGCGTCAGGAGACGTGTAACTCTGCTTACAGCTCATTGATTGCCTGCGACGTCTATTCGGAGGCTAATCCACTCGGCTAAATACATGGGACCAGACAATGTCAATGACCTCCTCACTGCATTAAAGACCGGAACGGATCAATCATGGGAATGCGTGGCGGGCAGGCGGGCGTCCATCACACACACACACACACACACACACACACACACACACACACACACACACACACACACACACACACACACAGCTCATCTTAGCATTTTATTTGTGAGGGCCGGGCAAAGTGTCCTCACAAGTGCAACTGTCGTCACAAGAAAGGTGGGATATCCTCACAAGCATAGCAATACAAACACACACACACACACACACACACACACACACACACACACACACACACACACAGGGAGGGAGAGAGAGCAGGTTCAGTCAGCGATGGGATGAAATCGTTATAATTTGAACGTCAGCAGATAACCCCTTATTGAAAACGGAAGCCGTGATTAGGTGTGATGAATCAATCCTGCAAGGTACAGTCACTTTTCGAAAATGACTTTCAATTTTGTTGAATAGATACGCCACGGGCCAGTGTCCACAGATATTTCTTTCATGCAGAGGGCTGGAAAAGAGACAGACAACGGGTGCAAATGAACGTCAGGCTCCGGCTTCTCTCTGGGCTAATTGTCTGCATACGATTTGATGACTTTGCTGTTCTGAAGTCTCCAAAGGGAGCCTTTGCCAGTCAGGAGGGAGGCTCGGCTTGGTGATTTATGGAAAAGCCTCAATCAATATGTGATATTAATTTTGCAAATGAGTGTCAGAATGATGTAGTCCTCGGGTCATTTAACGTTTCACACCGTAATGTGCTTCATGGCACCGGATCAGGAGCTTTTCTGTCACAGTGGTGAAACGGGGAAATTGGTCAAAGTCAGTAAATTGTGTGACAAATGTAACTTACACTGCGGGTCTCTGTGGATTACTGTTGAGAAAGCTGACCGAGCCGATGCAGCACTTCATCACGCTGAACACTGGAGTGAGTGGGGGACGGATCGATGTGGGTGACCACAGTTAGCTAGCTAGCTAAAGCTAACACTGCTATAAGTTAAAACGACAGCACACCCAAGGCAGGAATGGTGACAGCAGAAAGGCAAATGTTAATTTAATAAGTTACAGATTTAGAGAAACTGACACTGCAGACATATCAGCAACGTAAGATACATAAACTAGCTAACAGCTAACTGACATGACAGGCTACACTCGCTTTTTCTTAGCTACCTTCGCATTTCCCAAAACTGTGCCAGTTATTTATTTATTTTTTTTGTTTTTGACATCATAAATTAGTTAACATAGCTCATACAATTAGACGGTGTTGGTCATCTTTGCCATGGGTCATATTTTATCAGCATTACTAGACTTGTTTGCAAAGTGACATGAGTTTGAGCCGCAGGACGGAGCGGGAAGAGGGTCATTTTTAAAAGCTGAGTCATTGGCAGAGCTAATAAGTAAGCTAGCTACATGGGGGCTAGCTAGGTGGTTGTTAGCTGCCCTGTGGAAATAGGCACATGGTTAGCAGCAGGATTAGCTATTAACAATTAAGTGAACAAACACAAATTCTTGCTGACCTACTGGCTTTTGGCTAGTAAAATTAGCTAGCTTCACTTTACAGCTTAGTCATTGCTATCAGCTAACAATGGAAGATTACTTGTGCTACCTAGACAGGTTAGGACAATTAAAACATTCTTTTTATTAACACAACATAATGCAGAAAAAGATGCTTGGGGTAATTTTAAAATTGTTAAATTCCCAGCAAAAGTTTACCGTTAACTGCTTTACATCGACGCCATTTTGGACATGAAGGCTTACTGTTAATCTCCTTGACATGATCTTTGTCAACCATATAGCCTGTTTCACTATGAAAACAAACATCTGTTGGTATATTGATATTGGATTTTTTTTACTCCCCAATATCAGTATCTGCCCCAAAAATGTATAAGGTGTTTTTTTTTCCTCTTTACAAACCATCTTATGTAAGATTAACACAACTCCTTGATGCAAGAGTGACAATTTACCAACACTAATTTGTAATTTGTAATCTGTATTTTCAGTTGAAGAAGCTATCATCAGGTGCAAAGAGAAGATCAAGACTTCAACTGAACAGTACAAAAAGACCAATAAGCAGCTGGATATGAAGGTAAAGCCATTTTACAGCTTGGATTATTTGTGTTTGTTGCTAATCTGTCAATTTGGAGTACATTTTGTTTCTAAAGGAGCAGTCGTGAATAACCAAACTCGGCTGTCAATCCTTCCTGAACAACACACTTTGAATTTCTGAACAGGTTCATAATATAATTTGACGGTTTTAATTATTTTTAACAGTCCCATTGCAATTAACATTGGAGGGTTCTGGCAGGTTTTCACACATTTCAATACATTTCAGAGTGAGCCAATATAAATAATAGATGAATGGGGCCCTTGCCGGTTTTGATGGTACTGGTGATTTATCATGGAAGAGCCTGGTATTTGCACAGCGTGGTACTCACTCACATCTTGGTTTATCATGGAGTTTGACTTTGAACATGCCTCCACATACAGACTGTGTTGATCTGGGGATCCTGCATGAGGGCCAGTAACATCGTATTTGAAATATTGGTTACATATTCGCCTATTTTCTCTGTGGTGTCAGGAGGGGCGTGCATCACTTTACTTTTCATCCCTAGCATACTTTCATAAAAACGAAATAATTTACAGAAATGCTCTTTTTCATATTGTCATTGTATAAGATTACTTTGTCTTAAAATTTTAAGCTGAAGGGATATTAAAAATAAGCACAATTTCTTACCTTAAGGCAGCGTACAGTTTCTGTGGCAATGACGCATGAGGTAAAGAAGTGCATATTGGCATATTGATCAGCTGATCTGCTTTATGATTGAAAACACTTAATCTCTCCCATTCATTTCATCAACAGTGCAAATTGCAAGTGCCACTGCAGAATCAATGGCTAATTTCCCCTGGATAACATTAGCGAAAGCTTTTAGCATGTGTGAGATATTATGTCAGAGGCAGGCTCACCGACCTCTCAGAAATATTGCTAACTTCTTCCTGTGCTTGTAAACCCGGACATCGGATCAAAAGAGCAAATTACTCTGTCTAATTAGAAAAGGTTGCTGAATATAACACCATGTGTGTCTCCTGAGTATCATCTGCCTGAGAACACAGGACAAAGGATACCTTCTGACCCTTCAGAACTATATATTTAAACTGTTTATGTCATACTAGTATGCAAGGTGTGTTTACAGCACCGTGTGTTTACAACTCTCATGATATATCGTCATAGTTTATAAGAGCTGTCTTAAAACAGTTACAGTGTTTAGATGACCTGGAATCTGATTGCACTGGCTGAAAACTTTCTGTGCACCTCCATCACCCAAAAGAAACACTAAACTCCCTCCATTCATTAAAGCGAGAATAACAGACTGGAAACTGTACCACACGTCATGCCTGGGGCATCTTAAAAAAGCATCCCCCATGAATTTACCGACCAGCGTTATGTGGCAACTTTATGTCTTTTAGGGGAGAAGTCTATAATCACACAGGATGAGGACACGAGGAACTAAACAGGGAAACTTGGAAGTGAGTGATGTATACAGAAACCCTGAAATTCAAGTTTTTTTAAAGTAGTCAAAGCAGCACGTCATTTTTCGTTAACCATCTCCCAGTAAGGGTCACTAACACAGCTACTCTATACAGTATACCACACATAATGAAAATGGTTTTCAGTAGGAATTTCATGTGGAATAATTTAATCTAATCTTGAATCTTTATCTAACCTGAGACTCCTGTGGGATCACTAACACATTTCACACATGTACAGTTTTGGTAATGTTATCCCTCTGAGTGCATCTGTCTGTCAGACTGTGTGTCTGAACTGCCCGATCGTCTTTTTTGTGCTGCAGGCTCAGCAGTTGTCTGCGACGCAGCTGAAAACTGAAGACCAGATGTTGAAGTAAATTGAGGGGATGCTCTGCCAGAAGAGCCGCCTCAGGGAACGTCTAGTGGGTTGAAATCCTGAATCAATATTTACATCTCGTACCATTTTGGTTATGTGCCATATAAATACACCATCAACTTAGATAGTCTAAACTATTTAGATGTATAGAAATTGAATTAGTTACTCACGGTGTCTCAGAACAACAGGTTTTTATTCCAGCTGTGCTTTATTTATTACTTTTAGAATGATTTTGACCTGTTTGTAGTGACCTGTAGTGTGTGTCATGCACCTATATTCCTCTCAACCAAGTAATTAAGTAATTGTTTAAGCTCCTGGTCCACTGAAGAGAGAATAGTGTGCATATTTCTTCTAAAAGTAATTTTGAGCTGATCCCAGAGATAAAACCCCTGAGATAAATACTTTCCCCATTATTGATATCACTAACAGTAGCAGCAGCAGGAGAGGTTGTTGCGGCCTCACAGGCAGCTGTACTTGTATTATCATTGGCAGCATTTCTCATCTGATCTGTCTTTTCCTACCAGGCCAAGATAAAGAAGGAATCCAAAGAAGAAGAGGAAAACTTCCTCCAAGAGATCTCAAGGTTCAACAGTGACTTCCGTCTTCGAGGGAACAGAGAGACAGTGTGTCAGCGCCAAACACACACTGAGCTTCTGGACCTGGAGGGGGAGGTGGACTCATTACATGAAGGGCATAACATACTTTAAATTGAACTGTTGTCACAGTAAGGAGCAGTGGCGTGCACAGACTTTTTGAAGGGCGGGGCGAAAAAAAAAAAAGGCACAGTGTGTTCTCGCCACTGAAGAGGGCACTTTAGCATGTGTTTTGGCTCCCAAGAGGACAGTTTATCATGTTTCGTGTTCACTAAACACAGTTTAGTGTGTTTTGCCAACCAACAGCGCACTTCAGCACGCATTTTGGCTTCCAAGAGGGCACCATAGTGTGCGTTTTGCCATCCAAGACGCCAGTTTATCATGTTTTAACCAGCCAAGGGGGCACTTTAGCATGCATTTTTCAACAATTAGGCCACGAGGGGGGGCACACCACTGTGGACACCACTGGTAAGGAGGTTATGTATTGCATATGTGGACCTACCTGAGAAATATTATTTATCTCTTTGTATATTTTACACTATGACTAGAGGAATGAGTGGTATTACAAAGATTGATTGTAATGTATCGCACATCGCTGACACAGTGAAGTCATCAGCTTGATTTCAGGAAGAATCTGGTTGAATTTTATAGATGGTGGGAGGACAATAAAAGTTATACTGATATCAGAAATGAGTCATTAGAGTCGTCACTGAATGGAGTGAAAATGAACAGTTATACTGTATGACTGATGCAAGTATATAAAGATTCCAAGATAAAATAAGAGAGGAGAGAACGATCATATTGGAAATGTATGATTAAATTGTACATTCATCTCGACTAGGAGGCGACAACTAATTAAAGAAATACACTCAAGTATACTTCATGTGGTCAAATATAATGATGCGTATATCATGAGATGCTGTGCAGGGATATGTGCATGCACATGCTAAATCTGTCTAATAATATTCTGTACAGCATCATACAAGAGAGACCAAAGCAAGTGACAGAACTCAGACACAGTTTGAACCTCGTCTTTGATTAAAATGAACACTTCTAAATTTGCTGTATCAAAGTTCAGGACTTGTTTTGCTTTATCTCCTCACAGACCAGCCTTCAGAGTTATAACACAAAGCTTCTGAGGTGTAAAGTCCCTCATTTGGTGATGAGATTTAAAATTCTGTGCGGCTCACAGCTCTGATACCTCTGGCCTTTGCAGCACTAATGAGACTCTAGTTGTGAACATACCACCATTCATGTGTGTGGTAAAATAATTAGCAGTAAAAGGAATATATCAAAAAAGTTGCGAGTGCTGACAGCATGTGTCTAGCCAAACTAAAAATTAATTTAGTTGGGTTGGACCAAGTGTTTTTGAAGACTTGGAGAAGAAAGCAACGCACAGTGGGAATGTACATTTTGCTTAATTGACAAATATTGCGTGGGGATTATTCGTATAGCAGTTGCAGCGGCAATTCTTTAAAGATGTACAACATATATATATATATTTACATCCATATGTTTTTTAGCCGAGCAGCATTTAATGACATATTACACTTAGATGCTGTTTAAACTGTTTTCATTAGTACCACAACACCCAGGGTAGAGCTCTCATAACCGCTGAGAACCATTTTCACATTATCTATCTTATCTGGGCTCAGGGGTAAACACATTTTCTTATTGTTTGTGAAGGTAAAGTGAATTTCAAAATGCCTACATTGCATTCATTTCCAGCCCTTTTATTGAGGAGTATCTATTCGATACAAATTTCATCCCTCCTGGTGATTATGACTCTATCAATTCTTGAGGCTTTGATAGGATTTGTTTTGTTTTTTTTCCTCCCTTGACAATCTTAGATGGAGCCGATGAGCCGCGGGAAACCGTCACGTGAGTTCCATGCAGGAGGAGGAGAGAGCACTCCAGCTCGAACTGCAGGGCTTGGATAACATCCAGAAAGGTGATTACCACGAGTCCTTTTATGTTAGATAAGGTGATTCTGAGAGAGCACATGTAACCACGCTTCACGTTTCACACCATGAACTGACAGCTGACTGAGGCACACCTGATTTTGCAGCACTCTCTACACCTTTTTATTTAAAACATTTTCTGTTTGACAGAAATCAAAGCTTGAGGAAAAAAAAAAACTGCAGCAAAGTTAGCTAAAATATGGCAAGGTTGTACAGTATCTTGAGTCCAGATGTTGTTTGTTAGTTTCTGGCTTCGTGACTATGTTGGAAGCCAGAGGCCTGTAGTACAAAGCTGGATCTAAGGGTTAGAGAGGTAACTTCGGGGTTAACCCTGGGATGTCAGGGCTAGGATGGTGGTTCACTTCTTCAGGGGTACATCTCTGGTAAATGACCAAATGCACCCTATATTAGTAATAACAGATCGACACATGTAAAAGCAGTGCCTTCTAACCAGTCATTTATCTGGGAGGTGACATTATCATTCATAGAAAATCCAGCAGAACTCGATGTGTGGATCTCCACGGTTGTACTCTTTTTCATTCTTGGGTCATGTGTTTATTTTCTATTCCTCTGATGCTTTGCTCTTTGTTAATAAGGTATTCTCCTCTGCTGCCAGTAGACTTCTCCACCTTCTATGTGAACGTACTCATGGCGCTCGTGATCGTGATTGTTAGGCTGGGTGAAGCCAGAAATTGATAGTATATCCTGGGTATGTTGAACTCAAATCTGAGTATAAGTCTCTGGTCACTGGAGTGATTAAAAAAAACTATAAGTATATAAAAAATGGGTTTTATTCACGCATATGGTACAGTGTATGCATTAGCAGTTGGAAGCTATCCAGTACCAACACAGGTTGCAGCATGTTTGGAATGAAAATGTCACCGCATTAGACACAAACACAAAAGGCTGCATTGTTGTCGATGTGTTGTCAGCAGGTACTGGTTTGAAAATCCAGTTTTAGTAATAGGCCCATGAGTTTAAAGGCTTATCTGACACCAAAACACTGCACAGCGGTTTGTAATTGGCTGTGACAAATCCTTGACAACTTTGTGCTGCTGTTGGTCTGAAACCAGCTCTAACCGTCAGTCACAGAGCGTCTCTGTTTTTAGTGGGAAGAGGTCCAATGCCTTACAGTGTGAACATCTCAACCTTGAGATGGTGGAGGAGGTCACTGCATAAACTTAACGCTGTCACGTTCTCTCAGCAAATGTTTTAACAGTGCACGTTCAGCGTATCCTGCCGTGTTTGAGGGAAGTCATTTTGTGTTTGATTTATCGCTCTTGACTGCAGACCTGGACCGGCAGTTTATTGGGGCTGAGGCACTGACAGAATCTGTGAGAGTGGAGAGCCTGTTTGTCAGTCAGAAACCTGTCACTGACAGCACCTGTCTGAGGTAAGTGTCAGCAACTGTCTGGGTGCACAAGGTTTATATATTTTGACACACAGACACAGTACATACTCCCTGGTCTGCAGTATTTGCAATTACATTCTGTCACAGACTATAACCCTTGTGCCAGTTGTTCCCAACTGGTCCAGGTGTGCTGGGATTTTGTTCCAACCATACATTATTATTGCAATTGTAACACTAAGAGTAAGGGAGGTTAGTCTGAGGAATAGTATGACATCAATATCTCAAATCCAAGTTCTAGTTGGAGGATTAATAAGCAAAACACAAGTGTATCATTTAAACAATATTAGGGTGCATTTATTCACCCAAAAAAAAATAGGAACACCTCTTTCAATAAGTGCTGATCCACCTCTATGTTATGCTTTGACAAAATGAAAAAATAAAATACATTGAACCAAGGTCAGATGAAATCAAATGTACCTCAGAGCTCCCTAAGTTCACAATAAAACCATTAACCAAAATGCCTCAATTGGCCAAATGTAAAATTACTGTAGAATAACCAAAAACAAAATCACCTCCTCCGTCTCCTTGGTAGTTAGTTCAGTCTCAGTTCAGTTATGTAGGGGCCCCTTTATTTAATGTTCTGTCAAATCTTATCTGGAATCCAGCTGAAGCTGCAGTAGTCCGATCCACGGAGTGGCTCCACTTGAAGCTGTAGTAGAGACTGGACCGCCGCTCACCCGCTGAAAACACTGCGAGTCGCCGTCACTTCCTCTCAGAAGTCAACCATAAAAAAAAACAACAACAACAACAACAACAACAACAACCTGCATCGTATATAGTTTAACCTGAGTTAAAGTCCATATTGATTCTTTAAACTATGCAGCATCAGTAGATCTTAGCAGCTCGTTTTGATATCTCTTCATTTTTTCTTATTCACGCAGTTACAACACAAATACACACACTTTAAAAAAAAAAAAACTTGTAAGGTTTTCATTTCTACTAGCAGTACATCATACATCGTAAAATCAACAGTGATAAGCATTTTTTCCAAACACCTCACATGAGCTCAAGCTAACAAAGTTAAGCTAGCACTGAAAACATAACACACTCACCGCAGAATGTTCATCAAAACACATTAGTTTGTCGTCCTCCTTAATCCTCTGGCGACACAACATCATCCCGGACAACTCTGAACTCTTCTCAAACAACAATCATTTCGAACTTAATCAGTATATTAATATTCACTCTGGCTGTTTACAAAAGCTGAGCTCGCACTTGCGCTCCTCTCGCTTGTTCTCCCCACTTCCGGCTTCTTCCTCGTTTCTCCCGCTGATTTTTAGACCCATTGGTGCGCACTATGCGCCACCTTGTGGAAGTTCATGCGCTACTGCATGCAAAATCACGACACTTCAAATCATCATACTATTATGTTAAATTTATGGGGGCTACACAATATACATACTTGGAAGAAAAGTGCGTGTATCTGTAGCTGTCTCCATTTTTCAGTTCACCTCAGTGTTAATTTTGTGACCTGTCTGTTTTAAATGTGTGTTTTCAGTGACGGTGCTGGGTGCACGTCCTGCGCCTCCGACACAATAAATCCAACAGTACGCAGTATCCAATGCGACCAGTGGACACGCCTCATTTTTACCATGATACAGCGACATTGTGAAGCACAATTTCAAGTGATGTTTGTGGCCACATAAAAGTAAATATTAGAATGGGAAGTTGGGACATCTACAGCCACACTGGTTTCGTTAATCGAGACACTGGGACAACTCCTGCTGCATTTGTGGTGTCCAAAAAAGCCAGAACATGATGTTTTCCTAACCCTAACCAAGTGCTTTTTGTGTCCAAACCTAACCAGAGCATAAACACAATGTTGTGACTTGAGAAAATATGAAAATTGAACCTTAGCAAACATAAAGTTGCAACATAAAGAACTTGAGCCTGAGAGCAGACGGGCATTTGTTTGTGTTTAATGGAGTAGACAAGTCCTGACATCTCATACCATTCTTAAGTAATGGTGGCAATAATTACAGAGATGGGCACAATATAAACAATGGAACAATGCTTATCCAATCCAAAAGAGTAACAGCAAATGCTGCAAGGAAATAAATGCCATTAAAACACAAAGGGGTGAAAGAAAAACACACAGAATGTTCTTTAAAGAAGCCCTCATCTTTCTGATATATAAAATATTCCCTGCTGCTGTGATGTGTAATTATTTTTCTGTCTTCTGAAGCCTGTCAGAGGGCCGGCTGGACAAAAGTGCAATCACTGTCCTCTCTTTAACAGGGCTTCTAGGTTTTCCATTGAATAGCTGATAAAAAAAAATAATCTCAGCAGTCACGCTAAAAGCTGCGGTCGCTGTTGGTATGTCAAATGCACGTAGAAAAGGACAAGACGGGACTCACACTGTCAAAATCACAACAAGAAGCAGTTTACTGCAGGTCCATTAGACAGACGTTGTTATTTACAGAGAGCAGAACTGAGTAAAAAGGTATAATGTGTTGTTTTAACGATATAAGGAATGCCCATAAAGAAAAGCGCGCTTTCCAGGCTTGCCTGAAGTGAACACAGGGGACGGAGGCAGACTCTGCCTCTGCCTCTCTGTGCCGTGTGAAATGAACGCAAACGGTTTAGGAGGTTTGCGCATGCGTAGTCTGTTCTCACACTGTCTCTAATGGGCATCCCTGAGGCACAGTGCTTCTCTGCTTCTGTGGGTTTCGTGGGTTTCGCGGGTCACCCCCCTCCTCCCCCCCCAGGTTTCGCGCTGCTGTTGTGGCGCGCAGTGATTTGATTTCTGCTGCTAGCTATGGAGATTACTTCGCTAAAAAAAATGTCTAGTCTGACATTTGTGGAAAAAAAAAAAAAAAATATTAACCGGGAGACCAACACCTGACCTGGAGAATTTAACGCAAAGGAAGGGACAGAAAATTGTGAGGACTTTTCAGACAGAATGGTACAAAAAGAAAGAGTGGTTGTGTGGATGCAGCCAAGCTAGCAGGCTGTTCTGCTTTCCCTGTCTACTGTTCTCGGTGGGAAGTGAGAGCGTGTGGGTGAAGGAGGGTTATGGTGACCTGCTAATTTTGACACTGATAAACTCAATAGCTTGTCAAAATACGCAAGATTCTTTGATCAAGTTCGATTACAGTCTGATTTGGTGGGATTATATTGCTCACAACTGGTCCAGGGAATGTCACCTGCACAGCTGCTCTCATTCTTGAGAGACAATGACCTCCAGGAGACTGTACCAGAGGCCACAAAGTTATTAAAGCTGGTCTTAACGATACCTGCTACAACGGCATCCGTGGAGAGGACGTTTTCAGCTTTAAAGCGCATCAAGACGTATAACCGTAATAGGATGCACCAGGATAGACTTTCAGCATTGGCGCTGATTTCCATTGAAAAGGAGAGACTCATGACATTACAGAACGCTGCAAACAAGGATGACTTCTACAACAAAGTCATCAACAAGTTCGTGCAGAGGGACAGGCGCATGGACTTCATCTACAAATAAAGTAAGCCCCCCCCCCCCTCACACAGACACACACGCTGTATGGTGCGCCGACACCAAACTCTCTTTTTCTCAGTCCGTACCACGGACAGCGCCGCAGTCTGTCTCTCTCTCTCTCTCTCTCTCTCTCTCTCTCTCTCTCTCTCTCTCTCTCTCTCTCTCTCTCTCTCTCTCTCTCTCTCTCTCTCTCTCTCTCTCTCTCTCTCTCTCTCTCTCTCTCTCTCTCTCTCTCTCTCTCTCTCTCTCTCTCTCTGGTAATAATAATATTAACGTTGTGAGTGACGTTTTGATTTTTAGTTGTAATGTTATGTGACCAAGAGCGGACGGTGATGTTGTTGCTTTGTTAATATAGTGTATCGGAGCTGTAAGTCCTGTATTGAGATACAGGTTTTTTTGTGCGTTTGTCTTTGGATGATGTAAATCCTGTAGAAATACAGGTGAATGTATGTCTCTGAAATTAATTGGCAGTAATTGTGTGCGTGCTATAGTTGGAAGTGCTGAATAGACGAGTAAACCCACCTCCTGTCTGTGTTTCTCTCTCTGTATCTGCCTGGCTGGAGTCCAGATCTGGAAGTGTAAATAACAGAGCATTAAGACCATTTGGCTTAATTAAGGCTTTGATCTGCAGTGTATTTCAATCAGTCAACAAGTGTAAAGAAAAAAAAAAAAGAGGCTAATGTGATTGATGCAGGGAGGTTTGTGAGGGGAAAATGACTGAGGGGCAGAGAGTAAAAGCATTTACTCTGAATGCTTATCCAGCAACTTACCAACTAATGGATGGAGTTTGGTTGAAATGGATTCATTCATCATGTACTAACTGGAAAAACACTTCTTTGATATTTGTTTGCTGTGTCGTGGCCCTCAGATGAGCAATAACTCTTACTTTTGGAGCTTTAGAGAACGCAGGTATGTATAGACAAATAATAGACACTAAATGTGTGAGAATGTAACTGTTCACACCTCTGACTTTCACCCTTTCAGGGCGCTTTTATTCAGGTACCTGCTCCCGATCTAAAACTGTGAAATTAACTAGATCAGCGCCACAGACAGCTGCTTTTTCCCCGTTTAGGTGATCATTTTACCGTGACGGCTGTTAATCGCATCCTCATGCCCTTTAGGGAAGCGTCTGCGTTCATTTTCACCATCAGGTATGTGTGAAAAGAGCAGGATGTGGCATTTTTGTTTCGTGAAAATGTTGTAGGAATTTGGTCGATCATCAACTGTGTCACAAATCCGCACAGTGTAATTTGACACTAGACCTTTATGGGTGAACACTCCTTCCTTATCGCCTTAGATTCAGGTGTCTAAATATAGAACAATGGACACAAAGAGGCACCAACGGTTCATGTAAAGACATCTTGGACTGGCAGAATATGAATTCAGGACCTCCTCTATTGAAACACGACTGGTGCTGGAGCACTGGTCTACCTTGTTTCTGCACAAAGAGACTTCCTCTATTTAATTAAAGACTGGAGATCAATAGTGTTCCAGGAAGGAAGCGGGTCATTGTTATTGCTGATGCCACTACTTTGGATAATGTCCTCTCTACAATACTATGGATGTGAAGTGATTAATACGCCCCCCGAACCTGTCGAGGTAATGATTTAAAAAATGTTGAAAAATTTAAACATTGTTAATCCTTTCTGTCACATTTCTCCTGTATCTAATTTAAAGGTGATCTCAGTGTAACTCGTCATTAGGACAGCATGAAAAAGGCACAAATAATACTTTCATGTACTTTGATCTGTTTGTTTTGCTCATCCTCAGTTATTTTCCTCTGTCCTTCGCCCTCTCTTCATGTTCTGCTTCTTGCCTCTTTCTGAACTCCCCCTCCCCTCCCCTGCCTCTCTGAGCATTGCCTTTAAATCATGCATGTGTGGTAGCATGTCCTGTTCATCCATCAGCCTCATTAAACATACTAGGACCTTCATTACCCCGGGGCTTATTAGCCACAGGAAGTGCTGAGGACGTGCCTTCAGAAGAGGGGAGGCCTCCTCTCAGTCATTCTTATGATCATCCACTCTGAGCTGAAACCATCAATCCTGTCTTCAGCCTCTGCAGCGTCTCTTTAAAACGCATATTTAACTCTCTTCCCATTGATTGTTGGAAATTGAATGCATGTCAATCTGAATGAGTGCTACAGTCATTTAAAAAGTGTTCAGTGTGCAAAACAGGGCGGCTGCCGGCGCAGATCGCTCCCCGTCACTTCAACAGAGAGAGAGAGCTGAAATATTCAGCCGGTGTTCTTGAGATTGATGATTTAGGAGTTGTATGTGTTTTTTTTTATGTGTAGGATTCTCTTCATTGATATATTACTGCTACATTATTTGTGAAGGCTCATTTGAAGATGTCATTGCACTGCAGGAATCTTATATTAAACTGCAAGAATCACCAGTATTCAGAGTGCCACCCCGAGTGTCGTGCTGCTGCTGGAAATATCATTCCACCGTTTGAATAACAGTATGTTCACCTTTAAAAAAATCACATTTGTAAGCTCCACAGAGAAGTGTAAACTTTAAAGAAAAAAAACTGTGGAAATGCAATTTTATCTCTGTTGTTTTATTGTTTCATTAACTTCCAATAAAAGACAGATCGAGGTATCTTGTCTCAGATTCATGTGAAGCTCAATATAGAACCTTCAAACACCTGAAGAGCCGTAACAGGTAAAATCACAGCCCCGAGTCCAACGCCTCTACCAGACGGAGATTGAACTGAGTGATTAGATTTTATGTATGTTTACGAAATTACTGTGTGAAATGTTCACTTCGCCTCAATAAGAACAGACTGCTTTCGAAAACAGAAGAACTCGATGTTTCTGTTTATTACAGAAGAGATCTGGTCTCTTCTGTGGTGTTTCTGTAAAGTTCATGCATCTGCTTACTTCACAGTGTGCAGTACTTTGAAACCACCTATTCTTCTGTTTTTTTTTATATGGGTTTTACTGATGTACTGTATGTAATTATTTTGTATAACAAACACATATGAAACAAAGTGGATTATTATGCCTACATTTTCTGTAAAGCGTGATAATGATGCTGCAGCTGTAGCTTTTTGTTACCGGAGGAAGGCAGAGTGTCGCGGTCACAGAGATATTGGACAGAGGATGATGGAAATAACACACCTGTGGTTTGTACACACACACACACACACACACACACACACACACACACACACACACACACACACACACACTCTACAGTGAGTCAGCTGTAACCAGAGTAAACAGTCATTACTGAAGCTGTCTGTTAAAAATCTTCTCCGTTGGGTTTTTTTGTGGTTGATTCATCTTTTTTTGCAGCACATTGGATGATTACAACCAAACCAGCCTTCGAGATTTGCTCCGGTTGGATGATTTTGATGTGAGAGAACTGAAGTTGATTTATTGCTCTCAGCTCCGTATACCTCCACCCCTGTGCAGAAGCCCCCCGAGAGACAAAATTACCAAAACACAATAACAGGGACCTGACAACACTGACTGCAGCTTGTTAGTCTAAAAAAATGTTAAAAACGTCAGAATGGTTGATTGTCAGTGTTTATTCTGCTGTGTGTCCTTCAGTCTTCAGATGTTCAAGAACTCATTTTAAAACTTTTTACACTGACGGAGGAGGACCGCCAAGTTACTTTTATCAGGCACAGGAGCTGCTTCAGTCCGGTTTTCTTGATTTTAGGAATAACTGATTAATCTTGTGGCCAAAGTGAGAAAAACCTGAAACAATATCAACATCATTTAGTGTTCTGCAGCTTGCAACTTGCCACAAATCTTTCCGGGTTATTAACTGTCATTCAGCTCGTGATTATTTCCTGTGGCTAACTTTAAAACTGTAAAACTTTGTTTAAACATCTTAGTTAAACTATCTTTTATGTTTTTATAGTAATGACGTTGCTTTGATAGATACTGAAATTGGGAATTTCTGTTTATTACAACACATCCCTCTGCTCCTTCAACTCAATCCTCACTGTTCATTTGATGTTTTTTTTAATAAGAGTTGGGATATCTTGGGCCTTTCTGTTTCGCTGTCAGCATGAACAGCGCAGTGAAATATTTAGGATATATTTTTTATTTGCTTTTATCAATTTTCTCAGTGATAAAACACAATAACATGACAAAAACAGCAAGTAAAGCGAAAACATAAACAGATTTGAACTCAATATATAGAACAAAAAAATGCTGAAGTTTCTTTTTACAAGTTTCCTCTTTCACAAGATTTGTTTTTCCTTTTTTTTTTTTTCCACCACTCTTTCTGTTACTCACGCGGGTTTCATTTGTTTACCAGGCTGAGGAAGGAGTTGGACATGCATAAAGAAGGAGAGCTCGAGCTTCTGAGGGAGGCACTCAGCTCTGAAATACACTTTCTGAAGTCAGTAAGTGTCTGTGTTCTGAACAAAGCTTTTCTCAGTGCATGAATAAGTATTAGCCCAACCAGACTAACAGACATGATTATTTGCATGTCAGACCCTCGACAAATATAACAAAAGGTGTAGCACATTGTTATTCATTGTCAAAATGTTAGCACGGGAAAAGGGAGTTGAAAGCTTGTTCATATTCATTCTCATTCTTCAGTGGGTTCTTTGTAGGCCGTCATTTTCCCTTTTTTTTTGTTTTCATTCTTTTTCCTATTTGCAGAAGTTGGACAGCAGCCAGGGAAGTGAGCGGCATTAGGTTCAACACAATGACTGAAAGGTTTCACTGCTTCACCGATCGTCTCCTCTGTTGAGAAAACACACATGCTGCTGAATAGAAGAAACAAAGAGGAGAAAGACGACAGGAAGGAAGAAAACGGAGGGAGATTATAAACTGGGTTCTTTAGGTAAATATTAAATTCCGTTCTGTGAGAAACATCAGTCAGTGTGTGCTTTTACTTGTTGGAACAAAGCGCAAAGTTACATTATTAAAACTGATCATTTCCTCTTTTATTCTGCCAGACATTCACTGTGCATGTCTGTTTCTACCTTCAACAGGTTGAGATGTTGCTGTTCAGCTGGACTGATGCACAGTGAGCAAGATAAGATGTGTGTTTCACTGCTGGAAAATAAAGAAGACGTACAGAAGAGTGATTTAATACTGCCCTCTAGTGTCCAAAGACTAACACTGCTGTCAGTGGGGCGTCTGAGTCAAAACAGTGAGAGCTGCATACATAATGGAAATATAACAGCATGTAAACAAAAGGTAATATCATTTTTGATCGATATTGCATGATAATCGAAGTCAAATGCTGTTTTGATGTTAGAAGAGTTAAATCTTTTTTGTTTGGAAGGTATGTATGTGGACAACCCAACACTGTTATGTCATTTAAAACCTGGATATCATCATGATCTCGTTTATGCTGCTCTGAGAAGGTTTCACTACATTTTGGAACCTGGATGCAGGAAGTCAGAGCATCACAAAGACGTTGGATTGGGATGAGACTGAGGCTTTCTACTCAGTTTATTCCACTACGGACCAGAAAAATCATTTCTATAAGTCGTGTTTAAGCAGGAAACAAACTTCTCCAAATTGTTTCCACAGGCTCAGAAGCACTCAAAGTCTGTGGACAGTGTTGTTTGGTTGAGTGGAAGTGAAGCTATCAGCACACACTTGTCATGGTGAAGTGTAGCAGCACCTAGTGGGAGATGTGTGACGTTACAGTCGACCACAGTTCATTCCTCAGTTCACAGACGGCTATTTCCGTAATTGATGATTAGACAGTCTGTCGGCCTACACCAGAGGGCCGTTCAGCAGGTCATTTTCTCCACTGATTAGAGTGATTCCTAATAGAATGAAGTGGAACGTCAATGGCTACCTAATCCGATCCTGCAATCTCATTTTGACTTTTTAACCTTGGCCTCTGTGTGCTACGTGTGGATGTGTTAGCAGACAGAACTGCAGACACAGCAGTCCATTTAGCAGAGTGGTTAACCTCGCTGTTACTGCTGCTCTGGTCCACAGTTTGGCTTCCTTTTACTAACACTCACCAAACATTTATTTGTCTGGTGGCAGAGGGAAACCAGTGGAGATGACAACCTTCCAGTCTTCTTCAGATCTGTCCACATGTATCATCCTCTTGTTAGTGAACATTTTCGAAGTGACCGCCCAGCCCCCGCTGAGTGTCAGTGCAAGTATTTTGGTCCTTTTACAATCTCTGCTGGGAGTTGTAATGAACCTGCAGTTTATTTATATCGCACCTTTCAAGATCAGAAATGTCACGCCTTTCAAATGTGTCCACAGACAGAGAGAGAGGTCCACAGTGTAGAAGCTACTGCTTCAAAAGCAGCGTGTCCTTTTTTATCTCCAGCCTGGAGAGAGGGGCAGATAATGAGCCCTGATCGGTGGACCTCAGCTATTACTGTCTGTGGCAGCAGCAGCTCTTTAATGGCTCTAAATGTGATCACCAGGAATTGAAGTGAAAGCTGAATTGGATGGGCAGACAGTGTATAGATGTAAGGATGGGCGTAAATGGAGGTGTCAAGAGAGGGTGTTTCTTTCAACATTTTCCTTAAATTCTCAGGGAATAATCCATGTTGATGAATGTATTTATATGGCCGGTAACTATGAGAAAGTACAAGATCTCCGCTGGTGAGCTTCAGTAACAGTGAAGCAGTTCTGGGAGGTTTAATATTATTAATATAATTAACTCTGTGAGGGTTCAGGGCTGAAGGCCTTTGGGGGACATTGATAACAGCAGAATCGTCTCTTCAGCACCATCGTCTGGCAAAATGTGATATTTCTTCCTCACTTGATGAAACAACTCCAAAATAGCAAACATTCACTCACACCTCACAGAGCTCCTGCCATGGCTGCAGCATGACTGTGTCACTAGGCAGCAGTCAGAGGAAGACACTGTTGACAATGCAGCTTGTCTGACAGTGGCTGAATCATATAAAATTGGATGTATCGACACTCAGCTCAGTGACATAAATGCAGGCGGAGGAAACTCACTCAAGTTCAAGTACAATTTTATTCTTGAGTCAGTCAGTTTGTAGCTACTTCAAAGCTTCATCTCATTGTGCAACTTGGAGGGACGTTTACTCCACAAACTTCATGACATGTCCGAGGCATTTTCCCAGACTCACTGTCCACATACGAGGCAGGCGTACTGCGCCTCCCCCTGTACGCCCTCATTCTTCAGCTCAGCTTTAAACCCTTCAATGACGCCGTCCTGCAGGCGGCTGCTGCTCTTTGTTGTCAGGCAGTCCTGATCTCTAGGAAAATATGCCGTCTTCGCTCCAGATAATTGAAAGGACGCTTCTAGAAACGGAGAGTGAGGAACGTTCAGCTTCACAGCTTAACATGAAAGTTCAAGTTAACAAACTACACACTTACATAAAGAGCCACTGTATAAATATATAATGTGAGTTTCCTTGTACAGACAGTTTAAGACATGAAAAAGTAATAAAACATGACTGCAGTGAAGAATTTACAGTACAGTTAAGGACAGCTGGGTTTTTTATAAATTAGCCCCGGCTGTGAACTCTGACCTGACTTCAGTAATTAGCTTAAAAGTGGTTGATGCAACTCCAAGTTAGTTGATAAGATCCAGCCTTACTGTTGCACACAGCCAGCTTGTTCCCTCCTACATACTGAGTATCCCATCTGTGCCCTGTGATACTCCACTGGCTGCATACATCGTACAGACGACTTATCCTCATGAAACCAAAATCGTAACCCTGTGACAAAAAGATTGCAGTTACATTCCAGCTCGTACATATTACTACGTGTTTTTGCTTTTTTACAGACTGGAATATTGTATTTCCAATTTACGTTGTTGCACAGAGGTTTGCAGTAGCGCTTGTTCGCAACTGTGACGCAGACCAACCCTCCATTGTCGGGGACTTCGGCTGGAGGGCACTCCTTTGGCTCTGCACCTTGGCACTCTTAAAATCAATGATTAATACATTAAAACATGAGCGATATAAAACATTTTTAGAGTATTCACTGTTTCTGTTGTCATCTGCAGCTCTTCTATTAATCCGTCACCCCTAAACCGTACTGACTCTCTTAATAAAAACAGCAGAAATCCACATTAATGTTGATGAAATCTGGAGCCGCCTGCACGACGAGCGTGCTCTTCATCCACTTAATTTCAGGCCTACGTGACAAAACACTCGAGCAATTATTCCCCTCACAGTCTATCTGCAGAAATTGCATCAAAACATTTAATCTTAATCAGCGATGAGAGCATCTTCAGTAGAAAGTAATTATTCTACTTGGCAGGTGGAGCTCACTTAATTCAGTGTTAGACTTCGAGTGCTTTGACAAATGTGATAAACTGGTTAACAGCGCCGGCTCTCCACGAGCACTCCGACTTTCTCAACATGATCGCTAGTCAGCGTGGCCGACTTAAGTCTTAATTATTATTTACTTATTTACATCAGTAGCTTCAATCAGCTGCAGTCTCCACTTCATCTCAGGTTATCAGGGAGTATAATTCAGCAGCAAACCAAACCCTGATTGATTAGAAGCACACTGAATATGGCAGATTTTATATTTATTTATTTATCATTATACCAACAATCAGGAGACTTGGCAGGTACCTGCTGCGTGATTGAAACTAAATTGTTATCCTGGTCAGTACAGCTTGATTTTATTGCTCAAGACATCATCGTGATGGAGCTGAAAATTGCTTTTTTCCCCCCTCACTTCTGGTCGTCAAAAAAGTAGGAAAATAACAGATCGACTAAACCACAAATACAGAAAGAAAATCTGCTGAGATTAAGAAAAGTCTGTCAGTCATATCCCCCCCAAAAAACTTCACCATCTCTTCATCCTCAAACATTTCAACTTTCTGCTTTGGCCAATTTAACCCAAATGATCTGAGTGTGAATGAGTCATTTAAAAAGCTCCAAAACTGCTGTCTGGAATGCAACTTCAGGAAAAAAAGGAATCTTTATTTGGTTTATTTTGCTCATTTATGAGACTCAAATTTGCAACTTTCACATCACCCAGATGAAACTGCTGTCAGACTGTTGCCTCTTACTGTACAAAGTGGAATTTCGAGACAGGATGGGACATTTTTCAATTTTAAAAATGTTTTGAACTAACTCTCTCTTTAATTCTAATGCAAGAGCTGCAAAGATTAATCCATGAGTTGATTGTAACAACATGTGCCACTTCCAGATTTGCAGCTTTTTTTGCCATTCGTGACAGTAAATAAAGAGTCTTTGGACTCACTGTTGGACAAAAGAAGCCATATGGAGACATCACTCTAACAATTAGGAACTTACAATGAGGACTTTTAGAAACATTTTGATATTTTGTTGACTCAGTCGGCAGATTAATTCCCCCTATCTGACATCTCAAACAGCACTCTGAAGAAGAAGAACGCACATAAAACAGGAGAACACACACCAACATGCGTGTCTCTGGCTCGTCCTCCTACCTCTCAGCTGGCGTTTGTGCAGACTATCAGTCAGATTCCTCATGGAGAGCAGCAGTGCAGCTGTCTGCTGTGAGCTCCACGGCAGGTTCTCACCGCAATCTACCGCCTCCTGTTGGTTCATATCAGACAGTACAGCTGTTGTGTGTCTCTGTCAGTGTGGCATGACATAAAAAGGCAAATAGTCGACACCCACGCTGGGTTATTAATTAATCTTTTTGTTTTCTGTCCAGTAACCACAACGTGAGCTACATTAGAGTAACTACATGATGAAGTGTTTTGTTTTTTTTTCTGATAGGAAGATTATTAATCGTTTACCTTGAGAGCAGCTGATAGATTTCCAGCTTGTGGGCTGCAGTTCTGATGCATACTTTCATCTTGAGCTGCAGAGGAGGACCAGACTGCAAGCAAACACACATTTTGTGCATTATATCCGACTTCACATGTAACACAACATGTAACATGGAACATATAGAACGGTGAGATTACCTGCCAGTGAGCAGAGGCAAACAAGAGTTCCTTTTAGAGACATAGCTGCTGAATTAGAGTTGTTCTGACCCAGAACTGAAGGCAGAAATGTGTGACAGGTGAATTTATTGACTTTGGCTGCAGGGGCAAAGTTTCCAGAATTGGCCAATATAGTGGTGTGCAGCCAGGATTGGACTCATTTCCAGCATTTCACAAACGCTGATTTCAAAATGTCAACTTTTATCCTGTGATGCAACATGAACTTTGGCTCTGCAGAGGTGGACGGTGTCACTAGATTTTGAGATTCTTTTGCGTTGCTGACACAAAATATTTCCAGGAGATGTTTGTTCCTTCTGTTTTCTTCTGATAATGAATCATTGTTCCTGTCTGTACGTCCCTGCTTTGTACTGATGGGGGAGCTGGTAGCACATGCTCACTCCTATTATTAGCCTTTGTGCTGTTTGTCTTCACAGAGGATGTCACTACTGCTCTTAGTTCTGAGCCCTTTTACGGAGCCAAATGTTGGTATGAAATCTGCACACATGAACACACACACACACACACACACACACACACACACACACACACAGCAGCCCATCGGACACACCGGGTGACTTCAGTGTCAGTCAGTAAGTTGTGCCACGAAGGATGGCTGTGTAAATAATTCACTGTGCATGTTATTCATTATGGATGTCTGACAATCTGGGAGCAAATGAATTATTGAGGCTTTTAGGAAGAGTGATTGAGCTCATTAACACAGAGAATTGCCTTCTTATGTTTGATTTGAGGAACAAAGATTAGTCCTCCAAACGGACCCCGGGAGCTGTTATTAGCTTCTTAGCAGCATGTTCCCTCACATGCTTCAGCTCTTCACCTTTTTATCTAGAATTCTTCTTCTTCCTCCTCCTCTGATCACAGAAATAATAGAGAGCGCTGTTTCCTTTAAATGTTAATGTCATGCACACATCCATGCAGCATACAAGAGTCGGTTGATTACATTTGTAATAAATCAACTGAAGCTTAAATTCATAACTTTCTGCGTGTTGCACAGAGGAGTTGTTGTTGGAAGCCTGCAGTTTATTTGCCTCAGCCTTTGGAAAAATTTGGAAAAAAAAGCTTCAACTCTTAAAACATGATACCACTGGATTCTGCATACAATCGACGCAGGACGTACATAAACATCTGCTCCGTAATCTTATCAGTCACCACATGGTTTTGCCTTCCTCCTGCAAACACGACTCCCCGCTGTTCCTTGGCATCCGCCGTGAGTTTGTCCCTGCGTGTTAGCTCCCTCTGTGATCAGTCACCGTTCATTTTCATCACCGTTTCAAAATAAAGCTGATCTCACACCGCTTCGCTCGAAGGCAAACATTTATGTCTGCTTGCATGTCCGGAGGAATACCGCTGCATACATAAAAGGAGCAGCACAAAGCCCTCCGTGGCTCCACAGGGAGCTGAGTGAAGTCTGATGAAGTGTTTCAAGTGATGTAACTTCTGCCAGGTTTTCATCCTGTATAAACCGCTGTCTTCACTGTGACAAAATGATTAGATTTATTCCAACATAAACACGCTTTTAGTCTAAATATGCACAAACGAATAAAACACAACCAAATGGACCCACTCCAAATCACAACAACAGCACACACTGCCGTGCATCAACTGAAACTTTTTTGTTAAGGTTGACTTTTTAAAAAAGGTTCTGTATTAAAGATTCAGTAACACTAGACACATCACACCAGAGCACAGGCATCTCAGAGCAAAACTAATTTGTGTAACTGCATCCCCCCCAAATTCTGCTCGTTTCCTCCCTTCCAGCGACGTCGTGGCTCTGCAGCGAGTGAAAGTGGAGGTTTGGAGACACGGACCAGACTGTGTGACAGACTGACCGCCGCTCAGTGTAGCGGGGACAGCCGTGGACGGAGCTAACCAGCCATGAGGAGCTGCTGTCAGACTCTCCATGTCTACTACAGTCTGCTGGAGCTTTGACATCCACTAGGCGCACATTCATGGCCCTTTGTAAAGGTTTCTGTGTCGAAAGCAGAGCTGGCGGCCCAGAGAGGCTGAGAGAACGTCTGTGGGGGAACTGTTAGCAGCCAATCATGTCGTGGCTCTGCTGTTTATCGTGGGATCATTATCAGGCGACAGAACGCAGTCGAGCGTGGCCGCCACAGCCGTCAAAAGAACAAAAGTACTAACGACACACAAAGACCACGTTCACAACTGATGTCACCTCTGAGCTGGTAGCTGATATATCGCCAGACTCCCCTAACACATCACATCATTTTGACAGTTTATAAGAGAGGAGACTTTTATTTATTTTTTTGATGAAACAGCTACTAGAAATTTAAATCACTGGTGCCTTCTTGTTAATTCGGCCTTAAATGCTTTCACATTTTTGCTTTATCTGCTGGTAAAAAGTGCTAACTTGTCTGCTGTGTCCAAAATTGAGCAGCTGTTTGATCGCTCCCCAGACTTCCTTAAGAATCGCCCAATTTTAAGAGTTGTTGAGCGAGGAGAGATTTCATATACCTTGTTCAAAAGGTGTTTATAAGAAATTCTGGATTATTTACGCCTTCTTGTAAATTCGGCAAATGATATGCTCAAATATATTTCTTCCTTTGTGTAAAAACTGAATGTGAATATTAGAGCTGGTAAGTATGGTTCCTTTTGAGTTACTCACTAAATTGAACCACGTTGTGCGAGTCACTTGAGTCAGTGTTGTCTAATCACCATGGAAACTCAGTCCTAGCCTATTGTCTCTTAACCACCAACGCAGTAGGAAATTGTGTGGATTTCCTCATTGCAGACGCGAGCTTAGGCTCTAGGCTCGCGGGCCAGTGGGCTACGAGCTTGTTACGTATACGGCTCTGCGTGACGCTATTTATCATTTTAGTTTTGATTACAGTAGGACTCAAGTGATTCGAGTTAATGATACAAGAGATTTGCGACTCACGGGTTATTTATCCGGACGAGTCACGATTCATGCACCTCTAGTGAACATTTGCAGGTAGCAGGGATCTGACATCACTAGACGCATGTTAATGCCAGACGATGTGACGAACTTAGAGCCGTACACTTGTTTTTTTGGCTGTTAAGTGCCTTTGACCCCTTCAGAGGACGGTTACTTGTCTCGCTACAAACGTTCAATAAAAACAGTCACACAGTTAAACAACAAACCCCAGTCTGCAGTGAGAGAGCCTGATGCTGATCAGCCATTGTTGTCTGCTTTGCATAATCACGCATTAGCCGTGTGAGCTGTTTTCTGGAGGGAGACACGCTCTCTGTACAAAAAGACACACGCTCACTATTCACACAAAAACACATTCAGCGGGCCATCCTACCTTGATACCTGCACAAATAGAGTGCACATCAATACGGAGCCACACTCGCGCCCACTGAAGCTCTTTGTGACTGCGGTGCACGAGTGATGAATGGCGTACATGATAGCAACACGCTCTCCTCTCTGTCTAACCTTTCTCAAATACTCGTGACATTCTCCCCGCTGTGCTCCGTGTCTACCTCCCTCACAGGCGTTGTGCTGAATTAGCCAGCCGTGGAAAAACTGCTACTCTGTTGTCAAATGATTCACATGGTTGAGCCACAGAAAGCCTGAGCTAATTGGTATTCAGGAAAAGACGCCAGCGCTACCTGTTTCAAGTACTTTTCCTCTTTGGGAGGATCACTGTGCCTCCGGGGAGAGTTTGAATGCAATCGCAGCTGATGAATAGCTAATAACATCTATTAGCTCATTTTAATTACCCCTTCGCTTTTATCACAAGCCTGATTTATTTTTCTTAACACACGGAAGCCGCCGCTGTTGTGGGTGATTTTAAAAAAAGGTGCAGCACGCAGCCTTGTAAGAGATTGTCGGAGATTAATGCGCAAAACGCCTTTGGAGGCAAAGGTTTAGCGCTGGCATTCAACTCCGAGCTTGTTACATTACAGCCAAACTGATCTTGTCAGTCGATAAAGGCTTTTTCTGCCTAAACAAAAATCAAAGTGAGGAGACGGGAGAGACAAGAAGGGAACGGGGCAGTTGAAAGAAGGACTGATAACTCCAGCTGTGCCAGATCAAATTTTGAGGCGCAGCAGGAAGCTCTAAAAAGAAGCTTTCTTCTCCCTGTCTGGCCTCACCCCGCACGCTAATTAACAAACTATAATAGTGACGGAAACGTCTGCTGGTGGGATGAGAAACTTTTTCTCAAAAGTGTGATTATAATAGTTGACTGACAGCTCCACCGCTCTCCCACTCGCCTCTCCCTCTCTACTGTTTTGCGTACACAAATCAATGGAAGGAGAGGCAGCACTTACAGCGAGCGTGCAGGAGAAAAAACATTCTTAATAAAAAGGCCATCTTTGCTTCCCCTCCTCCTCCTCCTCCTCCTTCTTCCTCCTCAATGGACCGTGCTGAGCGAGCCGGTGCTGTGGGTTTCTCGCGGTCTCTTAGTCATTCAGTATGCCGATCAGTCAAGTGAACATGCAGATTGCTCAACACCTACAGGAACAGGGAGAACATCCACGTACCGAAGCAACAGCACAGAACACACACCAGATGGAGGAAACTATTAATTTATCAAATATTTATAAGATGCAAATGTGAATAAAAAATGATGGTGCCGTCCCCGAACACCTGTTTCCCTGCCGGCTTAGCGAGCTCTTGTTTACCACCTGTCTTTATCCACACGGCCTGAACACCAGCAGAGCTGGGAGTGTTAGCATGTCACACTGATTACTGCTTCTACAGCTTGTTGGCTAGCTTTCCTGTGTGCTACATACTTCTACTCCACTAATAAACACCTGGTTACTCTTTGGATGGATCGCTGTTTTGCCTCCCTGCTCTGCTCCTACCTGTCTCTTTGCTCACCTCCTGTCTTCTCGCCTGGCTTCAACTCAAATCAAAGGTTGTGGCCTTATTTCCTGTTAGTGCTAATGACTGTTTGGCTGTCAGCTGATCTTTTTGCCAGTGAAGAACGTCTCTGCATCAGTGATTTATGGTTATTATTGCAACCTTCTGGGCCCCAGCAGGATGCACTGTAATGTTCACATATACATTGCAGTGAGTATCCCGTTTATATCAACAGTTGTTGTGTCTCAGTTCAGGGTCTGCATCCTTCGAAGGACCCGGCCTTTGAGGTTTTTGAAGGCGAGTCCTTCGGAGAGATGTGTTAAACGTGACGGTCTAGCCTTCAGAACATTTCCTGGTTGCGTCACCAGATGTTTTACCCTTATGTCACGATCTACGCCACGCGATGTTACCATATTCTCTCTTTCTTCTTTTTCAGTGGTGCAAAGAATCTTGGGATATGTGAGGCCACCAAGGATAGTAGAGGTGCATCCTCCAGCAACAAGGAAAAGAAGGAGCATTTGTGGGCTGCATTTGGAAGAGCCTTTGAATTGGTACAGACTTCACACGGTGTTGTGATGGTGATGCAGACCCTGAATTGAGACACAGCGAGTGTCAGACTGACATCCCAGTCGCCAGGATGGTTCAGTTCACACCACTGGACATTTTTGAGGACACCTGGAGATATTTCCATCCCTCTTTGCGGCGTCAAAAATGGATGTTTTCTTTTTAAAAAAGGAGAACTGTGGACATTTCTACTTGTCAGACCATCTCCATCTGTGATGATGGCAATGAAAACAAGTATTTTAAACTGAACCACAATGTTTTCCTGAACCCTAAGTGGTGTTTGTGCCCAGACCTACACGGAGCGTGAGCACAGCGTTGTGACGAGAAAAATCGAAAGTTCCACCTAAACAAATAGAGAGTTGCAACATGAAGCAGTTTTAACTTGCTTGTGTTTTTGCAGAGGCAAACTCAGCTATTTATTCTGCTGATTGGTCTGTACATGGATAAAATGAAAGCCCACATTTGGTCAAAGAGGTGGCTGAGTGAATGCAAGAGGAAGGCTTAATTATTCAAAGCATGCATGGTTGTATATTAAATACATATTTCATGACAGGTGGACTCAGTTTAGCAAGAATATTGTCTTTTGTGCATGCAAACATGATAACTGCCAAACTTTAGAGGTCCCAACACTTGGCACAAGCTTAGGAATGACGTGTTGTAAAAAGCTGGCAGGATTTTGCAGAAACATAATGACACTCAGTTTGAGACGAGCACAAAACAAAACAAATCCCGGTTTCCTAATGTTCTATTGGAACATGTGAACATCTGTGAATGGTTGCTCCTGCGAGGCTTCCTGACTGTTATACTGACACCGTGCTGAAGATTTCAGGCAGGAACTCCTGCAACATAAAAGACAACCTGCTGTATCATCCAGAGAGGATCTGTGTAATTGGGATACGCTCTGTAGCTACACGACAGAAGGGCACAGAGCGAGAGCAAGGGTTCATTGTTCATGTCTTTAAAGGGTTAGCGCTGCTGCCAAAAGCTGACAGGAGGCCTGAAAACCTGGTGCCAGCGTCTTCACCCTCCCTTTTTTCCCCTTTTAAGAGCTTAAAAGCACCGGCAGGAAAAACTTTAATGGTGCGAGAGGCTTTGGTATCAATCGATAGAGTTTCTCTTTTAGTAATTTGTTTGTTTTGAAATGAGGAATTAGCATCGAAATGCACAGGTGGTGATTTTATTCTCCGTTACAGAGAGCAGCTTTTAGAGATTTAGCGCCTGGTGTTAGCCGCGATACATTCACATTCTGACACACATCAACAACGGCTGTAAGAATCGCATTAATGATGAGATTAGTACCAATTTTCTTTTTCTTTTGCTGTGCTGCTAAATTATTAATTCATTTGTGATCTTATAGTCTGTTAAAGCTTATTAAATATTCACACCTGACCGACAAACTGGCCAGCTGAGAATATGTTTAGGTTTTCAGTTCCTGATTAAAATGTGTTGTTTTTTTTTGTGTTTTTCCTCCTGAGGCTCGTCGTCGACTTGATTTCACATGACTTCTCATGGAGGTTGATGACAAAAGCAGCCCGGCCAAGTTATCTCATGCTGGGACTGTTTGGCACTTCCTGCTGGAGTGTTTCCAGTGTGATTAGTAGGATCTAAACTGCAAGTTCATGAAACAAGTTGATTAGAAAAAAGGCTTTCTCAATGTGAAGAGTCACATTTAATGCGAATTTACAAGAAAGATTAGATTATTTAAAATTTACCGTAGCCGTTAAGCTAAATTACTTATTTCTCTCCTCAGGCAACAACTCAGAAAATTTGTAAAGGGAGTCTGGGGGCTTATTGCGGTTACTAGTTCAATGATGTAGTTGAAACAGCAGTCACAAACCTTTGCTGACAACACTGACATATAATTTACCTTACAGTGTACTACATGGAAATCAGACACGTCACACTGCTAGAAGAAGAATATAATCACATGTGGCCCAGAACACAGACGCAGGTTGATACCAGGTCTGATCGGGGCCTAAGACAGTTACAACAAGGAAGACGTGCACACAAAAGGTGATAGATGCACGAGAAGCCACCGAACCTCCTTGAGGATAAAGATCCAGATCCAAAACACATTTGAAAAGGAGGCAGCCAGAGGAGAGGAAGAAAGAGAGAATGATTGGAGTCCCAGGGTGGCAGATAAGAGGGCCAAGATCTGAGGTACTCCACATTTCATACATGAAACATTTTGATGTAGTATCATCCTCAGAAACACACCGTGTTCTTTCATGTGAGAGGCAGACACACCTAACTTTGGGGTACACAGTGCCACCAAACATCTGTGAATGTGTAAAAACATTCCAAAGAAGCAGGAAAAAGTCCACTGGCAACCTTCAGCTGTGTGGAGTTTTTGTTTTTTGCTCTCTCTCTCTCTCTCTCTCTCAGTCATTTGCTGTTTCCCAGAGACACTGATGCTGCTAATGGGCCCGAGGACAGTGAAAAGCTTTTCAGATTAGTGCTCCAAAAGCAGCTTTAGGATTCGTACCAGTCCCAGCTGTGGGACCTTCCCTCGTCGGGGAGTTCTGGCTGTACAAAACATTTGTTTGTTCCACGACGAAAACTGAAGTTTGACAGGACAGGACGACTTCGACAGTCGAATCGTGGCGTTATGTTTGCAATGTGATGGGTTGCGGTGTTTGCATTTATGTGTGTTGATTTCCATATGAGACAGTGTGCGAGTCTGTCTGTGCGTGTGTGAGTTATTGGTTTAATTTTCCCCTTTATGTGGCTGTAAATGAATGCTATTTGAATAAAGCTACTGAGGCTCATAAAAGTGCCTGTGTTGAGATAGTGGATCTAGTTAAGTTCCTCCTCACATCCGAAGTGCAATGAGCTGATGGGCAGCGACAGAGACGGGGGAGCTGAAGAGAGAAGTCTTCCACTTCCTCTGCATCAGCTGCGATATCTTTAAAGTCTGATTCACACCGCTGATCATATACTGTCTGGGGCTTCTGGTGACATCACCCTTAAAACTGACCTGAGACATCAGAGAGAGGAACAATACATTCAAGGCACAACGTGGGCGGAGGCCCAGTCAACCACACACACATTTCTGCATTTCTACTGCAGCCAGCCCTGCAGCAAATGTATTCATATTACTCATTTGGTTTCTTTTTCTGGGCCATTGTGGCAAAAAACTATAAAAATGTTATAAAATGATGCATCTGTTGTGGACAGACTTTTGCTGCCTGACACAAGCCCGTTTGTGGTTTTATAATCACGTGTTTTTGAAGACAAATTGCACCAATTTGTCAGGAATCAGTGAGTCTTTTAAGCACTTACGATGCAGGAATTGAGGCTGATTAAATCGAAAGTGAGCTTAAATGAAATAAAAAGGTTAAATCCAGAGAGCAAAATGCAGACAATTAAAAAAAAGAAGGTAGGAAACAAAAACCAAGAATCCTCGAAGAGCAAAACTAAACCAAGTCACAACCAGGAACAAAAACACAAGGAACAGCGCTGAACTGGGGAACAGATGTGAAAGTTTAGACGAACTGACAAAGAGTTAAGGAATAAATACAGACGTGAATACACTCCGGAGGGAAGACCAAAGAGCGCCAGGGGAAACCTATGGGGCAATTTTAAAAGGCTGGGAAAAACACAAAGACAGGAAGTGTAAATCATACAAGACACATGAGGATAACCCTACAAAATAAAACAGGAACCTAAACTTTAGCACAAAATAATAACAGCAGTTAAAAACAAGTTTCCCTGTGCAATGAAAGATTTCCTTTGCTGCTAAAAGACTTGGCAATCAACAGTGGTGCATTCATCTTCTTTGTCAAGCATCGGCTTTTATCAGCACGTTGTCCTTCACTACACTCCTCTGCTCTAAGCTGTCCTATCAAATATACAAATTATAGATTTTCTGGTGACATTTTTTGAAATGAAATGCCAACAACCTGCACCAATTTGTCCAGAAATAGGGAGTCTTTTAAGTGCTTTTGATGCAGGAATAAAAACTGGAAGTAAGCTTAAATGAAATAAAAAAGGTGAAATCCAGAGAGCAAAATACAGAAGGTAGGAAACAAAAACCAAGAGCACTAGGAACAAATGTTCTGCTGAACTGGGGAACAAATGTGAAAATGCAGACAAACAGACAAAGAGTTAGGAATAAATACAGACGTGAATACACGACAGTGACAGGGGAAACCTATGGGGCAATTTAAAAAAGGCTGGGAAAGACACAAAAACAGGAAGTGTTAATCAATGAGGATAACCCTACAAAATAAAACAAGGTTTTCCAGTGCAATGCAATATTTCCTTTGCCATTAAAAGACTTGGTGTTCAAGAGTGCACAAACACATCTTCCGTGTCGAGTGTCGCCTTTTATCAGCACGTAGCGCTTCACTTCCCTCCTCTGCTCTCAGCTGACCTATCAAATATACAAATTATAGATTTTCTGGTAACATTTCTTGAATGTAGTGTCAACATATGATTGAAAAAAATGATTATTTGTGAGCACGGACCCTTTTCTCTCCACTTCACTTATTTCATGAAGTGCCTCTCGGGTAATCAGCTATTTTTACCGTCTCACCCTCCAACTTTCCTCTACCGCGGCGGCATTAGCATATGAGTCAGAGCACCAGAGGGCGACACATGATCCGACGTTTAGTGTCCATGCATAAATGTGCAGCGCGGCGAAAGACAGCTGACTTACACTTCAGGTTTTATTTACCTCAAGACCTGCCCTGTGCGAGCACGCAGGTGGATCTGTGGGCGTCGGGTGAAGTATGTTCATCTGCGTTTAACACCACAGGACCCGAGCAGATGCCTCGCTAACCACATCAGAGAAGGCGGCTCCTTCACTCATTATTTTTAAAATGTCACTGCTGTTGTTATATTTCTCTACATTCAGCCGTGTCTGTTGCAAAATGCCACAGCCTCAGCCGAGTGTCTTTTATTTCCGCTCATTGTTTTTTGTTTTCAACGCACAAATCGATACCTTAAGAATCCAGTCAGAGAAAGTAAATGGAAGCCTGAGTCCCTGAGCAGGTATTGTTAAAGTGCAGTCGTGAGAAACTAGAGCCCTCATTTTTCCACTAAGCTGACAGAAAAAAGAGAGAGAACAGACTAAGCAGCTCACAGCTGTTTAACCGCGTGAATGATTTGTGCTCACACTCGTCCTCAAACACCCTCCATGGTGTTAAATTAAAGGTAATGGTTATAAATAATCCACCAGTGAGAAAATGACCTCATTAAACTTTTGAAATTGTAACTTCTAAACTTTTCTGCAGGTTTTTCTTCTTTGAGTTATCACACAGCAGATTTTTTTTTTTTTTGGGAAGGAAAATGACTCTGTGTGTATTCACAAGTCTCCTGCCAATCAGTGGAGTGTTAGTTTACTGTCAGAGCAATCTGTTTGTGTATTAAAGAGCATGTTGCGCAGCAGTTATAACCTCTGCAGGGTAAATATGTCAAATGAGCAAATCAGCAGCATGTGAGCTGGAGCGCTGATGATTATTGTACACCACCTGAAGCTTCCAGACAAACTGAGTGATTGTGTGTCTGCGAGCGACAGCAGCTGCCACCAGGTTCAAGGCCTGCACCAAATCTTCTCATGGAAATATGTGATCCTCACTCTGGTTAGAAACTATCTGGTTTAAAATGCAAAGAAGCACAATTTATATAGTCTTAAAATAAAATCCTATTTGTTGGGGAGGAAGTATTCTGAGCACTTAACATGTACACATTTCCATGGTGAGCATGTTAGCTTGCTGATGTTAGCGCGGCTGCAGACCCCCTTAAAACGTGTGACATCTGTCTCATTGTGTTGTGCGAACAAACAGCTCATTCTTTCTAGAGTGGCCTTTTATTGTGACCAGTCCAAAGCACACCTGTGCTCTAATCATGCTGGTAATCAGCATGTTAATATGCCTCACCTGTCAGCCGGGTGGATTATCTTGGCAAAGCAAAAACACTCACTAACATGAAATTTAAAACGATTCTGCTCAGACAAAAATATCTTTCTGTGTGAAAAGGTCTGAGATCTTTTGCTTCAACTCAAAGAAAATGGGTGAGGTTTATTTTTAAAGCCCAAAATCATAAACGCCAATTTTCCTCAAAGGTCTCCAGACCCTTGATTAAGAGAAGGAAAAACTCCCTCAAACTACCTGACTGGCAAATAAATAAAGGAACCTCAGGAATAGAGTCTGTAATTTGAAGACATGAAGTAGATGCTGTGCGGCCAATTTAGTAAAATAAAAGTGTTTTGACATTTAAGATTAAATATAAATATTTTTCTGTTCTCTGGAGAAACATTTGCCTTCTCTGGTAAAAAGGTTCTCATTTAAGTTTCTTCCTTCAGGTCCACTGATCACCACCTTTGTAGCGTGCAGTCACACAGACGTGTTAGCCGTCATTTTGGCGGCTGCAGAAGTCGCAGGTGTGTCGTGCTTTGAACAACAGTACAGCTGTTGTCGGGGAAACCAAGGCAGCGTCTGCGGCACAGCGACATGCTCTCCCAGCTGGATGGCTTGATTCTACACTGTCCACTGACAGGCCAGTGTTGGTAAATGTGGCCCCTGAACAGGAGCGCTAAGAAAGGTTACGTTTTCAACCGCTCCCGCATCGTGTCCTCTGTCAAAGGGGTTAATTTCCCCTAATTTTCCCCTGTGTGAATGCTTGTTAAAGAGCGAGGATCAGGGGAACTGAGGGGGAAGTGTCGAAGAGTCCTACAGCCTCACAGAGCAACAGGCAAGCCTGGAAACTCTTATGTTTCCTTATAATGCTCCAAAATGCAATGCTTTCCCCTCTGATGTCTTTTCAAAGGTCATGTCCTTCTTATTGTCATCACAGTATGACCAGATACATTGTTTTATGGTGATAGTTTTGGATAGATTTCTTCTGGGTTAGAAAGACATTTGAACATCTGATTGACTGTTTCACTAAATCATTTGAATTACAGTCGATCATGTTTTTATTTTTTTCATAAACGTGTCCTTGTTGAGAAAAGAGGGACTTGAGAGGAAGTATAATGGTTCAGGCAAAACAGAAGTTTCCAGGACAGTTTTAGGATTATCTTTATGTCTTTCCTGCTTCAGTGGATTTTATACAGAGGCGGTGAGATGAGCGTTAGAGGCTTGATGACATGAAACATAACTCTGAGCTGGTGTCAGAGTCATTTAGCACTTTATGGCACTACATGTTCCCGAGGCTGCTGTGCAATGTGGGACAGTTTCATTACTTTACTGGACAGATTTGTGAAGGTGTCTCTCCCTGCTCATGAACTTAACATGAACTGAATACCAAATTATTAACAATGAACACAAATTCAAAATGGCTTTGTTTCTTTGTCAGAATGTAGAGGAGCAATTTGGATTTTTATTCAAAAGCAGCACATTTGGGAGGACCGGAGAGATGAAAGAAGTGTTCAGCTCTATATCCTCTTATGATGTCTCCGTCGGATCACTTTGGATTTGCCACAACTTGTACTTCAAGGTGTACACATTGGTCCTCAGCTGTGAAGCTCTTAATTGAGATCAATTTGAAAAGACAGGTTATTTATGTCAAGCCGTCATTAGGATTGAACTGTTAACAGCTTTGAGGTTATAGCAGTTAAATGATGCAGCGGGTGGTGATAAGTGCTGCTGGATGCTTTTAAAGGTGTGTTTCACTTAAGAGCTGCTTGTTTTCTGCATCATTTACTTCTGCACAGTTCTTCTCACTGACTGTGACGCCCGTCTGTGGCAGCAGAGCTCCACGAGTCCCGCAGGTCAATTCATGTCATGTGTTTGGTTAGCTGACCTTCAGCTCAAAATCAATGGAGTTTGATCAGAAGAGATCAGAAACTGCAATTTAACTCAGATTTGCAACATTTTCTTGGAGGCGAAGAAACAGTAGGATAGTGTTTGTCTGTTCACTCGAGGGCTGGAAATGTGACAGAAAAACTACAAAAGGTGAAAATTGCAGCGCAATCAAAGAGGACGGGATAGAAAATATGAACAGAACAGAATAAAAGTGTGGAAAGTGTCTGCAAAACCACAGAAAAGTTCAAGCTTGATGTTTCTTTCAGTTCAAATTCAAAATGTTCTCTCATGATGACGCTGTGTTTATGCTCAGGTGGTGTTAAGGCTCAAAAACAACTTGTGTTGGTTTATAATGTGTGTCAGACTCAATGTTTGAGTTGGTCGGAGCTTATATGATTAAAAGTGTGAGGAGGCGATTTTATTGTTTAACATTTTTGCTCTGCGTTGTCTCGAAAGTGATTCAGTCTGTCACTTTATCTGCTCTTATTACCTGAGAACACAATGGAGGAATTTCTTTTTAACTGGAAATAAATGCGACTGGAGTCCTATCATTGAATCACGCTGCAGCTCCAGTGGTTTGACTGCAATTGGACCTCAGGTGGACCATCTGCCGAGTCAGACATTCAGATGACCAGATGGCCTAACATATTTACTGGCCCCGGAGCCCCACCGGCAGACAGACCGCAAGGAAAACTGGAGACGTTCCACATCAGCTTCCTGCAAAATAAATGCACACAAACAGACTGTCTCTGCCACAGATGTGCACACACACACACACACACACACACACACACACACACACACACACACACACACACACACACACACACACACACACAGAATATGACTCTCCGATCACACAGACATTCAAATGAACTGAAAGAAACAGCGAGAGAGACAGCGCCATGGAGTTTGGGTTCGTTGTTTAGTCCCACAAAGAGTTCAACTGATGGTCACCAACAATAAACCGAACTAAACAGATAAAGGCACAAGTTTTTTAACTGACCATGATGTGGAAGTAATGAACCCTTGGAAACACTGGAGACAAGTCTGACAGACAGGAAGTTGTAGAAAAATTACAACGCTCACTTTCTTTAAATCAAGTTACAATTTCCTCCAACACTGGATCAACATGGATCAACCTCGATTGTTAGAAAACAGGCAGACAGACTAAATCTTGTAAAAACATGAATATGGTCTTTTAGGTGCTGTGTTTCTATAATCCAGATATTATCTCTGAAACAGATTTGACATGTTTATCTTCTTCTACCTGCTCTAATAAAAGTCTAGAGCAGGACTTTTTTTTTTTTTATAAAATTGAAATATGGGACACAAAAATAGAATGTATAAAGATTACACTAGAAATAAAAGGTGTCGACAATTAGAAGAGCACGAACGAAGAGAGCGGGTTCGTTTAATTTATCGGTTAATTTTCTGTTCTGACATGAAGCCTCACCGTCCTGGAGCCCTCAGTTCTCACAGTACCGGGCCTCCTCTCCGTGTTCTGACCTGCGCTTCAGCGTCTTTTACAGCTTCCGAGCTGCAGTCCTACTTATCTCCCAAGTCATTTTCCTTTCACTGATTTTGTAATCAGCTACTCATCACGACTTTCTTCGGCCTAGTCTTAATAGGTTTCCCCGTGGCTAATATCAGCTCCTTTACTCTGTTCGCCATTAGCCTCTTTAATGAAAGCGTGACCCCTATCTGCAGCCCTGCGTCTGTCTCCCTCTCGGCCCATCCAAAGCTCTAGACATCACAACGGCAAGGTGATTGAAAATGTCACTTCTCGTCCTTATTCAATTTGATATTATCTGTTATGGCTCCTCGGAGGCTCTCACAAAGCCAGTACTGGAGATGGCGGCTGAAAGGACCCATTAGGTCGCTTTGTGTTTGTGATATTTTTTCTCTGAGCTTCCTTCACATGGTGCTGCTGCAGTATGAGCTCAGCGCAACACGCAGAGGAGGCCTGCAGATTCTGATCTCAACAGCTGCCGCTCCACTGTTGAAGTGGGTGTACGACAAGCTGAACAATGGGGAAATCTGGTTTGGGAAAGCCGACGCTTCTCATTTTTCATAAACAAGCTGGTGACACACACACAAAAAAAGAAATTTAAATTTCTAAAATGGCTTTAGTCAGAGTGTGATACTGCTGAGAAGCTCTGTTGTAAAATAACCAAAGTATACGTATGATATATATATATATATATATATATATATATATATATATATATATATATATATATATATATATCATTTATGTGATTTAGTCTTTGGCATTGTTCACAAGACTGCACAGCATGCTGACAGGATATGTATGTTTCATTATCCTTCTGAAAAAGTCTGTGTCATGTTAGATCATTAATGTATTTAAATAAATGAACACACGACCAGCCTGTCCTCATCAGAGTAGGAACATGACGATACAAGCAGCTAATCACGACCCATATTTCTGTTCATTGTGAATTGTCCATAGTTATTATTATGGCAGCCAAAAGGAGGAGCTCAGTACAAGTAGTGTAGACGTTACAAAGTCCCAACACGTGAGAACAAGTGCTAAAGTTATATTTCTGCAAAATCACTAATAAGTTAAAACGAAAAAACATTTTTTCCTAATGTTAACCTGAACCTAACCAAGTACCTTTCATGCTTAAACTCCCCCAAACTACAACCATACAATGAAAATCTGATAGAGCTGCTGCTGGTGCAGTGCAGCAGTCAAACTGTTTTGGGGATGGTGAAGAATATCTTTCTGGAAAGTCTTGCAAACTCCTGGGATGGTATCCACAGCGATGAGTCTGCTGTCTGACTCCGGTACATGAACGAATCTGAGAGACACAAACCCCTCAGACAGTCTCCTCTCAATATTCTTTGGATTACATGCACTTGTAATCATGTCTGGCAGGAATGTAAAGTGTTGCGGGCAGTGAGGTGTCTGTCAGAGCTGGAGTCGCAGCTGACTGTAATCCAGTTTACAGGTTTGTAATGTTTATTCACCACGACCACCGCTCGAAGCGAGCACATAGCGAGTTTGTTATAATGTTGAATGATGCAATTGTGATCACTGGCAGCTAGTTTTGCTGTATACAAGCCCGTGTAAAAGCTTTTGTATGGCAGTAGCAGAGTGTGAATCTCCAGAACTACAGCACAGGTCTGCTTTTGTGGTGCACAAGGCTTTTAAAAAAGCCTAAAAATAAAGCTTTGTCTGGTCTGTTTGTGAGGCTCTTTGGTGGAAAAACCCTTTGCTTGTGTCATTATTGGTGAGAGACAGTGTTACAGTCAAAGATTATCATTATCAGAACTCTGGTGTTTATGTAAATACACCTGAGGTTATGATGTATATGCAGACACAGGTTTACTGTCTAACTTCTAACTGTACTCAGGATGGGCTCTAGTCCTGTGGAGTCTGTAAAACCATTTATTTGCTTGGAACCTGTCCTCCCAGCTGTGTCATTACTTTCTTTTTCCTTTGGAGCTGTAATCGTGAAGACTTCAATAATTAATGACAAACTATTCCTGTAAGTGCTGCTCTGGAGCTGCGGTTCCAACCACACAGCTTTATTACAAACGTGTCCAAACCGCCATTTAAAGGAACGACGGTTAGTCCAACAAACGTTACGATTTAAGTCGAAAGTGCTTTCGGGAATTGCTTATGGGAACATAGTTATCTGTTGAAGTTAAGGCTAATCCGATCTCTGCAGTGAGACGTCTGAAACAGTCACTTTACACAAAGGCTCTAACTCCGGGTCGTTATCCGCGATAATGTGAGAATAGTCATGTGAATCAGCTGTGGAGAGCTTAATCAAAATAAACTTTTGGTGTGGTTGGAAAGTGCCAAAATAATGTGGACTAAAAGATGCATATTTAGATATAACTGCACTAATGTAGACATAAACTAAACTGGTGGTTCTTAAACTGTATGGTACAGTGTGTCACACAGACAAGATAAAAAGGGAAGCAGCCAAATTCATATTGGCTATTTACTTTTCAGTCCTGGGATACATTTGAGGTGGATCAGACATATGTTGAATGTCTGTACTGTAATCTAAAAGTTTAAACAATTGGATATTTTTGATGTGGTACCATGGCACTTACATTTTTGTAAGTGTGACACCATCAGATATTTTAAAGGAGATCTCAGGACCATCTCTAGTCGTGTTTGTTGCAACCAAAACAGATTTTAAGCCGAGCCATAATGTTTTCTGAACCTTTACCAAGTGTTTTTTTGTGCCTAAACCTGACCAGAGCATATGAACTGCATCGTGATACGACAGCAACATTGAATCTAAAAAAAAAAAAATGTTTTAACTCCTCATATTATAGATAAAACATATTTTGCCAACTTTACTTTTCATTCTGATGTTTGATCACAAGAGAAAAAACATGAGACTGATGATAAAGACTGAAACTGACACAGCCTGTGGTCTTTATCTTTCTCTGTCTCATAGTAACACATCTGCACAAGCTCTCATCCTCCCTCAGTCTCCCACCTCACCAACCACCCACATCAAGCACACACACACACACACACACACACACACACACACACACACACACACACACACACACACACACACCTCTCCAATCACCCTCCTCTACGCCTGCCTTCCAATCTTTTGCACTTTCTCTCCATCCCAGCCCTCCTCTGCAGGTGCTGATACAGTGCACTAATCACCAGCTCGATAAATCAATGGTCCAGCCAATAGCCATTACTTCAAATTAGAGCTGCTCGCTCTTGTGAGGGAAAGCAGCTGACACCTTCATAAAGGCTCCTTTCATTAGTGGCTATCGACCTGGCCGAGCTAGCACAGAACCTGCAGGACAACACACACGGTTGGGGGTGGAGGGGGGAGAAACAGCAGGAGGGAGGAGTGAGGAAGAGAAGAAAGAGACAGACAGTTAAAGGGAAGAAAACCAAAAGTTGGTTCCAGTAAATAAATCTTGGCTGCAGATAAATTCCCCCTGCCAGAATTTCTCCTCCTTGAACAGATGGGATTGGGTTCAATGCGTCGGAGAGGGGCAGAATTACTGTACTCGTGTGTGTGTGTGTGTGTGTGTGTGTGTGTGTGTGTGTGTGTGTGTGCGTGCTTGTTTTTGAGGAAGAAAAGGGATTGGTGGATGGCAGCCTCTCTCTCTCTCTCAGTCTCTGTCTCTTTCGTTCTTTTCGTCTCTTTCGCTCCCTCTTGATCCGTCTGAAGCACAGAACTGGTGCATCAATGTGGGTCAGATGTAAATGAGCTCTACGGGTCGAGCTGGTGTTGCCCCCCCCCCCAAGACCCGACCCGGTCCGGTGGGATCCCACAGCTGAGCACCACCTCATGTTGTAACGGCAGCCAGTCACACTGCTGGTTTATACAGTAGATCGCTTATGTAAGGGGCAGTCGTATGATTATTGTGTGGCTGGTGTTCACTCCCTGACCCACAGATGGCAGTGTGGTATAGCCGGTTTGAGCTGACAGTGATGGTCATCATTGTCCAGTCCTGCTGTTTGAGACAGCATAAAGCCAGTTTCAGGTCAACACACCGCCCATGGAGAAATAACACCGCAGACATTAAAAAGGGTTTTAAAAAGGAGGCACAGATCCTGGTGGAGCTCAACAAAACTGCAACACATCCACCTGTGATGAATCACGTTCCACCAGCGACGAACGCTTCTGCTGACATGCAGAGGCATTTGTTTTTACCTGGGCTCAGCTTCACTGGGCGGCGTGCTAATGACTGCTCTGTGCTCACATGAAGACAGTCTTCACCAGATAAAAAAAATAAATACGCTCGCTGTTGATACACATGCCTTCTTGTGTACGGCTGCTAAATGTCAGAGGGATGCTGCTCAGGATACAGATTGTCCGACTGACCCTGGAGGAGGCTGCTGCTCACGTGTGATCTCCACACCGACGGTCAGTATTGTTTTACTTTCAGCCCAATCACAATCAGTGCCTTACAATCTTTAATTTCAATCTATAGCCTTAGCAGTGATGGGTCAGGAAGGATGCCAATCGACCACTGCGATGGCCAGGTGGGTGTTTCGGAGGACAATTTATTGTGTCCTTTAGGTGTGAGGTCAGAATACATGTTAGCTAAGTAAGTTTCTGCAAAACCACAGATGAGTTCAGACTGCATGTTTCTTTGTTTAGATTTTCTATTTCTGTCATGTCACAAAGCTTGTCTACACAAAACACACTTGGCTATGTTTATGAAAACATCAGAGTCAAGGCTGGAGATGGTCTGACTTCCCATGACAATGATCTGGTTTTGGTCACCAACAGGCCGCCAGCTCTCCATGAAAATATCAAGATGTGTTATATTTACGAATGCCGCAAAGCGAACTCGAACGCAGGTCGCATTCAAACCCCAAAATGTTCGAGGTTTCATTTGGTCGTCTGTCGCCGGACTTCGGGGAGACAGCAAGACTTTGAGGAAGTCAGTCAGTGAATATTTTGTTGTCTTACCACGAAGACAACATCTCCCATGATCCCTCTGGTCTTTTGTTCTGCTTTGTTTTAATCAAAAGATGCCTACCAGCGGAATATACAAATTGTTTGTTCAAGGTATTTTTTAAAATTTTACTAACTCGGCTTATTTATTCTTACTTTTTTATTGCCATTGTTAATTTCTTGGTGTCTGGGGTCTGCTCCCTATTTTTGACTCACTTATATTGTAAATGAGGTCTCTTCTATCCCAATTAGATTCTGAAATGACATTTCGCGATTTCTATTTTTGGCTGTCAATTTTAATTTTCTCCCTGCATCAACAGCAAAACCTGAACTAACAAGATTTGGAGAAGTTCCACTACCCTTCGTTTCCCTTCACCACTCATGATTTGACTTGTTCTTAAAGCCTTATCAGCCATGGGGCAACACATAAAGGTCAGAGGGACAACAAATACATCGTGAATTGTCTCCTGGGAAACCTTATCCCCAAAACTAATTAAATAAACCAGCACAGTAAGGCACAGGAGCTCATGAGAGGATTTTATTAAGTTCTCTGCAGCACCAATCAATCAGATGCTGATAAGAAGTGTTTCCAAAAACATGATGCTTTTAGCAGACTAGGTAGTTAAAGTTTAGCCTTTCAAACCCAAATACTGACCAGTACGTAAGTGTAAATGTTACTAATGATGAGCAAAAGTTAAAATAAAAATTTTGTCCTGCTATGTTATAAAATGAATCCTTCCTGTCCTCCTCACACAGAAATCTGAGATCAAATTTCACACTTCATTATATCTTTTGAAGGAGTAAATGTACTTTAAGTCTCATTAGAAAACAAAATACTGCAAATGAGACCATTTTAAGGTGCGTTAAATATGTTGGATGATGACTTACATTAAACCTCAGAGTTTCCTTCACGCTCACATTAATGCGACTCGTTTCGTCCTCCAGCTGCTGGCTGTCAGTGCTCACCTGGACCTCAACTGCAATTTCATAATGTATGTTTGTGCTTATGACTAAGGGAATAGTCATATATGTGCAAGATTAACCTCGGTGTATATACACTGGCGGTCCATGCAAGCGAAGGAGCGAATAAAACATTTACTTCCAGCAGCAAAGTTTAAACGTTTACATCTTGGTTTCGCCTTGGACTTTGCTCTCGATTGAGGCTGTGACTTCACTCACCAAAGTTCTGTGTGCGGTCGACCCGTCAGACGTAGCAACAAACCAGCAACCTGAACTCGGTGAGCCTCACATCCTACACTGCCCACATTCAGCACAGACATTAATGTTTGAGGTTACTGCAAGGAACGTTTCAGTGGTGATACAGTACATACAGTACAGGGATACTTTAGTGATTATTTACTCTGTGACAGATCAGAATCATTACTTGGTGTTTTGTGAATGTTTGATCCCCCCAAAAAGTAATGCAACACATTTCATCTGACTTTTATATGCATATGCACCTACAGTATATCCCAATATCCCAAACTAATTCTGAGTGGTGTAAACTCTATTTTACTGCCACCAGAATACAGAGCAGCTTCTTTCTTCAGGCTGTGAAACTCCTCGTTTCATCCTCAGCGCTCCACCATAAAAATATTTTTATTTTATGACTTATCAAACTTGGATAAGTTGAATTTCGACTCAGTGACAGGCATTAAGAAAGAACTATGACAATCCTGCAGAAGTAGCCAGTCCTTTTGAAGATATTCCTTTTTTTTCCCCCTATGTTGCCTGTATAGACACATCAGTACTTAAGACTTTCACAACCAGTTAAAAGAATACCAACGATTTGGAACCAAGTTTGAAGCAGCATCTTCTGCTACGTTGCATTGTTTCTAAGAAAATATACGATTGGTTGGTTTTGTGTGCAGGCACTGTGGTACCAAACATGGCAACCTTACCATGAAGCCGAGACTCTGGGGAACTGCAAACACTGTAACTACACCAAACTGTTGTTTGCCAAGAAATATTACCAACATTCAACATCCCATAAATTATCAAGCTGTCATATTTACACTTTTGTTTCTGCGTAGGCTGACTAAACCAGACACGAGGTACAAATACATGTTGGACACCTCCTTTGTGATTCCTCAGGTATTAGGATGACATGATACCAAAAGCAGGTGGAACAGGACGTTCACACTGACTGCAAACACAATCTGCTTTGACCTCACGTGCTTTTGAAGGGTGTACATTGATTTTACTATCTCTCTCTCCTGTACCACCTCTGTTTTTTTTCTCTTCAGTATGGCCCAAACCATTTATCTTTATTTGGAGAGCTAAATTATAATGTTAAACATAACTCAAGTCTCTGTAATGGAGAGGACGACCCAGTTCCCCACTGATTGGCAGTCTACCAGTAACTTCAGCTCATCACGTCTTCCGACCAACTGGCTTTCCTGTCCCCCGCCTGTCTCACAGCTAATTTTATTGATGGCGCCATCTTACACAAGACAGGGAAGTGAGTCAGTTCAATTTTCTGCAGCTATCTTGTGTAATTTTTACACCTTCCTCTCCTCTCAGAGCAGTCAAAGTCAGCAGTTAGTATATCATAATTACAGGGAAATTGGCGATAGTTGGACAAGGATTGAAAAAGGCACCGGTATTCGCTCTCAGATGAAGTGAGATCGGCTGATCCTGGCTCAGCCAATCAAATGGAAATACACCGGGGACTCTTTGCTATGAGGAGGAAAGGTGCTATTCAAATCTGACAATAACTTCATAACACTCTCCTTTTCAATGTAGGATGCTGCTCTGGGTAAGTAATTTCTGCTGAAGGATATGAGGGCACATGGAAAGCAAGGCGCAAGAGGAGGTGAGAGGAAGGTGGATTAAGGAGAGAGAAGTGCTGGGAGACAGACTCTAAAAAGTGAAGGTAGTTAAAACTATTTTTATAGACGTGCTTTTCATCCCACTCGCACTTACAAGAGCCGATGTCTCATCTACTTATCTCAACATTTACGGCAATAACAGGCCAATTAAAACCCAGTTCTGTTACTTCACACGTGTGTCTGTCACTCAGAGCCTTGTCTGTCAGCATGTTTCTTCTGTCAGGGTTACCAAAATCCATTTTGAATAATAAACTCTGAGAGCATACAGAATAGGCTCCAGCTTCTGCAAGATTAAACTCTGGGTTCCAGATCTGTGTAGATATCAAAGCCTAACATTAGCTTCACATATGTGCTGTAAAACTACACTTTTTTTTTTTCCTGGTGGCTACTATTCAAACAGCTGCACTGCATTATCTGCAGACTGATTACCTCAAGAGGTCATGATTTTCTTTTCTTCCCCCCTGCAACATTGACTTGCTAAAAGCCTTGAAATCTACAATATGGTACGCCAAGCACACGGCTCAAACACATGAAATATGAATGTAATATTTAGCTTTACGTGCCTGTACTGTCATGCTGAACAGCAGCGAGTAACCTTATTCATTTATTCAAATGATATTCCCACTTGTGGAATAATTTCAGGTTTGATGTAAACACTCTTTATAAGTCAGTGTCTGGTGTGTGTGTGTGTGTGTGTCCTTGATGTGCTGAAACACACACACACACACACACACACACACACACACTCTTCAGTAAGGGTTGTGCCTATGGGACTGCGATGTGGAGATGGTGTACAACAACACAGATAGTGTTATTTAAGAGGAATCATACAGTGCTGGCAGCATTAGACTGGAGACATAAACTGTCAGGTTGCAGCAGGTTTTAATTTGTGTTGCCGTGTCCGAGACTGTGGTGCTGAACTCTCTTGTTCATGACTGACTGACCTCTGACCTCCTGGGACCTCTTGATTAATTACAGTGTATAAAAAAAGTGTGTTGTGTTCTGCACAGCCTAACATTTCCATTCAAACAGTCAACACTACCAGTGTGGCTAAAAAGGATGTAGTATTATGACGAGCACACGCCGTCCTCATGCTTCCATGATGCAACATATGTAATATCTGGAGGAGAGAGTCGGGCCAGAACTTCTGGAGGAATAAACACAAGCGGTCACATCAGATTCTGCTCTTAACTGGAGCTACTTACTGACAGCTGGAGGAGCTTTTGGGATTAATATGTGAATTTATCTTCACTCCTGTTTATCAGCCTGACTGCAGCAGTGATGCACAGAGGTGACTTCCACTTTCAGGTGTTTGTATTCTGTAATATTGACTCCTGGCTGGAGGGGAAATGTAATTGATGCAGAGAGGAGAGGGGAAAAGAAGACGTTCAGAATGAGTCTCAGAGTCTCTGGTGAGTGTGTCACCGGCTTAAATGTTGCCCCAAACTCATCTGAGTAACTCAAGGTGAAAAAAAATTTGCTCTGCTGGTGTTGAACACACCATGAAGGTAATGTCTAAATGTTATTATTTCTGTTACCTTAAGTCTCATTCGCTGACTTTTTCCCCCTCTCCCACAGAAGTTTTTTCTGTAGTGACAGGCGACCAAATGAAACCCACAGTTACCCTGAGTAACCTCATGGAATTCTCTAGGTTTGAACTTGGGTGGAAACATTTGGGATAATACAAGTGCACAGCTCAGCAAAATATAACAGGTCTAGACATTTTGCAGAAATGATATCTTTAACTAGTTTAGGTTGCCTAAACTTGGGGGGAAAAAAATCATGCTGGTGTGTCGATATCCTACTGATCCAGTTATTAGAACAGAAAAAAGACACTAATTCAAACCAAAGGCATCTGATGAAACATTTAACTCCAGTAAGACACATTTATTGCCAATTACTGCTAACCTGCATGACGAATGTAGAAACTCCGCCACCGCTGACAAACATGATTATTGATGTCAGTACTTTATCGCGTTTTGGTCTTCAGTGACAGGCTGGATTAGATGCAGGACATTGACATGGCTAGTCTGACTGCAAGCATGCTGCAGACTTATTTAGTATTTTAATCAAGTTTTCAATTACTGTTTCTTTGGCTACAGCACCTCCTAGAGCGTTCCTTCCTTCTGAGCTTTCGCTGTCAGCCAAATTATTGTGTGGTGAGCTGGACAGCAGAGCAAAAAGCTGCAGGGAATAAGGCTAAGTCCCCATTCTCTCCTTTTCTCTGCCTCTCTCTCACTTTATCCACAGTAATCCCCAAGAGCCCGGATGATAATGGGTAATGGATCTGCAGGCCCCTCCCTCCCAGAGACACACACACTCAGCGGGGATGCTGAGGGTGCAGGTTCCTGTGTCTAACATTGTACGTCCCTGGACCTCGTATCAACGGCGATTAGCTGGCTAACAGGATTACCGCCATCTCTCCATCCATACGTTCCAATATTTGCTATCCTTTCCTCCTATGCTGCAGGCTTTTGCCTCCCTTGCCACAGGTATTGGGACAAGTGAGACAGGAAATACCGGGGTGTTAAAAAGGGAAAAGTTCATGAACTGTAAAAAAGTCAGGGCTGAATTGAGAGAGTCAGTTATATTGGACTCTCGGGCTGTGGTGTTATTAAGCTTTTTTTTTTTTTCTTGTTTCATTACAGAGAGACGTGTGGCAGCAGTTTGTGGCCCAATCTCATACAAACTGAACAGTGAGTCTATAGAAAGTTGAATTCTAAACGGACGGCTTGTTTTGTCAGTTAGTCGGGCAAAAATTGTTTGGATGTGCTCGGAGGGTTGACTGCAGTGCTGACTTGAGCGTGGTGTTCGTGGTTTTCACTCCAGATTGGTGCAGCATCTGAGTGAGAGTGAATGTGCCTGGTCATGAGCTGCCTGCACTCCATTTCCCTGCTCCTGCCGCTGCGTAACATGTGGTAAATGGACAAATGCATGAATTATGGCCTCTGCATTTGCTGTAGACAGAAAACACCATGTTGGCTCTGTTGGGCAGGAACAAAAATGGAGTTTTCTTGGAGTTGAACTGTTCCGTATCAATCTGATGTCTATGTTGAGCTGTGCCAGTCACCAGCATTGGAATTTAGCTGCAGGAAATGACATGGCATTTAATTTTTCTCAAACAAACAGGCCTCTAATGATTTTGATAGTATCATCTGCCATTACAGACACACACAGTTAAGTGTCCTCAGCGTATCAGTTCCAACCCACAGTAAGCAGAAGATTGTTTACCTCGATTGTTGAAGTGCAGTTTTAGTTGAAGACTGAACTCTTTCTTTGCTTGGCTTATCGAACAAAACAGCACCAGAGGCGACCCTGTTATGCTAAAATTGTTTTGAAAATAAAAAGTAATAGCTGTAATATGATATGAACTTCACTGTAGACAAGTAGAGGAGTGAAGATAAAGGAGAACGAAGGAACTGAAACAGAAAATTGAGGAGAACGAGTAGACACAAGGTTTCTATCTCACCAAAGTCGGGATGTGTCTAAGGAAGCAGCGTCACAGGGGCAAAGCCACCAATAGGTGCAACAGGGTTGCTATCGAAGCTTAACTCACTCCACAAAATGATTTATTTTGATCCCTCTTCTCTTTACATGTCTGCGGCAGAAGAGTTGGGGTCCAGAGAAAGGTTGGAAGATGGATGAAAGGCTGCACTGTGTTGCTGCGCTGACCCAACCTGGTGGTCGATATCCTAACAGAGACAAATCAAACGCCCCCCGATGTCCAGTTGCCCGGGGCCATTCAGCCTATTTCAAAGTCTTTGGATCTCAACCCTTTGCAGAGGCACGAGCAGCTCCTTTTAACTGATGCCCAGCAGCAACAACCCACAGAGCTGCAGAATAATTCTCCTCATCCCAGGTATAAGCACCGATACTCAAATTGCTCCCCGTCAGGTCTCATGTTCACAGGTTCATAACCTGCTTAAATATATATTTTCCACCTCTCCCTCTGCCTTTGTTCTACCCCTCAGAGTAAGTTAGCAGAAGTCTACCTTGTTAAACTCACCCACTGCTGCACAGAAAACCTTTGAAGTGAAAAAAATGGCCGACTTTCACTTCTTCAAGTCACAACAGGGCAGGTTGAACAGACCCGTGGGGCCCACGCCTGCTTCAGGATTCCTACAAGGACTGCCCTAACAGCACTCCGCATGGTAGATGAATTATTACTGCATGCCAGTTTGATTAAACCCAATTTAATGATGAATATAAAAAAAGGCTTCAGAACAGATTGTTCCACAAGGTTGAACAAAGTACCACCAGCGCGTTAACACATTGAACACCGTCCTTTTAGGTTTAGGTTTTAGCTGGTTTGTTTGGTCTGCACACATCGATCCATTTGTTGGTTTGCACAACAATTTATCTGTCTGTACTGAGAATATCTATCTATCATGTCATATGGCTGCCTCGATGTGATGACACGACACTGGGAAGTGCAGGATGACCAAAAACACAGCACCCATGTTTTTGTGTCATTTTGTTTTCTGGGTTTGATAAATTCAGAAGTTATATAGCCATTATAGAAACACAATTGAAATATCTCTATCATGGTCATGGTAATGTTTTTACTATGCCTTTATCTTAAAATGTATTGATTTGACATTGATCAAGTCTTGCCGGGAAGTTGATTTGACTTTTTACAGTGTGGTTGTACTCGTTTTGAGATATCATTTCAAAACTTTTAGACTTATTTGTTCACATCTTTTCTTTGTTTCGAGACACATGCCCTAGATTCTAGTCTGGCTGTTCTGGCAGCTTCAGAGACGAGGCAATTTTACATATTTAAAAAAAAATCTTGGCAGGGTTTGTTCTTGTCTTTGTGAGCTGGCTTTTCTTTTGGTGCAAACCGAAGACACTAACAAATGTTAATGAAAAGGCTTCAGTGGTTCTTCAAATGTTCTTTGAATCCTGTCCGAGCACTCTGACTCTGTGATTCTGTGCACAGACTTTGTTTTAAAAGCTGAGACGTACTGAGACAGACGTGATGGACACGCTCGCAGAACTACGAGACTGCAAAATAACCGAGGCTGAAGGTGTCGTCCATAACTGCCCCGTGCCTCCTACATGACTGTGTAGGAGAGAACAGCTCAGATATCTATGGATCATACGATGACAAATTCACCGCCAGCCCACGCTGCTGTTGCCATATTGGCAGCGTGTACGCTCTGAGATTGATGAGTTCAAGCTAAACTGATCTATAGAGTTGACATAATGCACCAGCAGAGAGTTGCTTTTTTTTTTTAAACACTATTCAGCTCACTTAGCATGAAATAACAGCATGCTGTCGTATCTGTACGGGGACACATCATGTTGAGAAAATCTTCACAGATTCCCACCTCATAGATGATAAGCATGACATTTCCCTGACAGCAATTAGAGCCTCCCGTATGTCACGTTGCAGAGCCGAGATTAATTCCACCATTATACTGAGCCACCAACAAACAGACGCCTATTTGATCGAATAATTTAAGCTCTGCTGTGATTATTTCAATTTTCATTCAATCAATGACCATCAATCAGTTCAACAAGGAAGCTGTGACACAGACGCTGTCCTTCTGTATATTTATGTAAAATAAGGTATTAAGCATCATCTTATTCACTGAAAACTCCTTCTCATGAAAGAACAACAAACATAATTGCTCTGAGCCAGCACAGCGCTTCCATTTGAATACGATCTAAGTGTTGCAGCACGTTTGATTTCTGTCTCAAGAGCACATTTGATTAAACTGATTGGAAACTCTAACAATCACTGAAATAATTTATTCTTTTTACAAATACAACAATTTGATGCCATTATTGCAATCAGTGATTAAATTAGGCGACATATCCACTTCAGCTCGTTGCTTCGAGTGGAAGACCTGAAGGCTCTAACGGAGGTTTAGCGCCGTGTATTTGAGACAGAATGAACTAATAGTTGTGTTGACCTCTTCAGCACTGTGAGGAGCCCCAGATTTTAATTTTGTATGGCATCATAAAATATAAAAAAAACTGTTGTTGTGATTCTTTTTCCTGTTATCAAGGATGGCCGTTATACCCAGCATCCTCTGCTGTCACCCTGATCCAGAAAAAGAAAAAGAAAAGAAAATGGAACCGTTACAGTACGGACAACATGAAGAATAATCAAGTGATGTTGGTGTCCAGTGTGACACCAGGACTTAACGTTGAGCTCCTTTAACTTTGGAACACAGTTAAACAACGTCATGCAGGTAATGAAAGGTACGTTACACAGGTATGTTTGCAATGGAAGTTACAGAAGTAACGTATTGATTTTAACCCCAAACTACGACGTTTCATTATTATTATTAACTATCGCTTCAACTGCATGATGAAGTTCTGGTGTGTGTGTCTCTAGTAAAGCTGCAGAGGTTGTGTAGCTGTGCAGACAAATGACCTGTTGAGTTGAGGGATGATGGTTTATTGATTATGCAGATGTTAATGCAGACATGCATAACAATACGAATACTGAAGGGTGTTGCAACTATCTCTATGTGGAACTAAGTGGACACTAACTTACACTACTGTCTGTTGGAAATAGATGAAAAGAAACTGATGCATTTAGTATTTATTTTACTTTATTGCTGTTGAACTGAACCCAAACTGTGACCCCACAACCAAAGTACATATCACAGCATGACGTCTGCACAACACTCACACTGAAAAATATGAGAGATTGACTGAAAATTAACTGGTGTTAGATTTTGGGATGGACGTGATGAAATGTTTGAATGATTAGTCAGCGCAGCAGCGGCTCAGATTCTGTTAAGCTTCCTAACTGCGTAGTGGACGGTGTTCTACCTGAATGCAAGAAAGCAAAGGTGACGTCTGGACACTGTGATCTGTTTGAGCGTTTCACAGCTGATGTCAATTATGTTGATGACACGCAGCACCGCAGTGACTTAATAGAAAGCCACTTCATAGTGTGATTACAGGGCTAGCAGCTGTGTGAATCATCTTGGAATTACCTCATATAACCTCATATATAACCTCATATAAGATTTTTTTTTTTCTCAATTCTTCTGACGTGACATGAAAGCAGCATACAGGGTGAAAGATGGAGCCACTCACAAGATCAAGGATCAAAGAAAGACATTTGAGAAATAAAAGCTGCAACTAACAATTGAGTCATGGCTCATGGAGGGCAGGGAAAGTAGAGTGATTTGCCAGAGATGACGACGCAAGCAGTCCTACATACAAAAGAAGAAGAGAAGGAGAAGCTGGAATAGAGCTCTGAATAATAAAGACGAAACATGACATCAAGACTCCAAGAGGCCTCGATATTATTTCATTTTCTCTGTATTTTGATGTCTTTTCGTATTGTGATTATCCAACAAGATAATTTCCTTGTTGGAGAAAAACAAGAGATCATTAACAATGTGCTGAAAAATCAGAAAAATCTGTCATCTTGGGATAAAAATTATCTAGAAGAGAACAAACCTTTTTAAATGAACTTGGCCCATCGTTTCATGAAGACCAGGTAGAGTGTATACATCCTTAATGTCCGCCGTCTGAATAGCAGCTGCTGGTCATTAGATCCAGCTTTACTGGTCAGCATGTGTCAGTGGCCTGAACATGCTGAGTGCATATTAACCACGGGGGCTCGTCTGGCTGGGGCGTCTTAGTCAAGCTTGCTTTGCTCTACTTTGTTCAACATATGTTCAAATATAGTCCCTGTTTAAATTCCTAGACTTAATGACCCAGCCGTTCTGCACATTTAAAAATGTTGTAGTGTGTCACTGCAGCCAGAGGAGCGATGCTCAGCGGAGCGGCGAGTTAAGGCACATTTACTCCGTATGTTTAAGAGTTTAAGTCAAGATCAAGATGTGTGTTTCACAGTGCAGCTACGTCAGAGTTAAAAAAAATGAAGCTCCTGTGAGGACCGATAGAAGCAGAGGTTTCTCCTGATCAACAGCAGCATGATTTATCACGTTTGCAGGAAATAAAAATTAATAAGAAACAAACAAAAGCCTCTAAATCCAGCAGGGAAAAACACTTTGTCTGCAATTAGGACTGATCGGTCAGACATCTGCAGACACACTTGGCTGTCCTGCATTAACCTGCGTGTTTCATCCTCATTAATGCTCTGAAAAAACAATAGGAAGTGAAACGAAGCTAAGGGCATGAAATTAAGTCAGAAATGTGTATTGAACCTTCAATATGAAACTGAAAGCGTCTTAAGACGCTCTTGCAGCAACTCTCCTGACATGCATTCACCTCTGATCGTGGCACAGATACAGCTGAAAGCACTGATGCTGCTTAAGGTTTGTTTCTGTCTATATCTGTGTGTGTGTGTGTGTGTGTGTGTGTGTGTGTGTGCGTGATTAAAGAGAGTGTTTAATGATTGAAGAAGGCTGCAGAGCACAAGCCAGACGTCTTTGATGTGCTGAAGGTTGCTTTCAGAGCGGCGACGCAGGTGTTGGTGGACCTCTATTTGTCTTTCAGTCAAGCAAACATGATCAACTCGATGTGAAAAAAGACAACTTGTGGACAGTTATGAAGGCACATGGAAACACACTCACTGAAAAATTATACTTGCACAGACAACTACTGCACACACACTCACACACACTGAAACGCACTACTTGTACGCAACCTGTGTGACTTGTTGGAATGAGATGACTGCTTCTGACTTATCAGTTTGACCCTGGCTTCACCAGGGTCGCCAGTGTGGTGACTACAAAACGTGTGTGTGTGTGTGTGTGTGTGTGCGTGTGTGTGTGTGTGGTGTCAGGGCTAATGTGGCGTACGGTGACATTCTGATAAATCTCCAGGCGGCCTGTGCTCTGCCCTTTCACAGCTGCTGACTATGTTAATGGAGAGTGCAGATACAGAATGTGCTCTCCTGTCCCATCCCCTCTGCAGAAACTTACAGTAGAGATGGATTCGATATTTAAGCCGATGCAGCCTGCAGTACCTACCTGAGGGACGAAGCCCAGCGTTTAATTTAAATGCGCGGTGATAGAAAACAGAAATCAGTGAATGGATATCCTCGCCCTCTGCCCAGGAGGATCAGCGCTGTGCCGTGGAGCAGAACACTTAGAGGGCAAACAGCCTCAGGAAAGAAGTCCATTTGCCACCAGCTACAAATCATAGCTGCAGTGTTTTCCATGGGGTCATTGCTGCAAAAAAACCAAAAAAAAAACAGGATTCACGAGTCACCTTAACACATTTAAAGCTGCAAATGAAATTATAAATGCCTCTCGAGGATGTCTCCGGTGGGTTAGTGGCATCAAAGCCAGCACCCCTTTCATCATCGTTTACGCCTCTCCAAATGTCAAATGTCTCTTCTGTTCTTCCATTCTCTTTATTGTTCGCTCTCATGGTTTTATTGTTCTTTGTTTTTCTTGGTGAAACAATCGATTTCACAGCGCACACATACACATATGTATCATATGAACAGTTGATGGGCTGATGTAATAATTATTAGAGTCAACTGAATTATATTCTGAGTTAAAAATGTTTGTTTGGGACGAGAAAAAGCAGCTTGTCCAGCATGATTCAAAATGTCTCCAGCGATCCAGCGTTGATATGAAGCCAAAATCTTCAGTGTAGCTGTTAAAGTATAACAGTCACATAGTTCAACATCTGTCGTTATGAAAGATTAAATAACATCTACTGTAAATAACAGGACTGTTGATTTGATTTGAACAATTTGGAGATCTTTTGTAAATCCTTGACTTTTCTGTCCATATGGATCAAATTGTTCACTCATCCATGTAAAAATGGCAGATGGCAAAATTGTCCTTTGTCTAGTTGTATTGTGAACCAAAATAGTATCAGTGTTAATGTTTCTTTCCATCATTTAAAATGTTGAATTACTGCATCATCTAAAAGTAGATGGGACATCGTCACACACCACTTTTTATAATGTGGAAACCGAGTGACCGTGTGGGATAATGATTGTATTATGCAGATGATGTGATACTTTTGCATCCAGATGGACAGAATTGTCTGGAAATGCCTTTAAAACTGTGATGAGTGTAAAACTGTAATGTTGTTGTTTTTTTTTTTTTGTTTTTTCTACCCAGGTGAAACAGATGCTCAGCTCTGTGAGTAAATGAATGAAGCTGCTTCAGAGGCACAAACTGGAACGAAAGTCGATGCGACAAAACAAAGATTTCACTGTCAAAGTCTCGTTGAGGTGAAGGTGAGTAACACACATTAACAGTAAATCATTATCTCTTATGCATAATCTTAATTATTGTCACGGTAATGTCGCTTCTCCATGTCATTTTCTTCCACACTCACATATGTTTCTAGTGCAAATGACCCCAGAATGAATCCGAGCATGCCTGCATGGATTTAATCGTGATGTATATACAGGCGATGACCCTCACCAGCACATGAAGAAGAGATCTGTAGCCAGTGACATCCCACTGTCCATCGCAGCCTGATGTATCATTAATAGATCGGTGTGTTGAAACGATAACCAGTCTGTGCGACAGAGGTGGTACAGGAATGAAGAGGCGGGCTGAGAGGAGGTAAGGTAATGTGAAACGGATGGAAAAAGGAGGAATGAAAGGCTAAGAAGTGGTTAAAATGGTAGGGAGACAGATTAAAGAGGGGGAACCAGGAGGGCAATGGAAAAGACAAAGAGGGAGAGAAAATGAAAGAATACAAGAGGGGAAACTGAGGAGGGGAAAAAGGCTGAAGAAAAATAGGAAAAGGTGCGGGGAGGTGAGATGTCATTACTTCTGGTAAATGTGAAACCTGCATCTGAAACCTTCAGGGTAATTCAAAATATACGGCAGTAGTTTTGTTCGATTTCTATATGTTCTTGCTCTTTTGCAAACACTTAACCCTGAATTTAACTTCTTTTCATAAGGCCTGTGAAAAATATAATCTTTTCCTGTGTGTGTGTGTGTGTGTGTGTGTGTGTGTGTGTGTGTGTGTGTGTGTGTGTGTGTGTGTGCAGCTTCCATCCTACGAGCCCCAAGTTGCCAGAAAAATGCTGAGTTGATTGCATAAAAAATGTAAAGTGCTTTGTGATTTTCTTTGTTTTGCTGCGTTGTGCGCTCTGAATATGAACCATAAAGCATCACAATTGCTGTGCAGACACCAGACATCAACATGAGTCACAGATTGCAAATCAGTGCTCAAGTCTTTGAATCGAAGCCGAGTCAAAACTCATTTCTGCAACACGGTTCAGACTTAGAACAATATGGCAACAAAACAGGTTTTAACATGCATTGATTGCACCATATTTGACTGATAAAGCATCTTATCGTCGACTGTTGAGGGATTATCTTCCCTCACATTCTGCGAATGGCACATAAAGTTAAAGATGGCAACTGTAGCAACCGTTAGCTCAGTAAAGAGTGCAGCTAGCAGTCCGGGCTGGAGACTTGAAGCACCAGAGAAGCGCTGGTGTTTCCACTGCTAACACGGGACATTTGGACCGGGCCGTACCAGGACTAGCTGGTTAGCATGCTAAACATGTTGTAATGTTATGCAAACTAGAGCTATAAGCTGGGATATGGTATGATGGTGATTTATATACACACAAGTTTATTACTCACTATAGAGAGACGTGTCTCATGTCAGGGATACAATTATATTTATTTATTTACTCAACAGAAACTCAACAGAACACAAGCATTCAAAGAATCATTGTTACCTGCTCACAGTAACAAAAATGAAGGTGAGACGTTATAAAGGTGATTTGAAAGCAGTTAAAATTCACTTATCCTGAAATCCAGAACCTTGAGACTTGGGAACATTGTCAGACTTCAGATAAACACAAAGCTTTCCTGCTGAAATCAAAGAATGAACCCAGTCATGAATGTTTGTGAATCAATACGCTTCTCTGAAACTATAATCCAGAATGAAATATTGCTGTACAGGTATTATTGTCTGTCTAACTCTCGTGTGCGTTCTGAGCCAATCGCAGTCACGTCATTTCAAACGCCGACACGTTCAGTCGTTTCTACACATTCACAGAGAGAAAACGTGTCTGACTTTATTTCCTGCACTGTTTTCATTTCAAGCTGCTGAACGTCTGTTCTCCTTGAAGCGTTTTCGTTCTGTCTGCATCGTGTCTATTAATTATTGGAAGTGTCAAAACAGATATACAGCCAGCCAGCGTCTTTGTGCGCTTGTCACAAACATGCACTGATTTTTGTGCGTCAGTTCGTTTCGTGTGTGAATCAAACGACCCGTGAACTTCTGGAACTTGAGCAACCGAACAGGATGTAATCATCTCAGCCATTACTGGATAATGGACAATCATGAGTCATTTACAGGAAGGCAGTAAGAAAAAAAAAGAAATGAAAAAAAACAAAAAAACATTGATGTGTGGAACTTGAATTTTCTGACCCGTGTTTCCTTTTCATTCGTTATGTGATAATACTTGAAGATTAGGACAGGAGGCACTTCTTCTTCACATTTCTGTCAGAGTTGATTACAGCAGCCTGGCTGCCTCTTTGTAAATCTATCCAGCACACCACACAGCAGCATGTGTACGTTAATGCATCTGTACAGTATGTGAGTGATGATTGTAGATGTAGCAGGTCCAGACTTCGCTTTCAGGAATAGATGATGTCAGTTCAGAGTGTGTTTCCTAATGAATCCCAGGTGTTTGCTGTGCACTTCGGTGAGATCCATAAAGACTGAACTGGTTTGAAGAGTTTTGTGCTCGTCTGTGGATCTTCTTGGTATTTTCAGATATTTCTGGCATTCAAAACTCAAAACAACTGAGTCAAATCCACCTGATTTGACCTTGAAGTGTGGCACCATCATGTCAGATCCCATCTAGTGACGTTCTGTAGCTGTGAAATACCGCCACATATGGGTGTTTCTTTATGAGGTAGGCAAGCTCGCTCGTATTTTCGAGCGCTCAGATCCTGATCAAACATGACTGGAAAGTCCTCACAGAACTGAGATTTGGAACAACTTTTTCAGAACTTTATTTTTGCATGGCTCGACTTCCAAACACCCCCCCAAAAAATCCTATAACTGCAATCAGATACCTTCATCGTTTCCAATGTGTAACAATCGCTGCTTTATTCAGAAATAATGGAGTGTGTTTGCACATACTGTATATTCTGAGCAACAAGTGTGAATGTGAAAGAACCTTCGTCACACCTCAGTGAGACACACACACACACACACACACACACACACACACACACACACACACACACACACACACACACACACACACACAGAGACACACACACATTTGCACCTTGATTATTTTTGGTTTATTCATTCAACCAGCTTTTCCTGCTGAAGTTCAAATAACAACACCTGTTCTCTATTGGAAACTAACACTTCAGATGAATGTCAAAAAGGGAAGGAAACTTAACTTTAGTTTTTCTGTTGAGAATTTGTGTAACGTCATCTTTACAGTTGGATATACTGTAGTAAATATCACATCCTCATTAATTGTGAATCCTGTTGTTTGCCTCTCACTATGAGCAGGTAGCATGTTGCGTTTATAAGCTTGTTGCACTGCAGTAAGCTGCTGCTGGGAACCCTGATGAGACCTCTGACGGAGAAAACAGTAAAAAGCAACACACAGTAACTTCTAGCAATTGGTACAACTTAATGTTCCAACTTTCAGGCTCACTACAATTCGTTGCGTTTTCATTACTGGAGCTCGTATCAGTGGCCGTTTCTACTGTAACTGCAAATGTTATTACATTGAAGCAGCAACTCTAAAAGCTCCCAGTGATCATCACGTCTTCTCCAGAGGAAATCGTCTGCTGAAAATAAAACCGGACTGGCAGCTTTGATGGTGCTACGCAGCAGCTTTGATTCCAATTATCTTTGCTGTATAAACTTGGAGGCTGTGCAACAGCTGTGTTGTGTTTGCTGTGCAGAAAAAGCATTTAGGTTAATAAGACTACCTTAAGATCAGAACGGCACATCAAAAGATCTGAATACTGAATGTAGTCGGAGTTGCTGTGCTACATATATATACAGTAAAGTGCATAACCCCACTCTAGGATATTTAGTTAACAGGTAAAAAGGACTGGATCGGTTTTAATCTGTGAAATATAACCACCAAGAGATAAATCAAGTTATTTTGATGCAGAAATAACCTTTCAGTCACAAGGTAGGAGCTGCACCCTTGAGTTGCCTTTTATGAGTTGTATTGGCCCTTTAAAGATATATTAATAACTCAGCTCAGCATATTTTCCTCCTAGCATTTCTGCTAGCTGAGAATGACAGGCATGACATGTTTATTTTTACTCCACTACACTACGGAGCCAAAGTTGCGCATTTTGAAAATTGATTTATGCTCTGTAGAAGCGTGCCAATGATGTTCTGGGTGGTTTTTAAATCACAGACATGTCAGTTTGTGCTCCTTCCAGTCTGTTTGCTTCCTATCGCTCCTCTGTGAAATATGTGAATCCAGAGTTTAGCCCTCCTTAGTTTCCTTAAAAAGCAGAGCTCTTCTTTTGACTAGGGTGACGTCCGTTCACTGTGATGTTGATCCTCAGGAAACTACAACTGTTCATCAGCTCCACTGATGCGGACAGAGGTGTGTGTATCTAAAGAATACTCTAACGATTAAGTGTTGTACCTCCATTAAGTTGAAGACACACCAGAGACAGATACACGTCAACATCTCAAACTCAAAAGCATCCGGTTTACTGTGCAGGCTTGTCATCTCAAAGACCAAGCAGAGAGTGCTGCTTCAGAGTGATCATTTTTACTATAATCTAATCATTAATTCATCAGCATTTATTTGTGCATCGACCTCACGCTTACCACATGCAGGATGATTCCTATCCGGGCTTATCGAGGGCTGGATTGAGCTCCAGGCAGTTCTGACTGAAGCACGGGGAGGCTTTGCTTTCAGCCACGCTCGCTGTTTATTATGGAGCTAAATGAAAGTAGGTGGCAGACGGGTGAGAGGCTTCAGTGCGCTGAGATCCAGCGACATTCATCTGCATTAGGACCACTTATTATAAAGGCGGCAATTTATTTTCTCCGGTTCTTTTTTTTTTCCTGAGGTTGAATAAGTGAAAGAGAAGTGAGAGAAAAAAAACGGTGGAGAGGAAGGAAAAGAGAATTGATTTTGTAGGATGAATAGGGCTAATGCTGTATAATATTTATCTCCCCTAGATTAACGAACCACCGGGTGCGTGAAAAAAAAAAAAGAAAAAAAAGGGAAGCTTAATTGAACATCTCCAGCATCCCTCTTTTCCCGGCTGTCGGCTGCTCACGGCGTGCCCTTTTCCCAGCTTTTTCTCACTTTCCATCCCTCCCTCCTGCCAGGACTCCGGCAGAATGGATGAATCTGGCTGCAGTCGTTCATCGATGGAAGAGAGAAATAAAGAGAAGATAAATAATGCCGGTTCAAAATTTTGGCATTTTTATTACGACTGGCGCCGTTTCAACGCAGATTTGCATTTGGAGCGTATTTCAACTCCGATGAAGATGCACAAGAGCACACACACACAAACACACACACACACACACACACACAAACACACCGCCAGACACTCAGGGAGACAAACTGACACACACACACACACAACGTTGGCAACATGCAAATGCAAATGCACACACACACACACACACACACACACACACACACAACATTCACACTGTAAAAGTAATGTGACAGGCAGCAGTGTGTGAAGAGCTTCACTGGTGTTAATAAACTACACAGACACTCTGTATACACACCTTTACACACACACACAAACACACACAGTTGTGTATTCAACAAGTTTTGGCAACACACATTGCACCTGGATTATTTTAAGCACACACGTCACTGCACACAGGATTCAGCTCTGGTTCCTCTGCAACCATGAACACGTTCATTACCTCCACCAAGGAGGTTTGTCTTCTTCTTTTTTTTTTCTCTGTGTTTGTTGGTTGGTTTGTCAGCAGGATTACACAAAGAAAAACACAGCCAACAAGGAGCAACCTGCCACCTGACTAAGTCCAACCAACACACCCACATCTGGCGGTTAAGAAGATATTGGTGATTTAAAATTGAGAGCGATGGCTGAGAGTTTGATATCGGATCAGTCTTGACTGAATTTAAAGGGGACTGATGAGGTGTGAGCTCCACTAATAAGATTTCTGTTCAGTGTATTTTGTGTGGTGAGTGGCGTTAAGTGTTTTCAAGGTATCAGGAGTTCGAAATCTTCAGTATTGTGACAACACTAATAGTTTCCCGTATGAATCTGGTTAACAAACCGTCTGCTGTGGTCAGGCTGAGCAGTCACCTCCCCCGCCGACTGTCACTCACTCACTTCCACGTGAATAGTTTCGACGCTGCATTCTGTCGGATCGATCTCGCCTCATATCTTCCTCTGTATCTGTGTCTTCTTCGCAGATTCGTGGGGGAAGCTGACTTCAAAACTTTTCCCGTGTTAGACCTTCTCCTCCGTCTCTCTCACAGGGCGATGATGATGACATTAGGACAGGGCAGCGCGGCTGCGGGGTACATTTTTCTTTGCTCTCGTCCCTTAAGCGAATGAAAGGGAGGACTTGCATCATCCTTTCGTCTCTTCCCACTCGCAGCCCCGGCGGAAACGCTTTGATCAGGCGTAATCAGTGTTTCACTTACGAGCAAAATGTACACACTTGGCTACGTTGTTCTTTAAGAGGTCTTTGTTCTGACTCCTGTATAAACACAATTATGTTGTTGTAATTACTGCATTTCATGCTGCTCAGGACCTTTTGAAGTGTAACGCCTTATGGCGAGTCTCAAATGACTTTGAGGGACGGTTTCACAGGCAGTGATCTTCGAAGTTAATGCAAAGTCTTTTTCACTGGGACGGTTTAAAGTTTTAAGAGCTCGAGTTTTGTGAATTCACTTGCTGAGAGTGCAGCCAGTTCCTCAAGGCTGTGATGGTTCACTCTTTGCCCCCGTACTGTCCAATTATGGCTGAAATCCTAAAACATTATCTTGAAAAAATGTGATCATTCAGATCCTATTTTTAGATTTACAAAAAAAAAAAAAAAAGATAATCAGTGCCTGACAAAAGTATTTCTCCTCCTTCTGTTCCATCATTTGTGTGTTTTTTTCTTCTTGGATATAAAAGTCATCATACATAAAAGGAGGAATTGATTTTGTGTGCAGACCGAAGTAACACACTCATCAATTTTACAGACATTTCATTTATACCAGCAGTCTGTATTTTTGGGCCACAGGGATTTTTTTGTTCTAGTTTCATAGTTGTTTGATAAATTGGCATCAAGGCGGACTGCTTCACTTTGTTCAATCCTGTGAGTATTCACTGATAAGAAGCCTTTGGGGGGAATCTGCACACATCCACAAAAGAATAACAAACACGTCTGGTGTATTTCAGGTTTCTGAAGGATGTTCCAAGACGAGCTGGAGGATGCTGCTCGGGAAAATGAAGTTTTACAGCCACTTTTACTCGGACCTGGGTGACCTGAAATGGATTAATGGATAAGAACTGAGAAGAGCGGACCCGTGCATGCTTCAATACGTTTCCCTTCGCTATAATCAAAACTTCAGCTCATCTCGACTCTGAGCTTTTCCTTGAAGAAAAGAGCTTTTATCCTTTTCGTCCAGTGATGCCTTCTCGCCTCCGTCACAGGAGAGAAGGCAACTTCTATTTATGTTCCATTTTTTGTTTTCTTTTGGAAATAGATAAGTGCAAAGGTAAACTGAATTTATCCACAAAGGAGGCGGGTGAGGAGGTCAGCATTAATGCATCTCTCTCCGAGCTCTGTTGTGGGGTTTTAAGTGAACAGGTGGAAGAAACGCTGAGAGAGTACTTCCCAAAACAGCAGCCCTAATGGATTCTCCCAAAAGGCTGTTCACGGAGAAACACTCGAAAAACATTTCATTGTGCCTCATCAACATTTGTATGGCACTAATGTAGAAATGTAGAATGGAAGTGCTTTTTAATGAAACATGATGCCGTCTGAAGTGAATGGATGTTCTGTCTAATTGGGAGTCGAGCTCTGCGGTGTCCAGCGTTGCCTTTTTTCTGCTGAGAGCCACACCGGCTTTAATGCTCGTACCTGAATCCATTTTGATGCACTTAAATTTACAAAGACACACTAATACGCTTTTTTTTCCTGATGAGGACAGACCTGTACCTGAGTGTCAGGGGGTATCTTGCAAGTACTTTTCATTCCCAAATTGAACCAAACAGACGGACCCGCACGATAAAGGTCCAGTACTGAAGCTGTTACGCTGGAACCAGTCATGTTATTTTGGGACGCTGACAGTCGACCTATTCAGTCGTTGACGCATGAAGATGTGCTGTAACAGAGACGTTACAACATCTTTCCAATGAGCTTCCACTACACCTTTTTCATGAAAGACATTTTGACATTTCACAGCCACAAGGTGCTGATATTGTTCATGCAGGCTCAAACATATGCAAATACTCTCCATCCACTACTGTTATCCAATTACTCAGAGTTGGTTCATCAAGAAAAAAAAACAAAAAAAAACACACACAACATGAAACCATTGCAGAGGAAGAGGTCACAACAGGGGATGTGATTAAAAACGCACAGGAGTAGTAGTAGTTGAACATCTGTGTGAAGAGATGCTCAACTCTTCACTGCTGCTGATCTTTCTTCTCTTCAATGGAGCAGAAGCTTAAATCTGGTATTAAAACCTCCTCAACTGAGTGGGGAAATGAAGAGAAAAGTTTTTAATTTTCACTGTTTCCAGGAACATTTTGTCTTCTCCAGGACTCACGTAAGCAAAATTGAACGGTCGTCATTTGCAGACATTTGCAAACATTAGAGGCTCCCATTATTTTTGGAATAAAGATATCCAGCTTTAAAACAATTACAATAAATGGTGTAAATAAAAACCCTCGCCAGCCACTCGAGTTCTGTTTGTAAGTGACCATTTTTCTCATGAAAAATCATAAATTACAGGTTACCAATACTGAATGCAGGTATTTGGACGACTAAAGAGGCTGTTGTTTAGCATCATGCTGCAGGGACTTGTTGATTCTGTTGCTTAATTGCTCAACATGCTTTATTTTTTTGAGATTTCACCTCACAAACACCTTAAAAGACCGAGCCTTCCAGTCGAATATTGACTGTAACCTATGGGAAACACCTAAACTACGTTCAGAGCTTCATTTCGTTTTCAAAGTCGGCCCTCTGGCTATGAAAGATAAAAGTAGATGTTGGCAGTACAAAGCACGCTGCAAGCAGAAGTAACCTTACTTCTCTTTGAGGTCAATATTTTCAGAATTCTCTCCAGCTCTGCTCAACAAAGAATTAAAAATGTACCGAATGTTTTTGTGTGAACGTTATCTGTGTCAACACGACTGGCTCCTCTCAGCGCCGCTCGGTGAGGGTGAATAAACAGGTCTGTTGACAGGAAGCGTTTGTGTTTACTGTGGGTCTGTTGGAACATGTTTCCGAAGTGGGGAAAAAGGAGTCTGCACACGAGGGTTTAAGAAGTTAGTAGTTAGTACGGGAAATTTAAATCGAACATGGATCCAAAAGAAAAAAAGAAAGTTAAAGACCCACACCGCAAAAATATTTTGGATGAAGAAACAAAAACTGAGTTTGTTTCTTTTTGTGTTTGATCAGTGGTTATTTTTTATATCACAACACGTCTGTCATTATGTTTTACATTACTGGACTAGAGATTCATTTCATTGCTGTAGGTGCTGCAAAGGTGACAATATTTTTATTTATTTTTTTGGGCACAAGATATCACGTGTAAAACATTATATATCACCCATCATTCAAACACAAACCAGAGCACGTCTTATCTTACAGAAATGAACAGAACCTGTCTGATGACTAAAATACCACTTGTGGTTGGATTTAATTAAAATGTACAGTAATATAAGCTACTGCCGAGCTGCTGTGGTGCAGTTTTATCCCACCACGTCTTAGTTTCTCATGTATTTTATTGTCTTGAGGGCAGAAGACTTTTCCTATTTGTGTTTTTTTAGAAAATGTACGAGCTACCTTCGTACTGCTCACACAGTGAGACTGAACTGCATCTATCTGTCTTGGTTGCCCTGAAGGCTGGTGACCTCGACCTCTCTCTTTCCATCTCTGTCCATCTACCCCCTCCTCCCTCCCTCCCTCCCCCTGACCATCCATATCCCCACGCTGTCTCCTCACTCCACCTCTTCATCCATCCATCACTCCGGGCTGCTAGAGGTATAAACATTTCATGTAGTGTGTGTCCACGGGGCTACACATCTCCCTTATACCGGAATCCCACCACTGCGCTGCTCCAGCTTTGACCCCCCACCTCTCAGCCCTGCAGCGGTCAATCCGCACAACCACCACTGTCAGACCCGGCAGGGTTTGCCGCTAATGGCCGGCCTTGGCAAGGCAGCAGCTAGCCGGAAGGGAGATTGTGGACGGGGCTAACCAGACTGCAATACCTTTGACAGAGCGAAGACATAAGAGAAGAGAGTCAAACCAGAAGTGATTAATATCTGATGAAGGATTCTGCTCTCTGCTCTGTGGGCCTTTCCCTGAACACCTCAGTGGGATTTTTTTTTTTCCAAATTCAAGGCTTTTTTTTTTTTTTTTTTTAAAGTAACACAGCTAATGAGTCCAACAGGTCCCATTAGTGAACAATAACAAAACACTCGCGCATCACTGGCAGTGAGTTTCACATTGATGATGAGGGACTTTGGTGTGGCTGCCTGGCACTGGAGGGGAGTAATAAAATATGTTATATAATTGAGGAATGGCCGAAGGGGGAGAACTCCGGGCAAAAAATGGTTTGGTTTTGTTAACCAAAACTCAAAGTGACACAGAGGAGAAAACCAAATGTCCTGGGGAAAATTAACAAGGAGCAAATAAGCTAACAGTAAAAAATAATAATTACAACTGAACTAACAGATACTAAACACGGCTCTCCCACAGTCATGTCCTGCGAGGCTTTATTCATCCCCCCTGGCTACAACCTAATTGGCCTAAAACTCTAGATGGAGGTTAAAGCAGAGAAGGAACATCGTGTCCCTGAAACCTGAATTAATAAACTCTTCCTCCACATTATGACTTTATGCTCCCCCACCTTAGCCAACAGTGTGAGGTCACACAGAAAGAGGAAGAGACCAATCAATTAACAAACACCATTGTTAATACAGATCTGTTTCATATCATATCTTATCGATTTTGTTCTATATAAAACCCAATAATGATAACAGTGTTGGATCCACCTGGTGCCTAATGAGGCATAGGTGGCCTGATGACAGATTGCTGTAGGAAACATCTGGAATCTTGACATAGGGAAAGTTATAAAGGGAACCTTTTCACAATAAAAGCATGTTACCAATGCAGTCAACAGTGAAGTGCTGCCACAGACAGCCAGAGATCATGAACAGAAATTCAAAATTTGAATTCAGCAATACTGAAAGAGGTATTCAGATAATTTAAAATCTTTATTTTACACTGACAGTTGATAGGAGACAGAATGCAACCTGGACCTTGTTTAAATGATGGGTGATAGCTCCACATACTATATAAATAATTTTGTTAAACTCCAAAGTTATCATATTTTAGAACATTTAATGTGTAAATCTTTATCTACAGTAAAATAGTAATGACAAAACAGATAAAACATACAATGTGAAACAGAGAGAACATCTCCACCACTGGACTTCATTTTGTTTTTTATCAGTTATAAATTTGGAAAGACACCGAAGTAGTGAAGGGAAAAGTGAACTGATTTTCTTCTGCTCTGACCTGCAGGAGGGCTGCAGCCTGAACCCCTCACTAATCGATTCCAACCTAAAAGGCAGTGAGACTGAGCGGATCAGCTGGAGAGTTCATCTTCATCAAACCATTTACAATCAAATGTGACATTAAACTAGTAGCCAGCTCACTAACTTAGGAAGTCCTTTGAAAAAACAAAACTGCTCCTAATGGGGTCCCAGTGGCTTCACAGTCCATTTCAGTTTAGTTTCTTCCTTTATATCGGGCGTCTGTCTGTGCTCCGCCAGCCTTGGTGTTCAACGCCACGTCTGATGGGTTAAAATGACTTTTAGCAGATACTGGGCTAATTTAAACCACTTCATTTAGCCGCGTACCTCCTGAAGTGAGGAGCTCTGTGGCAGCTGGAGGCTCTGTGTGAATGATTAACTGCTCTAATAAAAAAATTTGAAAAAAAGTTCGAAAACCTTTTTTTTTTTTATCCTCCTCTTCTCGGCAGCAAAAGTCAGAAACCATGTTACCGTCCAGACAACTTGTTGGTCAGCGATGGAGAGCTTTGTGTTGATGCCTGTACGAGCGCTCTGATGGCTTCAAACAAAGTGTGAAGTCAGATTGTCTGCTGCACTTTATCCACAGGCAAACATTTAAAAAAAAAAAGAAGAAAAAAAAGATGACAGCCAGAAAAAAAAAATAGTTTAGAGAATTCTACATAAATATCCCAAATATATCCAGGAGGAATAATTTCAGCACTGTCAGGACTTTACATCGCTGTGATTTCTATCTTTCCCACTCTGTAATGTGCAATAGCACCGGCTCTCTGATTTTGAAGCAATACAGACGAGGCAAAAATACAAGAAGCCTCGATTTGCTGAAAGTCTAAAAGAAAAAAGAAAAAGTTTTGTTACATCTTTCATTTCTTATTGTTCTTCTTGCGCCCCCTTTCCAATTTGTCTTGCAACCCTTTCGGGGATCCCAAGGATGGAAACCAATGAAGGGTCCAACATCGATCAACCACAGACTCAGGCCTTCTAAAGTGCCCTTGAGCAAAACCTCTGAATCCCATCATCTCCAGGGTTGCTGCTACTGTATTAACTCTTCTTCTGGAAAGTGAAAACAGAGTTTTTCCCCAGGTCATTTACTGAAGAAACTAGATGTGTGGTTAACTTGAGAGAAAAAGAAAAAAAAACAAAAAAAACCCACACTTTTCACGGATCATCATCATTCTGTCAAACGATCAGATGATACGAAGATGCAAGAGAGGAAGGAAGTTATTTCTATGTAAACAGAACATGAAATTTTAATACGATCCCTCATCCATGAACATTGCTTCACATTATCAGAGTTGACATTAACTAAATCTAATCTCATATGATAACTATGTTGCTGTTCTTGTTACTATCCATGTTTCCTGTTTTGGAATTCATTATTTTTAATTGCGAGGCCTTTTCTACGATTTATTTTGAAATTTGCCAAATAAACTATTCATTAAAATACTTAATATCGTAGTCACGATTCTCCAAATCCACGTTTCTATTCGACTATTTTCTTAACTTTTTTTTTTCCCCCATCTGGATTTTTAAACATCAAATTACTGTTATTTATATTTTCGATTTATTTTCTAATTCTTAAAATAAAAGTAAGAGCAGTTTGAGTTTATCCTGGTGGCCTTTTGCAGGTTTAGAGAATATACAACTTGAAATAATATTCACCAAAAATAAAATATTCCAGCAGGGATTCAACAGAGAAAAAACAACAAACGATAGAAATTCAGTTTGTTGAAAAATTCAGTTTGAAACCTGTCTTGAGTAAATCATCTTCTTAAATAAACAAATAAAGGTTCTCGGGAACAGAAAGAGAAACTCAGGGTCTGGAAGTGCAGCTGCAGGCTGTCGCTAAGCTAGCTGTGCCGTCTTTAAAGTGTTGGTTGGAGGTTATGAGGAAAAAAAAAAAATACTGTGAGAATTCCAGCTCATATAACTTGTTACACATTATACAGCTGCGATCTATCAAGTTGACTGTAGTCTTGTTTACTCTAGTTGAACAGTACATATTTATCTGACGGTGTAACCATGCAGATGCACTAACACCTTTAACACGGCATGGCGACAATATATTAGAACATCTATAATCCAGTAGCATCAGCAGGAGACTACGTGAGAAAAAGGGCAACATGAAGCATGAAATGAGTTCATGACGTCTGTAAAGACGAAGTGGGCTAAAGAGAATTCTGCAGCGTGGTTCATTCAGTGAAATCGTCCACTGTCACTCACTGCTCACGTATCACGGGGTGAGTTGAACGTGTCAGCGTGCGATACAGACGAGGTAATATCAGGTGGCGGAAATGAGCCGCCGCTCTTTTCACGGAATTACATTCCACTGAGGAGAACGGGACATAACTGATTTTTGGCTGTTATCTTGTGAAGTGCTTTAAGATGATTGCATACTCGTGCAATTGTTTGGGTCCTGAAGTCATCTCATACTGTGTTATCCATGCACAGGTGCTATATGAATTTCTATTAGATGGATCAAGAGACGGCGAGAGGTGGTGAGGTAAAGAAGCAGAGGAAATTGCATCACAAATTGCTGCAGCACAGACAGCTTTTGCAGCAGAAATACATTTGTGCTTATCTTTGTCCCCTCCAAACTACATGATGTGACTTTAATGTTGGAGCTGGTGGATAAAACTCAGAAAGTCCACTTCCTACCTCAGACAAAAAACAATTTCAACTAGACATTTCTTCCTTTATGTGGCAAATGTTGCATAAAATGTGTAATTCCATAAGAAAAAAAAAGAAAGGATTGATATGTATCTTGTCTATGAGATGCTGAGATAGGAACCTCTTCAGCGACAGAGAACAAGATGATGATGATGAAGAACTGAACACAGCTTCACTTTTGTTCGCCGTCAGAAAAGTGAATTTTACTCACGCTACAAAGGGTTGACAACATTTAAATGTGGATATTTAAAATATGCGCGCAAATCTGCAGCTTTACTAAAAGTTATCTTTGTTCTAAACAGCTACAGTGGTATTATGTTTTTGGATTTCTATGCACATTTTCATATCTTAAAATATAAATTGGAAATATTGAGCATTACTGTCAAAAGCTTGTGGTGCCACTCCAGAGACAGAAACAGAAATCTGTCACTCGGGGCTCATTCAGAAGAAGCTGTGTGAATACAAACCTCTGAACTTTCATGTGAGACATTAAAGGCGTCACCTAATTGGGATTCCTTCTTCGAGTCACTTCTGTTTGTCTCCTGTTCCAGTTATTCTAATGACGCTGCATGTGTTCTGTTAAAAAATGTTGCTGGAAGTTTTCATCATTGTGTCAAAATAATCCTTTGGTGTATGATCGAGTGTTGTGGCTTAATGGCGTCATCGAACAGCAGGGTACTCACACCTACGGCTCTTCTGCCACAGTGACTTGATGTTCTCCGTAATTAGGTGAAAAGAGATTGTCGACATATATGTGTATCGGTAAAAATCCAATATTGCGCATCCCTAATGACAGATCCTCATATTTAAACGGCTCAATAAATTGATCACCAGCAACTTAAAAAATGACATAAATCCCACAATAACATGCTGCAGCGCAACACAACAGATGTATCAGACCTCTGCCGTGCGGTCACAGTTTGGTTGGGTATACAAACGCAAGAAAACATCCAGGAAAACCTTGTTGTTTGTGTTAATATCACAGTGATTAAAATCAGTTAGAAAACGTGCCTATGTTGGGTAACTTAACTACTGTAGTAACTTGAAATAACTCACTGTTGACTTCTGGTTTATTCTCTAAACTCTTCTCCTCACTTCCTCCTCTGGGGGTTGAATGTCTTGAAGAATTGGTGGAGGATGTGGGGGAAGCGATACAGTAGCACAGTATAATACATCTATGTTTAAAATGACTTTAGATTTCCTTTCTGCAGGTTTTGTAATGTTTGCAGATTGTATTTTCCAAGGACCTGAGGAAATGTTGGTTGTCACTGGATGTCTTGTCTGACAGTCTCCACTATTTCTGGAACCTTTAAATATATCCACAACACGGGATCGATCGGTTTATCAAAAAGAAAACAAGTGATGAAAATAGTCATCAGAGCTCCAACAGATAATAAAATGAACACCATTACCAGCAAATGAAAAGTAGCTGTCATTTTTTAATGTTTATGCTCCTGTCTGAGAGCACGCACTGACAGCACTTGTTCTATCACAATAAGGCAGAACTTCAATAAACCTGTCAAACATTTCACTAATGCTCAAGGTGTTGCTTATTTTTTTTCTTCCTTTTCTTTGTGGTATGTTAACTAGAAGCGGGAGCGAGAGGAGAGGCAGATGAGTCAGAGGAAATGGAAATGAAATGTGAGGAAACAGGGCAAATGTAGGTGGAATGGAGGTGAAAGGAGGGTTATTTTCTGGATTGCCTGTCCACCTTGGAACAACACCACAATGGCACCAGAGCGAGAGAGTCAAGGAAACATGTAGGTGGCTGCATGTATGTGTCCATAATGTCTCCAAAGCAATCCTGTATCCCTCAGCGGAACACAGCTCACATCTTCGTGTCTCTATTTCCTGTTTATTCGAACACAAAAACTCTCCTTATTTGTTTCGACTCCCGTGTGAAGACATGCTGCAGGCTCATTCATTGATCTGACACTTCATTCATATTCAAATTAGCAGCCTGATCTATACTGCTTTCTCTTCCACCTCCGTGATCAATGGTTCATTTTGTAAAGCCTCTGCGTGTTTATTGGGAAGTAAGCAGTGTAAAAGCCGGAGGGAAATGTTTCCAGACGGCTCGCTGACAATGGCCCCGAGAGAATGCAGGTGGCAAAAACAAAAAGATATGCGGTGACTAATTACCCCTTCATCTTTTAATTGCTGTAATCCAAATGTGAGCCACGTTCACCTGTACAGCCCTTTCCAAGTGACATAAATATTTGATTTCCACTCACACTAATGCGCTAATGACAGATTTTCTTACTCCACAAGTGGTAATTCAAGTCACCGAGCAGAAAAGCAAGTGAATGTGCTCATCAGCTCCGCGCTGAAGTGTTCATTTGACTCCCAAGAATGTTCAATTTCATAACAGCTATTGAATATAAAGAGGATGCAATAAGCCTGTCGCTTTGGTTGGATATTTTCAGTTTGCCGAGAAAATTGCTGATATGGGTTACAAATGGCTGCATAGTGATAGAGACAATTGCGCTGATACCCCTGATCGCATTTGCTGTGCCATCTGTGCGAGGAAATTGGTTGAAGGGCTTTTAAATGCAGAATAAATGACAAACAGAAAGCCAGTATGGTGTTCGGTTCTATTAAACTGCATGCTTAATGATGACGGGGACAGAGGAAGATACAAATACAATGTGGCTCTGAACGAGCTGTCGGTTCATTCATTTCGACATTTAACAAGACGGCAGAAATAATTCCCATCTACTCTGTTTTGTGCTGATTCCTTAGCTTCTGTCTGAACGTCAGTTACTTATCTTTTCAATAACGGAGCGTGACACTGAGCTTTGAGAGCGTGCTCCACCCAAAATGTTATAAACTGACCCCCGGTCGGCAGGGATAGTTTGGAGCGTGCTCTTTTGCGGAAGATAGCTGCAGCTGCAAGTCATTGACATTATGGATTATAACAGCAGCACAGAGCCGCAGCGTCAAACCACTCCAGCACCATCATCATCGTTTCTGCTCTTCATCAGTGTTGATCGCATGGAGTATTACCTCCCAACTCTTGAGGTCCATCGGAAGTAGTAGATTTAGGGACTTTTATTTGGGACCGCTGGTTGTTTTTTTCTGAAGGAGGAAGTCCCCAAATCTTCCCTTTAAAAAGTTAACTGAAGCGGCCATGTTCTGCTCTTTATTGTAAGTTAGATGGTTTGTGCATAATTGCAAAATCAGTTACTTGCCCTCACCTGACTTCCTCCTTTGCTGGTAAAATGATTACTATGGCCTGATGAGGATGCTCAGAAACTTCATGAAAAAACACTAAATTCTTCAATGTTCTCTAAAACATTCTGATTTCTTTCAGGACGACATGATTTGTCTTCAGTGTTTCAAAACCATCACAAATAACTGATGAAAAACAAATAAGTTTCTTTGACTGGAAAAGGAAAATAAATATACTGGTCTTGTGTTGCAGTGGGATGTTTTGTGATTTTGTTACTCCCTCCTTCGCTCTAGTTACTGTGCTGGAGGGGTTTTTGTTATTTGAGTATAAACACATGTTGTTCTGAGGAATCAGTTCAGTTAATCTCCCGGGGAGGACGAAAGAGAAAATGTTTTACATATGAGGACAAAGAGATTAGACAACATCAGACAAATTCCAATAAAGAAAAACATGTTAACCTACACTTTTCAACCAGAGTGCACACCGGAGAGTATTTCTTTAAGCATGTATCCTGAGTTTTAATACCGTTGTTCATGCCTTTGTGTCTGAGCATTAGAGATAGGGGGGTTCTGTTAACTGCAGCACTTGTCTTGTAATCCTCAGAGGCCATGTAGCGCCTGTCAGAGATATCCATGTTGCTGTACAATGTTGAACCCACACACACACACACACACACACACACACACGCACACACGGAAACCTGAAGTCTGGTACAATGCTCCACAAGATTGGCTCTCAAGGCGATCTGTGTGAATAAGAGGGTTTACCTGACAATCTATTCCACGCTTGATCCCTCGCGCTCTTTCTTTGATCCGACCGTATAGCTCTCTCGTCGCCTGCCGTCCCTCAGGTGATCAGGCTGCCGGCCAAATGCTGTTTCTCACCCGCTCTCTACACTTCACATCCATCCACCAGCTTCTGAGGCTAACTGTGCACATTGGAGGCTAGAATTACAGCACCTTAACTCTGTTGCAGCACGGCATTTAGCATTTGATGTATTTTTAGCGGCTACTTTTACATGCTTGCTCGCGAAAAACTAATTAATTACATGATCACATACATGCTTAGATGCAGAGTGGTGTGTTCATAATCATGTCATTGATGAGAATTTCAGCAGTGTGCACACTTTCATTCAGCTACCACACCCAGTTGCAGTTTTCACACAGAATTTGTAACCACAGAACAGAAAGGCCAAAGCGGATTGTGTTTCTTTCATCATTTTTGTCTTTCACATACTCTTTCCAGGCTACAGACAAACTATCTGTGCTTCATCAGGTTTCTGGAAAACAGAGGCACGCCGTTGGTAGAGGCATAGCAGGTAAATGATTGAGGCTCACCAAAGAAAATTCAGAACAGGGGACCCCGATGGCCACTTATATATCGGCACTTTTTGCAATGACAATATAAACCTCCTTAAACCTCCCATAAAGGGACTCTAACAGTGAACCACCGCTGCCTCAAAACCTGTCCAAGTGAGGCTCCTTCTTGGAGCGATGGGTGGATCAGGAGAAAAAAAAAAGAAAAGAAAAAAAAACAGTGCTCACCCATAGACGAAGGGGAAGTAGGAGTGGTGAGGAGGCTGCAGCACTGCTAAAACAAGGATTCCTGCAGCAGAGAAAGAGACAAGCAAGAAAGAAAGAGTGTGATAACATGAACAGAAGTGTCCACATGATATAAAACCATCAGTAGATTGTATAAACTGCAGTGTGGAGTCTCTGTCAACAGGCAGATCTGCATTATATACATTTGTCTCCTCACCAGACTGCATTAGACTGCACACCTGGCAGTGAGCATCTCGAGTAATCACTTGTAATTAAATCTGTATCTCAGCTCTACGCAATTAAACAGGTACACAACTGGGACAGATGGACACAAACTTTTTTTTTTTTTACACAAAAAAAGAACACATGTCATGTATGACATTTGCTGAATTTACAAGAATGCCAAAATAATGAAGAATTTGTGAAGGTCAGCGTTTCACAGAATTAATAGTCTCCTCCGAATCAACAACTCACAAAATTGAGCAATTTTTTGAGGGAGTCTTGTGAGTTTCTCTCCCTCTGCAGAGTTACTGTGGCTGCCTTGACCTACATATGCTGTCACATGTTGGTGTTCTGCTGTAGTTCAAAACTCACTGCTGTAAACATCAAAATTGATACGAAAAACCTGATTGTTGTGAACCATTTGCAGTGACATCATTATAGAGACTGACCTCCTACCCACAGACACATCTCACCCTGCAGCAATGACCTTAAATTATGGAAGCAGTGGTGACTGACGCTTGCTCCCCTTTTCACCTCTCGAGTATGTTGAAGACAGCGCAAAGCATTTTAATACCGCAGTATTTGATGAAAAGGTTGTGATGTCCTGAGGTGTTTTCATGAATGATCTTGCTCATCTTTATTCCTCTGTATGTCTGTATTCTGACATCTAATGATTTCTGTGAGGTACTTGTTACCCAGGTGCTATATAAATAAGGTTTTACAGCACTGCGATACTAATTGAAAACTCCCACATTATTATCTGCCATGAGGGCTCAGTGCCCTGTTTTTAATTGTCTGGGTTCATTTAATTTGTTGTTTTTGTTGTTTTCATAAAAAAACCTCTTCACACTGGAAAGCCATCAGCAGAAGATCAATGTGCTTGCTATGCAGGGCAGAGTTTTCGTGTGCCGCATTGAGACCATTTGCATATTGGAACAGTTAGATTTCCCTCTGGCATGATTAGTTGGGAAGCTGTCAGAGAGGTGCTGCCACCAAGAGAAGCATTAGACCCATCCAGGTACTGACACCTGCAACATGAGCCCGTCTCTTTTACTCCCGTAGAAGCTGAATCAAAGCACGTGGGGTCAAAGATTAATTTGCCAGTCTGCCTTAATTTGAATACCTGAACACATGAGTGAAGCTTCGGCTTCTCTCGTAAACTACTTTAGTATGTGCAAAAAGAAAAAAAAAAAACGTTTGATGCCACAGCCTTGTTTACGAACAGTGCCAGCTCCCCCTCATCCATGTGTTCGATTTCAGTTGAATAAATCATTGGATTTCTTGTCAATGAGCCTGGAAAAATCCCACGTTGGCTCATTAAAGGAAGAAATAACTATTGGTGAATCAATACAGAACACACTTAGAGCAGACTGAAATGCAATTTTCTCTTCAGACGGAGCACCTTCACAATCAATGACAACACACAACAATCACAGCGTAACCATATCTTTACCAGCATTACCACGGCTGCAGTCTCAGTGAGGAGTGAGTAGGATATGAACCTAGTTAGACCCTGAATAAGAAAGGTAAGATAAATGACTATATTCTATATTACAGGGTTGTGTGTTCCAACACATGCAGCTGACGGTGTTTGCAGGTGAGAAGCCGGTGAGAGTTGTGGTCCTCGTCACTGCACCGGTGAGAAATGGTGCGCCTACATAATGAGAGGTGCATCGGAGGGCGGTAACGCACCTCCTATGTGTCATGCCCCGGTGGTGGAGCTCCCCACTGACAGGCGAAACGAAGCAGCCACACAAAACATGTGTCACAGTGGGAGCAGACGTCTGCCTCAGCCTGGTTTCCCACATGATTAACATCCAGTCCCAACACTGAGTGTCAGTGCAGGAATCAGTGTGCATTTGTGTAGCGAGGCGGAAAGTAAAGGTGTCGCTGCAGCGGGTCTTGTTCCGTCACAAAACCAGCAATTAACCTTTGATAGTAATCACCATGATGAAGCTTTTACTAAACTTAATACTGTGGTTTCCATGCACAGATACAGTAGAAAGACATGGTTGGTTACAGTATTAGGTTGTCTTTATCACAGCACAGATCTGCAGCACAGACTCAGTTCAGAACTACAGTAAATAGGATTAGCTGTTCAATAGTTATAGTTACAGTTTTTTTCAGTCGCTAACAAGCACTCACCCATACTTCTGATACTTTTTCTAAACTCTTAACACAGACTCACACCTACAAAGCACAATTGGCCAAATGGATAATTTTCTTCTCAAAAACACATATTGTTAAATATATACTAACTCTTCATTTCAAAATAGAACACACCTTTCTCTGTACAAACTAACTTTACCAAAACACTGGAAATCTGACCCACAATGACATTATGTTGTCAAAGAATAACACTTGTTTTCACTTCAGAAGGTACATGCAGTCAGTCAAAGTACACCAGGCTTCAAAACACTGGCTATTGTTGATATTACTGCATAGACTTGTGTTTGTTTCAGTTTTACAGATATTTGCATGTAAAACATGCAATACAACATTTCTACACTAAATTTCCTGGTTGGGAACTGTATGTAAAAGCATTCCACTAAAAACCAAATCATTTTTTTATTCATTTACTGTTTACTACAAGAGGTACAGTAGATATAGGTACTGTTTACAGTGGGATAGAACAGAACACTTTTACAGTACTGCTTACAGTAAAGTGAACAAAATATCCATGAAACACAAAAGAACATTCTGAAAAAGAAAAAAAATGCAAAAAGCTCAAAATAATAAAAGCACAACATTTCTAAAGTAATTATCTAATCTCTGCGGTCTTCAGGGTTAGGCCACATGTTTTCATCAACATCGCATCTGATATTATCCAAGGCAATGCACCTGGGATAAAAGCGTTTAGTATGACGGATCCACCCTTGGCAGTTATCAGCTGTGATTTCCCTGCAGCCAGCATCCATGGCTTCAAGGAGGGACATCTGGTCATGTGGCTGATGGTCATAAACCTTCCACCTCCAAGCAGAAAAGAACTCCTCTATGGGGTTGAGGAAAGGTGAATAGGGTGGAAGGAACAGACGCACTAGTCTTGGGTGGGCTTCAAACCATGCTGTAATTGCTTGGGAATGATGGAATGCCACATTGTCCCAGATGATCACAAAGGTCCTCATGTTTTCACCTTCTTGATTCTGCTGTGGGATGAGGTGATGGTGGAGATCATCAAGAAAGGCAAGGAGGCGCTCTGTATTGTAGGGTCCAACCTGACATCTGTGAAGCAGCAATCCTGCGTTTGAAATCGCCGCACACATTGTTATGTTTGCCCCTCTCTGTCCTGGCACATCAGCTGTGGCCCTTTGTCCAATAACATTTCGTCCACGACGACGCCTTTTGGCCAGATTGAATCCCACCTCATCAAGGTAGATGAACTCATGAGGTGCCTGGTTGGCCTCCAATTCCATAACTCTCTGAAACAAAGTTTCAAATGCAAATCATGTCATTACTGTACACCATACTATGCTGTAACCAATTACAGTGCTGTACTGTCTAGGTTACCTGCTTGCAAAGTGCAAAGCTTTTAGAATTGAAGATTGAATTGAATATTCACTATACCTGGATGTATTGTTGCCGTAGCTCTTTGACTCTTTCACTATTCCTCTCAAAGGGAACAGTGTAGAGCTGCTTCATCCGCACTCTGTGTTTGGATAATGTCCGTGCAATTGTTGTGAGGCTGATACTGTCAACATTTTCAAACATGTCATTGTCTTCTACAATCCGAGTTTGCAGTTCATGGAGTTTTATTGCATTATTTGCAACTACCATTTCCACAATGGCAAGCTCTTGATCATTATTGAGGAGCTTTCCTCTTCCCCCAGAGGGAGGAAGACGTTGCATCCTTTAGAGGGACAAAAAATTCTATGTTAGCGTTTCTGTATGGCCTTACTGTATTGACATGTCAAGTGAGAATACAAATAATCCATGTAAAATGCAATACATACCTGTTGGTTTGTCGAAAAATGCGTACAATGGAGGCAACTGTTGACCGCCTCACATTGGGCTGCACTCTTTCACCAGCCTCTCTTAGTGAAAGACCATGGTTGATGACATGGTCAATGATAGTGGCACGAATTTCATCACTGACTACCGTTCTTGTAGCCCTTGGAATGCCACCACCACGCATTCTTATACCCCTACCTTGCCCTCTCCTTGGGCCTGCTCCTACACCTGCCCCCCTCACTACACCTCTCACTACACCTGCACCTCTCCTTCGTACTCTTCCTCGTCCAGACATTACAATGTTTTTCTTTTTACTGCTTCCAAGAGAAATCACTCCTCAAAGTCCTCCTTTTATAGTTATCAATGCAGCTGAAATCATTGGAATCAGCTGTAGTTGGCCCAATTTACCCCACATAAATCAGCTGTGTGTCAATTATTCAATTGCTAGTTCATTATCAGCTGAGATATATTGTTTTTGAACTTATATCAGTGCAGAAGTAGAGGATTTTATACTGTATCTAAGGTTTGGAGTATTGTTTTTGCTATTGTGGCATGTTGTGTGTTAACATTTGTAAATAATACAAAAACAATCCATAATTTTGTTGGGAGGTATCGCGTGTCTCTTAAGAAAATGTAAGCATTGTGGAAATGTGTTCACTGACTGCATATTGTGTGAAAACGACATGAAATGTGTGAATGGTATGGCCACAGAAGTCCAATGCTGTGCTAATTGTGTTTAGAGCTTCGAAAATGTGTTAACTGATTGGACAAACGCTTGTTAGTCACTGAAAAAAACTGTAATAGTCTACAGTGACTTATTCTAAGTGTTTCTGCAGACACAGCTAACCAAGGTCTGTCAATAAAGGTCCAAACGGACCAGAGTGTCTGGCTGACAAACAAAGAGTCAAGGACAGAGAATCAGAATGACCAGGGTGAAACATTCCCCGCCTCTCTCGAGCCTTCATAAAAGGGCGCCATCACATCACTGACTGGCAGTGAAGGTAATGAACCAAGCTGCTCTCAATCATCAAGGAGGACCCAGTCTCCACACCTGCACAACAGGTGAGATGAATCTGCTGCAATCAATCCAGACGGATTTTACCATTCAGCTTAAAAGATACTAAATAATGAGACCCCCTAGAAAACAGTATGGACACTGTGACTTCCTGTGAAACAATGTAAACAGATCCGAAAAAGTTATACATTCAGAAATACTGTCAGTAAAACATTGTTAAACAGAAATACCCCACTGTTACTGTCATGCTGCTACTCAACTCTTTAGAATAACTACAGCTATCAAAAAGGCGACAGTATCTGTCTTCTGTGCTGTCGATTATAAATAAATCCTGTACCTTACGTGTGATTTATTGGATAAACAAGTCGTTACTTTAACTGGAGACTCAGTTTTCAGTGCTTAGATACAAAAAAGCTTGTCGTTGACGATATTGTGGTCCTGCCATTTATTTCTTACTTTTCAGGACGGACACAAAAGGCTCTGTTAACAAATGTCTGTGTGTGTAATGCGTCCTTTGAAATTGCAGCGCTGCATGTAAACAAAGCTGGGATTTGGATAGTATTTGAGGTTTGGGTGCCATGATACACAGCGCTTTACATAACCAATAATTGATCAAAGTATCCACATAACGATGCTAATATGCATGAATTTGTAAATGCCAGCAGAATGTGTCCCTGTTATCTCGTTATGTTTTCAACCATGTACGCAGAACGTGAGATTGGACGCAGCTGTATGGAGCTGTGAGCAGCAGAGCATGTGAGACGAGTGAGTTTGGCTGTCGCTCGTAATTGCATGCTGTCTCTGCCGTACTTTCCACCGTGTGACACCGGTTTCACATCATTTTTTTTGTGATCTTTAAAACATGGAAATAATTACGTGTGACCACTCAGACTAAGGTGATCATTAGAGAGAGCAGCTTATTCCTGTGCTGCATCTCATCTTAGCTCCAAAAAGCTGATTTACATGCAAATGAGGCTTGTTGCAGCTCAAAATGTGTGTATGTGTGTGTAGAGAAGCCTTGTGTGTGCATTTCCAAGTGCCTCTGTCTGCCTGCAGCTCATTAAGGGCCGTGCGTCCATTGATTACAGTCATGTAGCGAAACAGCCCCTCTTTTCTTCCCCTTTGATTAAAGATGCTGCATGAAGAAAGTCCTGATTGATCGTTATATTGATGCTTGTCTGGGCATGTAGAAAAATGGAAAGAAAGAAAGGGAGGAGGTGGTTTCTCAATGGGAAACCTCCTCTTCATCTACTCGACAGCAGATCCACAGCACCCACACACCCACACACACACACACACACACACACACAACCTCTGCCCCACACACAGGCTTGCAGCGTTAACATTTTCTACAGCGCTCTTTGTTTCTCTCTCTCTCTCTCTCTCTGTATCAGTTGGGATGTTCGATTGAAAGTCAGTGACAATGCATCTTTACAGGCAGCGTGGCCGGGAGATAATCAAATTCAATAATCGCCTTGACTCTGCACTCTTTGATGCTCTCAGTTTATTCCTGTACCCTCTTTCCATGATGCCTCACTCTCTGTCTCTCACACTTCCTCTTGTTGTTGCCAACTTGGCAAGAGCTGAGTGAACTAATGCATCTGATACAGTTTGTTTCAAAGTCTGCGATGAATAATTCAGAAGGTTTTTGTGACCCCATGAGGACCACCCGACACACACACTTAAGGGACAACAATCTGTTGGGCTATAAGTCTATATTTTGGATTTAATGTTGTATAGACTTGCAAAAAAAGTACGAAGAAGAGTTTGTATCATTAAGTTTGGGTGTCAAAGCTCAGTTCTTCAGGTTTGGTGTGCATGATTTTGATTTGACTGTACATGTTGTTGTAGTACTTGTAGTTCAGTATTGAACAAATTGTGATTTTTGTCTGGAGATTTGGGCTTAATCCCATTCCCTGTTCCACCCTGATCCCTTGTTTTAGAGCACACAAGATAAAGTACGGTGTAATGCTTTAGCCCCCCCCCCCAAGATTTAACCCTTCAAGACCCTCATACATCGGCAATAGTTGCCGATGGCGTTGGCATATTGGAAACATTCAATCACATCTGTCATCTTCAGCTGGTTCTTTCTCTTGCCTTACTACAGCAGTCCTGGTATTATCATGATGCCAGTTACCTGACAAAGATGGGAAAGCATGGTTGCTGGGCAATTAATTCACAACTTCATGCTGTTTAGCAAGTAATCAACTAAAAAAGGACTCTGATTTATCGGTGCTCCTACCCTACCAATCTGCACTAAGACAGTTTTGGAGAAGCAGCACCAGCTGCTACTGTGCTGCTGAAATTCTACTTTCAGGCATCGTATGTCATCAAACAAGGTAGAGCAACTTTAAAGTCAAAATGAAGCACTAGATGCAGCCTAGACATGAACGTGCAAATTGAAGTGGTAGCACTAAGAGATGTTTCACTTGATGAGAGGAAACTCTGATCGTCTGGTGAATTGGCACCTCAGATATCTGCAGTTGGAGTTTTGTTGATTTTTAGCAGAAAGGGCGGTCCAATGAGATCACCCCTGACTTCTACACCACCGGCGAATGCACGCTTGTCAGTGGACCTTGTTGCAGCCCTCCTTAACCATGACTCTGACTTCTCTAACAGGCTCTTTACAGTGAAGAACCTAATGTATGTGGACCATTTGCAGAGCAGCGTCTTATATTCTCCAGATGTCTCTCACAAGGAGCGAATAAAAACAAACTGAAACTAAAGCGGCCTTACTGTCGCTAACCCTGCCCTTTAAGTGACTAATTTGACTCAGTGTGTATACGCTATGCTAACCCTTGAGTGGTTCTTCTTGCCTCAGAGCACAAATACTAAATCAGTCTCAGCTGCCAGTTTTAAGAGCAGTCAAACACCTGAATGACGCCTGCTTACTTATATTCTCATTACCACTGTTACCACCAGGATCCCCAGCAATGCATCAGGTTGACAGATGTAATCTCATGTAAATGTATCGTGGACTCCTGGAAAGAAAACCCTGGGCACCGTACAACGGTGTGGGCGCTGCTTCACTAACTTCTACATGCTTATACTTCACATGGCACACTAGAGCTGAAATGATGTGCTGTGAGCTGCTGCAGCATCCCATCAGCCAGGCAGACAGTGCCAGGCTCACACCGGCTCCCCTGCCAGCATCCACGATCATCCTGTTGAATAATGCAGAGCCAGAGTCTGCTGCTTCTCCCTCACTCTGTCATTGTGCGCGCGCAGCGACATCAAGCGCACTGCGATGCCATCAACATGCTAATTGCATGCAGATACCGTAGGTCTTCCTGTGGCAAACGCTATAAAGATAGGCCATCCAGCAGCCACTGACTCATTCATCATAAGCGGGTTACAGAGCTTAAGGGATCAATATCAATGCCATGTGAGCGTTCCATCAATGTCGCCGTTAGCACATTACTACCACCGAACATTTACACAAGTCCCCTGACACACACACACACACACACACCCTTCCTAAACCCCAGTTTTGAATCATAGCTTTAGAGACACTGGTGTTGATTCTCCTCTGGTAAATACCTCATCTAATGAAGAAAAACACACAGACAGACACACACACACACACACACACACACACACACAGACGTTGATTAATATCTGACATGTGGATTAAGTGCAGGAGGAGGAGGGAAAAAAAAACCCTTAAAGGAATACAGCGATTTAAACCTGGAGATGGATGACAAATTAAAAAGTATAAAACCAACAAAGTGTCCTGATTTGCCTCCAGAACAGCTCCAGAGCTCCTGAGCAGTCACTCTCGCCCTCTGGCATGCTAATGGACAGAAACACACTATCCCTCCAGCGTTTCCTCATTTGAAAGGGTTGAGATGTTAAGTTAAGATTTGACTGTGACCTCATGCCATATGATTCATCTTATTTTCATACTTCAGTAAAAACCGTGCCTTATGAATGGAGCTTCTGTCATCCTGGACAAACTCACTCTCACTGGGTTCTTTCAAATAATTCATCCGCTGCCGGTACGTTTTAAATGATGCACACGTTGGCGGTGATGGTTGTGAACAACACCCCGCCCCCCCGACGGCAATATCAATTCTTCATAATTCATCACAACCCCTCATGTCAGGTCACTGATATGAAGTCCCTGTGGCCGGGACAAAGATCTTGAAAAATAGATTAATTCCAACTGCCATTTGAATCATAAACAAGAAGTGAAAGAGTTGCATATGTTTGCATTTTGCTACCATATTAACATTTTATACTGTATATATTTAATGTACATATACGAACACGGCTTTTGTTGTTATGAAATGTAAACAGCCAATTGTGTTAGCAGCTAACAGACTGTTTAGTGAAAATATAACTGTCAGTGAACATAATTAGCATAAGAAACAGATCAGTTGTGATTTAAAAGGACCAACTCTCATTCTAGATGAGCACACAATGATGAACTACCATCATCATCAGAGTGTGAAGAAACAACTGTAGTCTTTACTGTTGAGACCCGCCTCCTGATACCACTCTGTGCCTCACGAGTAATATGTAGTTTCAGCTGGGAGCAACTTTGCTTCTTAGGCTAATAAGAAAACAAAATAAACTTACAAAATGTAAACATGTTTATACCCATTCCACCTAATTAGCTGACGTGTTAACTTATCATAAAACACACTCAACAAAACATCTGTCTGTCCACAATGACCTTTTCTCGTCGCTGCAGTCAGTCCTGGTCAGAGCCGGTGTAAATCACCTCTGTATCCCCCGTCCTGGAGGCTGCGTTCAGGCCCCGTCCAGTGTCCAGTCTTTACTTTGAGGTGGCTGAGCTTGGTCAATCTGAGCCCCACTGACCAGGCTAACTCCCCCCCATCATCTGAAGTTGAGGTTCAGGCAGTCTTCAGTAAGCTAGCTTGTCAGCAAGCCAGAGATAGTGTCCATATGTATACTGAGCAACAGTTAGCTGTTATGCTTCCCTCTGGCCCTGTAGTTTTGGAGCTATATCAAATTTTGGCCAAATTACTCCTTTAAGATGTTTCAACAGATGTTTTATAAGTGATCAACAGACTTGAAAGTGCAAGCTGCTACAAACTTTTCAGAGACATCTAGCAGCTGGTTAGTGTTTGATTTTTGTGGAGCACTTTTCTGAATATTTTCCTAAATAGAAATTAATTCACTCTTATCTACCAGATGTCATTTGTAAAGTAGATCCTCTCCATTTGGTGTGAAACCAAAATCTCCACTGGGAGGAATCTCCAATAAACTGTTTATTAATATAGATAAAGTTTCATTTTCCAATCCTGCAGTATGCAGAGGCAGTTACTGAAAGAGATCATTGTTGTTTTTACAAGTACATTGTGAAAATTACCAAGGAGGCTGGGGTTTATTGGCTTTTTATGACGGTAGACTAGCTCATAATTGAGATGCCTGCATTCTGACATTAAAGTATTCTCCAAGGCTGATATCTCCAACAAAGATAAAACATTCAGACATCACTGGCATTTCAATCAGCCACAATTTGACCAATGGGATGATCGCCGGTGCCAGAATGGCAGAGCATTAACCATTTCATGCTGTGCGAACATCACTGAGAAGATGCCTGCAGAGGGTTGTGTCTAACTGGGATTCTGATTTTCTGTCACGCCTGTCTGGTTTTGGGTAAACCAGCTTTGATATCGCACTGTGTAAGGTTGCCTCTGAGTAGATTTTGGAATTTCATTTCAATTAAATGAATACTGAATTTTTTGTCCTGACATGAACAACAGCAAGGCCCTGGACAGCCAGCTATGGCAAGAAAAAGAGGAGAGTCTCTGGAAAAAAAAAACATGGCGATAAATAATCCATCCCGTTGTGCGAGCTTGTGAGAGCCTCCGTATGCCTTGAATATCTTAGCATTGGCTGATATTCCCAGAAAGAGAATGATCTGAGCTTTAGCTGTCACTGGGATGCTGAAGGACATTTGCATATACAAAAAACCCCACAAAATACACGTTGTTTATGCCAAACAAGTGGCGACAGCCGTGAGCTCATGCCGTGGGTGTCAGCAATGAAAGCCCCTGCAACTGTCATCCTCATACTTTACGGTCATTCTTCCCAGTAGGGGCTAGTTCAACCCCATTCTTTTGCAGTTTTCATTCTCGCTCTCATGCCCGGGGCGATGGGCATTGCTGCTGTGTCACCTGGCTGGCAGGAGGCTATTTTCTGAGCCAAGCTTTCCGGGCTGAGCCAGAAAAATAAAATCACCTTCTTATAAAAGTCGAAGTTAGAACTTTAATATGGGAAATAATTATGGCAAGCACACAGAAACCAGAAGACATTATGGGCTTTTTGCGACATTACCTGACTCTGAAGAATCTGCAGACAGATTTGAGCATGAGCACCTGTGTGATATATTACAATCCAGTGGAGCAGACAGGTAATTAACACTGAATTTGCAATTGTCAGAGAGGTGCGGACTCATCGTGATGGTTACTCTGACAGAGGTTTTGTTGTTTTTATAGGCAACAGTAATTTCACAGTACAGTTGAGAGAATATAATGTTAAAGAATGACAGAAGACTTAGCTGTCAGCTAACTGTGCAGCTGTGCTTGGCCTTGCAGCCTGTTTTAGCCCAATGTTTTGGATGTAAGTGACATTCATTACACAGGGCTGTTTTCAGCAAACAATCTCTGGTAAACTCACTGTGTGCTACCTGCTGAGCATCACGTGACGGACTGACAAAAGGTAGAAACTAAGTCTTAGTCAGAGTCATGATGGACCGTTAAAAAAGCAAATCTTTATTAATCCATTCACTCTTTATGCAGCTTCCTGTTGACTCACAACAGGATTTTTAAAATGTTAACATATGGAGGAGAATTCCCAAAGACCTGTTAACAGACTTTTGATCTGCAAAATCAACCTCACCCCAGTGTCAGAAACCTTATAGGCATCATCGTAGAAAATCAAAGAATAAAACAGCCTCATGTACTCTAATGGATTTTCACCTTATGATGTTCGGTTCATATCCAGTTCATATTGTGTGATGCAGAGTTGTAATTTCCTCTTTTGGTCTTCCCAATTTCTTCACACTGCCTCTTCTCCTATTTCCTTTATTGATAAAAACATAATACAAAACTTGAGTATAATTTGTTTTTTTTTTTGTCTTTAACATTATCTTCGAATGGCTGTTGGATAAGGAACGTCAGTGACGGCAACATCAGGGTCTGAATGTCACATACAGTAGCTGCTGTAGCTAGGCAACAAGTCCATCCTTTGTGTGATTATGCAGATTGATGAAAACTGGTCACAGCCACGTTAGGTTAGAAAACAGTTTTTATTTCTCATGTGTAATGACCTTCACTGTCATCACCATTAAACACGGGAGTTTCAGACTGGTAACACTCTGTATGCAATCAAACTCACTTTTGAGTTTGGAAGATATTTGCAGAAGTATTGAAAACACAAACGTGTTTTTTGTTGCACAGATTTTTTGAAACAAGAGAGCTTACAGATTTTTGTGACCACATAATGATGCTCTATAAAATTGCACCAGTGGGAACTCTGTACAGACGTCCAACGTCCCCTGAGGATGAATCCTAATGCATCACCGCCTCGGCCAATATTTCTTGGCGAGCCGTCAAATAGCCAGCATATCTCAGATTGGATGAAAGTGGTGGATGAACCGACCAACTGACAGACGAGCATTGCCATCTCTTTAAACTAGCACAGCTAAAAAAAAAGAGAAAAAAACTCCAAGTTCTAGAGTAAAGAGACATTTTAGAAATGATTTTGTCAAGTCAGGCAGAATTTCTTAATGTCTACAAAAGAAAATGAGAAAAAGTATGTTTAGTTTTAAGTTGGTGACCTGCAGGGTTTTTCTGCGGCGACAGCCACAGAGCCAACCATGTATTATCCTTTAATCCACAACTTTGACAAAAGGTATATCGGCTTTGGGTGCAGCAGGCAGCCCTCTTCTTCGACTCAAAGCACGCATTGATCATTCAGGTGAAAGTCGCAGCTGTAGGATCTCCACCAGGCAGTCGGGGATCCTGACACTGCAAAGCGGAGTGTTAGCTGATGTGTGCTCTCCTGGAGCTGCTGCTGCTGCTGCTGCTGCTGCCGTACAGCAGGAGGAAGCTGCAGAGCATGAACTTCTCGGGATGCTTTTTATCATACAGATCTTCAATTGTTCCTGTCATAGCAAGGAATATTAATGCAATTTGTTTGAGAACTTTTCATTCTCATTCATTTATTGTTTGTTTGTGATACTGAAGGGAGAAGTCAAACTACTGCCAACCATGGGAATGTTTTAATCAAACTATAACCTCAATCTAATTATTCAGCAGTTGAGTTATTACACTGCACCTTTAGAAATACAATCCTGGGACGATTACATTAATTTCACAGAATATTAGATTTTTTTTTTTTCTGCACCCATTTTACTTCACTTTTCTTTTCTCACCCTTGCTTTTCCACTGGGATTTGCTGAAAAATGAACCAATATCGCCGGCAGCTCTGTGATCCAGCTTGATAGATGGAAAGGAGGAAATTATTGTCCTTACTGTGAGGCAGAGGAGTGTGTGTTTTCAAACACGGCCCCACTGTCCTGCTAATGCACAGTTGCATAGAATGAAATGTGCTTTTAAGGCTTCTCGCCTTTTGGCAGTGTTGTAGCAGACTGTCTTTGAATGTAAGGATAAGGTTTCAAATTAAAGCCCCAATTATCAGATCTATTCTGGGGCTGGATTGTTTTTTTTCATTGTTGAGTTTCAATTTAGAGAATAATTCATCCTACAGGATTCCCTGATATCCAAGACAATTGGTTTCATTTTCGTACATATAGTTTGGAAAAAGTCCATTAGAACTTGTCTAGATCCGCACAGAGCTCTGACCCAGAACCCCAGTGGGATGAACTGGAATGCCGACGGCAGGCTGGGTCTTATCAGCCAGCACCAGTGGCCGACCTCACTAATGCCCTTACGGGTGAATGAGAGCAAATCCCTGCTGCAGAGTTTCCACAGTTTGTCAAGGGCCTGCCCAGGAATCCTAACGCCAGGTGAAAAAGTTTTCATGTGCTCTCTACAATACCTGCACATGGCAAATATGTTACGGTTAACATCACGGAAAGACCACGGCTATATGTGGGTGTGTTTACATTTACTGCATGTTTTTTTGAGGCTTGGCAGTGACCTTAGTCACAGTAGTAATTACACCAAGAGCAAAGGAGGAAGTCAGGTGAAGTAGTATAAAGAGCTACACTTAGGGAGGAGGATGTGGTGGCTAGGGTTGTTTTTTATGTCTTACTAACATGAGTAAATTGTGATATGTACATTATGTAACTTGTGTTATGTACCTGTGTACATTGTGTACATAAGCTAAGTTGCATAAGTGTAGTTATTTTAAGTGTTTTCTCAAACCTATCCAAACTGCCTGGTGAGCCTGTCGCTGGTAAGCTGCAGTGGTCATGTTGTTTTGGGAACAGTGACAAGCTGTTCTGAGAGTCACTGGCAATAAACCTTCTACATATTCTGGCATTTTTTGGGGAATGAGTGGTTTTGGGAGTTTGGCTTCTGTCTGTGTGAGTTTCCATGTGTTGTTTCTCTTCTTTTCGTGTGTTTTATGTATATTTGTGTTACAACAAATGTTAACTTTTGGCTGTAATGGAGGTTACAGGTGACAAATCCCTAACCATTAAAAGGCGACTACGTTTTGCATCTGCAGTGAATTTCTTTATACGAGACGACGATCATGTGTTGCAAAGTCATCCAATATGGATGTAGTTGTTTTGAATCAGACATTACCTGCAGATAGAGACCATGTAAATACAGACATTCCCTGCGGAGATTAATAAAATCGTATTATTAAACTGCAACTTTGTTTACCCGCCCTGCCACCTCCTGCACGTTTGGGTGACTTCTCCTCCCTATTACAGTCAGTCTTCTTGACGAGCTCCCTCCCTCACCACGGTGTCTAGCCCGAGGCGAAGGTAACCAGCATGGCATAGAGAAAGCAGATGGCAAACACGGACTGTGTGCAATAAACTAAAAGCGCCGCTTATGTTCTTATGCGTTTCTGAACGGGCCGCGTCTGCTGCATATTTAGCGCCACTGTATTTCTTTCCTTAAAAACCCAGCTCAGGCATTCAACACTCGCCTACAGCGAAACATCACAAACATCACTGAAGAGCCAATTTTAGGCAAATGGGACGAAGATGAATAATGTCATAATGTATAATGGATTCATTTTCCTCCTCATTTAGTTATTTATCTCAGTGTTGGATATTGCTAGTTCAGATAAGCATGTAATAGGAGCACATACAGCTGCTCTTTAAGTCATGTTGGTAAATGTAATGATCCTGATGATGTGGATGATTATACTGTTTTACTGTGCAGAGCTCTGTGCTACTGAAGAAGATGTCACCAGTATAGGTCTACTTGCAAGTTTTCAATAACCAAACTAGAAGAATCTTGACCCTGAATACAAGTATCACATGACACAGCATAAAACGTGTTGATTTTTGAGGCATAGAGGCGCCCGACAGCTTTTCCTCCTTCCATTTTGATGCATGATTAAATAGAATACTGCATGTTTAAGGTTGATAGTTTAAGGAGTCATGCTGCTATTCCAGTTTAATGCTCCAGTCCAGTTTATTTTGGCATTTGATGGAAAGTTGAGCAGTGAAGTTGTCTAGTGGCGGTAAAAAGTACAGCACAGTTTACAGTTTGACCATGAATAAACTTTACCCTACTCAAGAAGACCTTAAAATGCTGCCATGGCTATCTGTACAGTATCTGTGCTATCGCTGTCCGTGCTGATGCTGGTGATCCTGCTAAATCACCAGTCTGGCTGTCGAGGAAATGGGTTATATCCGACTATTCTTCATTTGTCTATTTGAGAAAGAACATTAACTGTTAAAAAGGAAGTGACACTGGCTGGAGTGGGGCTTTAAGTTCACCTTAAAGTAATTCATCTTTTCTTTACATCTTAGCAAGTGCAGTTAAATGTTCTGTTACCATTACATGCCATAATTATGTAATAACCAGTCTTCAGAAAATTGCATTAGTCTTGGGAAATGTAAGACTGAGGCAGCTTAGCATTGCATGATAGTTTAAAATGATTTAATCACACCATATTCCCTCTGAATGTCCAGATGGCTATTTTTCCTCTGTATAAGGAGGATGTATTAGAAGCTGCTGTGCTGTTTCTTCGCCCCTCTGTATCACAGGTGGGATAGTTGAGAGGAGGCATCCATTCTGGACCATTCTTTATCCTCTGGGAAACTCCCCAGGTATGTGAAATGTGCTTTGTGTGAATGTCTAATGAGTCTTTTAGTGCTGGCACTTACAGACCTGCACACTGGAACCCCGCCGATTCTCCATGAGGTGGTGGGTGAGGAGTGATGAGGATGCTGTTCCTTTGTTGGGGCAGGACAGTTAAATGGGCTCGCCAGGATTGGTCGAGCGCCTGCAAACACATTTTCTGTGCATGTGTGTAACTCTGGCTAAGCAGAAGCTACACCAACTAATCATTAATCAAGTGAGGATACTTCAAAGCCCTCCATAGTCTGAAGTGCCTGCCCTTTAAATCGCCAAATCAGTTTTTGTTTGCTGCACAACAACCTTCTGTTAATTGCAATCACGATTTGTGTTTTCACAATTAATGAAGTTTAATCAATTGAGATGCTGGCCTGCTTATTCCACTGCAGCAATTCAGATGCTCCCTGTACAGAGTAAACTGTCCAGTCATTGGTGATTAAGGAACGACTGGGTTATGTTCTCACCTCAACACTACAGGATGACTTGGGCGGATAATACGTTCAGCCCAGCCACCAATCAGGAACCTCCCCTGCAATTGTTTGGAGCGGTAAATCAGACCCAGAATCTGCCCAATTATCCTCCATAGCGTGCCGACATAACTGGTCTCATGGCTCCAAACTCGCCGTTGCTCCAGGCAAGAAAATTTTCACTACAAAGGAAAACCTTCAAATGTAATTGAACTGCATTTGGTATGCTAGATAAAGTGCTTTCATTTGTTTGCATGCTGTGGTAGCACTGCAAGACTTTCGTTCGTCAGATTTTATTTTCTTCAACTTAAAAAAAATAACATCCATGTGTCTAAATAAAGAGTTGACTGCTTCAATTTAAGATGCTGCAACAAAAATACCAAGGGCAGGTGTTAGGATACAGCAGCATTCTCCCAAATATCACCCGGACTTGTGTAGTGGTGTTATACTCTTTTAATTTATGGCAACTTTTTTATTGCAATAGTTCTCCTGTTTTTTATATTCAAATCATTTTTCCCCCTTTTGTCAATAGAATGAAGAAAGGTGGGAAGAACCAGCAGTCATGAACCAACAGATAGCTTTGGTGCATACTACACTGCTCAGCCTCACAGATGCAAGGATGTCTGCAAACCACAGATTCACGCTCACACGTTGTAGCCGACAAGACTGCACTGCAACATTTGTATACGTGACACCACTGCATATTATAAGGAGACAACAAGTAATATTTTTGATGGCAAATCAGGCCAATAGCAGCCTCGCTTGCGACGATAAACTCTGTGAATTTGACAGACGTTGGGATCTCCAGCCATGTTTGTGGGGACACAAACAGTTATTATAAGCTAAAACATAGTTTTCCAAGCCCAAACCGAGAACCACAGAGAGCAATGAAATGAAGAGTTGTACCATAAAGAAGTAAAGCGATTGGATTGTAGCAATACAGATGGATCAAATTAAGTTCCTCCTACACACATTTGCACAAATTTAAGAGGACAATGCAACATTGTGGAGGTCATTGTTCAAGAAAATGTGAACAATCTTACAGACATTTTTTGTGTTGTTACATGAGAAAACATTCACACCTGCCAGTAGCGATGGAAATTTAAAGGACAATACGGAAATTGGTAAGTCAGTTACCTCACAACATACTTTCCTCTGTTGATTGATCAGTATAAGGCAAAACATCATCATGAATATCTTTCAAATGTAATCAAATAAGCACAGAAACATGTGTATGCATGTGTGTATGCCCCTGGTGTTGGCACCTACAGCCCTGACTCTCATGGCCTGCACCTAGGCTTTAGACTGCCCACCTGAAACCTTGTTTGGAAGAGCTGTCTTCATACTTGAGGAGTCGGGCTCACCTCGCTATACACTATACGCTGTTGTCATCCCTTGGGTAGAGCAATGCATAACAAAGAGTGTGTGTGGTAAATTTATGAGGCAGCCGTCCTGGCTGTACCTGCAGGCCTGGTGCAGATGACTTTCTGTGCTCCTGTGAGGAATTACTCTGACAGGCCAGCGGAGGGAGGCTGAATGGTGCACAAACAAATGGCTGCGGGACGAGAAACAGGGAGGAGAGGTGCGGTAAAGATTGTACGACGTTGGCATTAAAAAAATAAATAAATAAATAAACTGATTTATGAGTGACAGCTTTTTGGGCTCCGAGAAGCGCAAAGTGAAACTCTCCTCCTCAATCATTACATGCATTTTCTCTAATTTCCTATAAAATAGCGTTTTCCTCCTCAGCGACCTTGGAACAAGCACAATTTTATCAATTGGGATTTTTGGCCGTGCATGTGCTTCTGTGTAAGCATTTTTGGCCTGGTGCAATGTTTTTCTAAAGTTTAAACCATTTCCCACCCATGCTGTGTGTGTGGATTTGTAGCTAACAACTTTTGGCATGTTTTGGTCGGTAAATAACAAATCATAAATACTGTATTGCAGATCTTTACGGAGACAACCGAGTTATAAATACTTAGAAGGGAGTGCTGTGCCACTGGCTCCCATTCAAGAAGCTCAAAGTTGCATTGTAACTGTTGTAATAGACAGGAAACTTTATCAGAAAGGCATACGTCTGTGGAATTAATGTTTTATTTTAATAGTTAATGGAAAATAAGGATCTTATGGTAGACTTTACTGTAAGATCTAACTCAAATATGGAAAACAACTATAATATTATATATGTACATAATTTGTCGTCACTAGGTGCCAACACTCAGTAATCCGGATTAAAATCCATATAATAAAGAAATAAAAACCTTTGCAAATCTCCCAAATTCTTTTATTGCAGCTCCTTACATCACAAAAAGAACAAAAAAGAAGCAATAATGAGCGCCGGCGTCAGATCACTGCTGATTCTCCAGGCAATCACGCTCAGCCTTTCCATGACCCGTCAGAGTGCTGAATTAGAGTGTTGACCTTTATCTGACACCAGCTGGAGGAGAAGTGGCAGGCGAGGAGGAGGAGAACGAGGACGAGGAGGGGAGGAGGGAAAAAAATGTGCGTTTGGATGACACATCCACACAATCATGGTGTTCAGGTGGTTGATGACAAATGTCAACTGTCAGATTTGACGGGGATTAAAAGTCTTTAAGTCTCGTCTTATAACGTGATGATCGCTCCATGAGTCGAGGTTTATGTCACACTTTGATGCTTAATGCTGATGATGAATTACTTTTATTTCTAAACTTTGTTTTCTGCTTCTCTTACTCGTTTCTTAAATCCAGGTTAAAATTATCTTGATATCACATGATAAGATTAATAACTGAATTATTTATTAATTTGTAAATTAGAACTATTTAGATAGTTTGGCAGAAAATCTTCGTAATGTGTTAATTTAACCATCGTGAGAGTTTAAAGAAAATAGATTTAGCAGTGGTGCCACAATTAAATTACTTTCTTCTTTCTTGCTAATAGAATAAAGGTCAGAATGATCTGATCTTGTTCTGTGCACATGTTTAAGCTGCACACCACATCTTCTTTAAGAGGAAAATGAGACAGCTGATGCCAGGCCCCCTCCTATTAGAGCCTGTGGACCCATGAGCCAAAATGTTGAACATGATGACTTCAATCAAAATACGATTTGCAATCTCTCCACAATTCAAAACACTCCAGCTGGAGATCAGAGAACGAGAGTGACATCTGGACTGAGGACTGTGGGTCTTAAATCCTGCAAGGACACACACTGGACACAACTGAGATACATGGAAGATGTGAGGTAGCATTGGAGTGTTGTAAGCTAGCTGACATCAAACTTCACTTATACACACTGTACTGTACTGTCACAGAAACACAGGTTTACAGTGTTGTTAACATTGTTTCATAGAGCTGTAATGGTTTAACACATACTGTCATCATGTCTTCAAAATGGTTGGTGATAATGACACTTTGACTTAAGTTCACATGGTTCCAGTTTATTGTAAAATGTTCTGATGGAGCTTGATGGAAATAAGTTTTGCTGAATTTTGAATCAATAAATGAGTCTGAAAACGTTCATGTGCATCTGTTACCAAATGATGTAGCTGAAGCAACCGTCACATACATAATTTAAAGCCAAGTTAAAGTTATTTCAACTTTGTTTTGGAACTAATGAAAAAACCCCAAATGCTTTGTTTGCCATCCACCCATCTGTCTTTCTGTTTGCAGGTTTAGGATCAGAGTCACAGCTGGATAAGCAGAACATCCCAGATGTCTGTTCCTCCTGGTGCTTCCTCCAGATGCAGGACCAGAGGAAGGTCCTCCAAGACCCCCCTGGGAGATTTGGTCCCTCCAGCTCAGACTTCTGCGCCCGCCTGAGGTTTTCTCCCATTTGTTCATGCCTGAGGGGAGGTTCCCTGACTGGCTGCTGGATTCACTATGCAACATACAGAGGAACAGATGGTGTATTACATGTCAGCTGCTGATGACACACTAATTGCTTTCTCATGTTCAATAGTAGCATAAACTTTGGATGCAGTTGTGTGTTTTGACAGAGTGCACACAGTGTGTTATTTCATGAAGCTAACGCGGAAAAATGTTTATACTTTATTCCATTATGTCGAGATATAAGTGGGTAAAACACTCTCAGCCCTTCTGTGTCTCCATCTTCACTCATGTTATAAACTGATGCAACTAAGATGGATTGTTTGATTTCATTGTCGAGTTTAATTGCATTTAGTCTGAAACCACATTCAGTGACTCTCAGCCTCGTCGGTGCTTCAGCTGTCTCTGATTCAGTCTCTGTCTCTTGTCACTGTGGAGCTAAAAGCCCTTCAACATATCAAATGTGCTTACAAATTTAGCCTTGAGTGTGTAAAGCAATGGTACTTTTAATTGCATAGTACCAGACAGTCAAGCTGTCGCAGTTATAGTGCAACACATCCTCATATCTAAATGACTCAGTAGGTCAATCGTCCAGTCACTTGTCTTTCCCAGAGCTACATGATAGTTGCAGTGTATCGGACTTTTGTCAGACTTTAGTCATTACAATACTTAGCCTGACTTCCTCCTTTGCTGTGGCAAAGTTTACTTTGGCCACTAGAGGCTGCCACCTCCCATGAAACACATTTTCTGCTTCAACAGTTGACCCATTTAATCGTTTTCTAACGAGGATGGGCTTCCACCACCGCAGCTGGATTCACTGCTGCTTTTTTGCGTTACATATCCAACACCCTCTGATCGAGTGCTGTAGATTTTCCACATTTCCGCTCTTCATCATCCTGATTAACAGTTGGACTGCTTCTTGCTGTCAGCACGTCCCAGCTGACTCTCGTTCACCTTCTTAACACCGACTGTTTTTCTAAGATTCCCTCCTCAACATGCAGCAGCGAGAACTTTCACTTGAAACAGAATATTGGGGCAGACAAGCGTTTAAATAACTGAACAAAATAAAGGATTGCGTTATGAATGTACACAATATTTTAATCATTTTCCAGCTTTTGTTTTAAGTAGCAATCTAATGCTACCATATATTGAATCTACTGTTTGAATAATGTGTATGTGGTCTGATTATATTCCTTTGTTACAGCATTATTTACTTATTTTCTAATTGGCTCATTTATTTCATACTTCCCATTATAATTGTGTTACATCTTTTTTTGTTGAAATCACTGTTAGCAACTTAATCCATCTTTTCACCATCTCTTGTTTTGCATTTTGTGTTTCTAGTCTAATAATAAATCATCATCATCATATCCATTATTTAAAATGTGTTTCTATAGGTGGGACTGGTGTGTTCCCCCTCAGGGAGTCGAGTCCTGAGTAATCTTCAGCACTGTCTTGTTTAACAAGGATGTGGTGGATGTCTTCCTAAAGACAGACATGACCCTCGGAGAGGCTGTTATCCATCCTCTGAGCTTGTGTACATGTGCGGGTGTGTGTGTGTGAGTGTGCACACAAACACACACACACACACACAGGTGTGTTTTTGGCAATCCCTTCCATTGACTCAGCGCCAGTGTTTCCGCTTGGCTGCACATTAAATCTAGTGAAGGGGTGAGTTTATTTTCTTTTCTTTGAAAGGCCATATTTATCGTTTTCAATTATCTCGGATCCATAAAAGCTGACCCCTGCTCTCCGCTGTGCTGTCTGAACCGCTGGAAAGGGGAAAAAAGAGACTGTGCTCTCTGTGTGAAAGATTTTGTGATTGGTGTCTGTGTCTCCATCCAGCATTCATGAAGTTTTATCAACGCACTCATCCATGCATGTGCAAAACATGCATTTGTGCCCTGAAATGAACTGAGTGTTATCTAATTCCTCTTCAGACCATGAAATCCACACACACACACACAATCATTCTCCACAGACCCGCAAAAAACACCCCCCTACTCCATGCGATAGTAACACACACTTCTGATGTTAATAGTAAATTAATAACAGCCTTGATGTTAAACTCTCATTATCTTGTCTTGAGATGTGCAGCCTGCCTGGGGGCAGCACACAGCCGACGACGCTTCTCTTTGAACGGAGAGTGTATCAGCCTAAACCCCCTCTGTTCCATTTCAAAGCAACTGCTGCAATGGACAGAAAATGATGCCATCTGCATAAGAGTGCGACTCCCACCCACTCTCAGCACTGAACATAATCTCCTTTTTATGTTGATTGTCTGCACTTGTGATTATGAAGTTGAACACTGTGTCTGTGTGTGTGTGTCTGTGCACCTGTGTCCACGTCTGCTTGCTCTTAATAGTTTGTAAAGGAATTGGTAGCGAGAGCATGCAGATAAAACTAACAGCTTGTCTGGCGGAGCAGGACAAGAGTACACATTTGGAGAAATGCATCGTTGAGAAACGCTTGGTCCATTTAACAAAATCACTGGGTGGAGAGGGCGGCCATTACACACACAGCGCTTATTGTTAAGTTGTTAGCAAATGTAGCTGCAGTGCTTTGGAGCTCGATGAGGACCGGTAATATTATCACTGCTAATGGGTATGTGACACAGACACCCAGCGATGGCACCGATAACGCGTATACTCATACCACTCTAAGCTTTTATATAATAACACACCAAATGATGACCGCTGCAGAGGTTAACCCTTAAATCTCCTTGTTTTTACTGTCTTTATTTGCAGGAACATGGCACAGTTTGTCCATGTGTATACCAAACTGTATTTCTAACCAAAACAAAGATGCATTAACACATAGCTTAAGATGTTATTCAGGTGTTTTAAGCTGATGAGGGCCTTTTTCATTCTAACAGCGGGGATAAGAGCCCCCAAAACATCAGTGCTGCCATTACATATGTATGTGTCGACTTTGACTGGCGTGTTGCCAGCACAAGGGGTCAATGTAGAGTGAATTTTTAAGGGCAGTGATATCAATCATAATCATTTGCATTCAGTCTGAAAACACTGCCGCGAGTAGAATATAAAAGAATATTTATTGATTCAGTAAAAATCTAATTACATTGAAACAGACACAGTAGAAAGAAGACAGACACTTTCAAACCGGAGGGTTTGGCTTCATTCGGTGCCAGTAATAATCTGACTTCATAAAATGTATTTGTGCCGGGCAGTGACTCACTGTTGGCTCCCGCTGCGCTGCTCTGAAGCAGATCCCGAAATAAACTGGGAGGCAGCCACCATAGGAGACATTTACTTTTGGGATCAATAGCATATCACCATACCATTAGTCAGACCTGTTTAATGCATTCTAAATTTGACACAGAATATATGCAGGGATTATGACGGGGTTTTAAAGTAAGAAGATTTCCCTTTTCAATAAGTGTCTGTTCAGTCACTATTTTTAGCAGGATGAAGCTACACATTGCTTATTGAGCCTATGGCCTACTGATGAAAGTACATGCATTAGCATTATGAAGTGGGTGTTGGTGGTGACATTGCCCACAATGTTTTCTGAAGCCTAACCAAGTAGTTTTAGCATCAAAACCATGACCAAACTTTGACCATATGTCAAAAGTGGAGGTTGAAGATGCATTGTTTTTTGTTTAATCCAGCCTCTGCTAGTGTTGTGAGTTGATGGCTGAACAAAGAAAGAAAAGACTGATGACATGAAATCAAGTGGAAATCCAAATTAATGTTACAATATGGGGAAGAAGAAGGGGTCGTCCACTAATGAGAAGGCCAGACAGTGGTCTGATTTGATTCCAGGATCCACCTGCAGGTGGAAGTATTCTTCGATACTGAATTCCAGATTGTTTACGATGGCTGTTCCATCCGTGTGGAAGCAAAGTCCATCTACCATTTACTGCTCACCTCAGCTAATTGCACAGCTAGTGCCAGCTACTGAATATGTCAAAAAGGGAAACATCAATCTGGAAAACGTCAAGCCATTTCTCAGGTAACATTATGTTGCTACTAACAAACAAGAACTTCTCTTGGGAACACGACTTAACATTATAATTTTGCTAGCTTAAGTAAGCGTCATTCATATCACAATCAAGCCCATCAACCTATCATCATAATCAGACTAAGTAAGACTACGAATGACTTTGTACAAGGTTACTCTAATAACAACTGTTTCTTTATCCAGTGAATAGTGAGTGTTATTTAGTTACAGTCTCAGAAGACGTCATTTACTTTTGGCCTTTATGCACATGGTGTGGATCTCCAGGAAGTGAGGTTCAAAAAACACATCTGCAAGTATCACTCATCATCATAGCTGCTGCCAAAGAGAACACAGTGGAGCTTCAAGAGTGTTGCACTAATGGTCAGGCAAATTCCTATTCCTCATTTAAAGGGCAACACAGAGAGCTAGTTATGACTTAACAGGCAGCAGACATCGATATACTTTTAATCTCTGACGTACAGCGGCACTCATGCTCCTCCGGTATAGTAACTTTTGAGAGCCACCCTGCCTCTTCAAATCTTTCAGAGCACTGAAAGTTTGTCAGGACTCCGTCTTCCTCATCGTATCACTGTCCCTGCAGGCTGTCAGGATCTGTCCCCCGGGTAATCTGCAACCCCCCCCACCACCTCCAGTGAAGCTATTACGGGAGATTGTGTGAGATGATGGCCAGCTATTTTCTCCTCACAGTATTTAGCGCTATCTATTGTAGATATTCCTCCCATTGTTGTTCCTGTCTCTTCAGATGGAGGGCTTGTGTGGTGGATGATAGTTTGCGAGTGTGTGCTGTTTGTGATGGTGGTGCTGTGAACCCTCTGTAGGGCTACGGTAACCTCTGTCTTCAGATAATCTGCCAATTACCAAGTTCTGCTCGGTGTCAGGAGACCCCTCCCTTTCTCTCGCTGTCTCCATGGTAACCTCTTCAGGGGCCGGCAGAATGATTGTGGAGGCAGGATGAACTCAGGGATTACCATTCGCCAATAACTGCAGGTCCTTCCTTTATCCAAAGTCACACTGGGCAACAGTCTTGAGTATTTTACCTCCATCACATTTTTAATGCAATGATATAATTTTCTCAACATGGAGAACAAACTGTATCAATATTCATAACAGGGCTGATACCTGGAGGAAAATATGTACGCTTTTATGTATCATTTCATGCAGTTCTATGATTCTGCACCACTTTATGTTAATTATAGAAATTATTTAGCTTTATCTCAACCATCTGCAACACTGCAATGCAACTTGCATGTTGATGCATCAGTGAGAATAATCCAATAATAGAATATGTGTGATAATAAACATTCAGTACAGTTTATCCATGATACTTGAGTAATTTTAGTTTAGTTCTTATTCTTATCAAGACAATCCCTGTCAAATGTTGCTGTTGTGTGTTTATTCAAAGCACAAGACAGAAAGCCTAATAATTCTTAAAAATGCTATAAAGTAATGCAAGTTTCTAGCTGTCTGCTGCTGAAACTCTTAAATAAGCCTATAAGGATATTTGTATACCTAAGAATACACACATATTTTCTGTGGAATACAAGAATAATGTATAATGCATGTCAGCCAGACATTTGCTGAGGTAATCCGAGGTGCCTGTGCAGGTTTATCTACTGTGCGCTATAAGAATTGCAGAGAAAGGCTAAATCTCACCTCAGCAGACCTCGGTGCTTTAGGAAGAGTGGTTGTGGAACTTAATGCAAAATTGATTGGGAGGAAAAAAAAAAAAGACATGAGGTGTTATTGACAAAACACCACAGCGGACTTGATGTGACATTAACGTCTCAGAACCAAGAGCATCGATTCAGTTAACTCATAGTTCGCCTTTTTTTAAAAATTCAGAATAACCAAAAATATCTAAACTTTTAAAATGGATCATACCTGACCAGTTTTCATTTAGAACCTCACCTGGCAGAGAAAGCCACGGGCCTGACCCATTACCACAACATCCCCAGAGACTGTCTGGGTAATAACATATGCCATCAGGACTGGAAGGTCACATGTTACCTGGAGTAATATGGGGAGGGGAGGTGTCGGCTTGCAATCGAGCCCCACAAATCACCATTCAGCCCACAGCTCCATGTTCAAGGTCTCTTCAGTACATTTAAATTATTTCTCTGTCACTTTCTGTTCACCCTGGTAGCAGCATCTCCTTTGTTGAGCGCTAAAAACTCTTAAAAACATAAATGACAGGACATAACTTGATAGTTCATGTATGCAGAGGCATAAAATTGCTTCCAATTTGACACATTTGTGGCTTTTTAAAAAAAAAAAAAAAAATCTCCTACCTCCCTCATCCTGTACAGTGGGAGCTCTACTGTAGGGTTTAGGTGATCTAGGGGAGACAATGTATGTACATAAGTTCTTAAGCTACTGTTGGAATGAGAATAGGTGGATTCACCTTGATTTACATATTCATCCCATCATGTGTAAATCTCACAGGAAGCCACTCACCCTCATGTGTCAGTAAAGCGTTGGAAGGGAAGCGGGACATGCATGTTAAAACCTGACTTAAACCTACAGAACTGTGAAGTGTTTAATCTCAGCATGATGACTTCCACAGTCAATACAGATGATGTCAGCAGGGAGACTTTGACAGCGACATGAATAACATGCTTAAAAGTTTGCTCAGGGCTTTGTCATGTAATATTGCTCGGTTGAGACGATGATTACCTGGGAGTGTCACATGCTTCGGTGGTTTTCCGTCTGCTTTTTGTGGCTCATTTTAAACAAAGTCTGCTATTTATGGACCAACTCACACGGATTTTCTGCTCACATACCTCAAATATAAACATACAGATATCCAATAAGCAAGCATTAAAGCATCTGGTGTGCCTGTATTGTGATGTATTTCAAAGTGAAATGAAGTGTGGGAAAATTGCTTAATGATTGATTGGATCACTTACAGGACGGTACGGCTCAGCATGCTCAAGTAATCGGCAAATCCCACTGATACAGAGCTTTAGAGGATCGCTGTCCTCTTTACCGACTTCTCTCTGAATAAATAAGACCCCAAACACACTCTTTTGCAATGCACACATTTGTCAGCTGAGGGACGAGAGGGATTATTTATGAGTTACAAACAGGCGACTTCCAAATGCAATGTCATACTGTCAGACTGTCTGACAGTGTACTTTGAAGTATCTAAACAACTACTGGATGGACTGCTGTGACAGCTGTATAGACATCAGTAATAACATCAAGAAACAGTCCACCACAATATGAAGATTCAGTCATGATCTATTATTATCAACTGGCATTTCAGACCCAAACCCTCCTACTGATCCCCATCACCTGCTCACCTGTTTCCACTGTCACCACATACCGGCCCATTTCTATTTATTGCCAGATTATTTCGTTTGTGTAAGCATCAGCTTTGCAGCTTAATGTTCTGTCTGCCTGATCCAACCTCACCTTTGGACTGCTCTCTCTCTGCCTCATACATTTTTGGGTAACTTTGTCTGTTTTGACTTCCTGCCTAGTCATCACTTGATGCCCGAGTACTTTTTCATCCTCAGTGAGTAAAAAGGTTCGTCTTCGCGTCCAGCAGCAACTATGTTACAATCTGTGTAAGTCATATGTACCATATTGACATTTTTACAGTTAGTTTCATAACACTTTACATGTGCTGACTCTCCTGTGTCAAGAGGTGCAGGAGGATGGTGATGGAGCAACAACCATGACAGTTACTGAATTTAACTGCATAAACTAGATATTTTAAAGTGGACCTCAGGAAAATGTTCAGCTGTGTTTCAGATAACACATGATCGCATGCGCACTGTGTCACATCATAAAAACAAAGAAAACTGAACCTCAATATACATTCAAACGCAACATAATATCTGGGGGTTTGCAGAATCATCCAGTTCCAGCACTGTTCGGGCGATACATTTATGCACGCGTCTGCGCTCAAAATAAATTGGGCTCACGAAAAAAAAAGATTCAATAAGTGAATAAATCTGCAGACTCTAAACCGTGGTTCGTTTGTTCTTCTTCTATTACTCAACCACACAGACCGTATTAATTATCATATGAACAATGAGAGATTTTCTGACTGATGCATGTGTGTGTGTGTGTGTGTGTTCGAGTGTGTGTTTGTAAGCGCTGTTGGTCTGGCAGTGGCAGCAGTCAAGCATGGGCAGTGAATAACACACACTGTTACAAACAAGTAGTGCATTAGCAAGGGCCATTACCCCCATCTCTCCCTCTGCTGTGAGCACACACACACACACACACACACACACACACACACACACACACACACACACACACACACACACACACACACACACAGACACTCAGACACAGGAGATGTAATGGACTGTGTTCTGCTGAGCACTGATGGTAATAAATGTGAGCTGGAATGTGAGAACAGTGAAAAGTTGGCAGCTCTCGTCAGCAGGCTGTGAGGAGTCTGAGGTTCCCTCTGGCTGAAGGATGACAGGAGGGTTAACAGCCTTCATCTGGTTAATTATTTAGTTTTGACGACAACATCCAGCACTGCTTTTAGCACATGATGTGAAGCCGTAATTGTGGGTCACTTATCAAACTGTCTTACTTTAATTTCTACATTGTATTGTGTGAAGTACAAACCTGTCTCTTATTTCTGGTGTTATTACCATTTTCTGAGCCATTTAATTGGGAGCTGCAAAATTGCGCAATTTCATTAAAAAACTATTTTTTTTGTCCAGCCAAGTAAGTTTTTACCACGTTGGTCTGGTTTCACTGCAGTGCATTAACCTTTATCCTTCACACCAGTGGCTCCATCTTTACCATCTCAGTCTTTTTCTCTCAACCAAGTTAAAATCTTTCTAGTCAAGTCAATTTCATTTATACAGCACAGGAAAAAAGGAGAAAGAAGTTGACTAAGAGCTGCAGAGGAGGGATCTTTCTCTCAGGTAATAGATCCTCCATGTTCAGAACAGACCAACAAAAAAGTATCACATTAAAATGACAAAATATCCGATACAGATTACAAGATGTGTGTGAAGAGTGAGAATCCAGGAGGCCGCCTGAGCACTGTGGGTGTTCTTTAGATAAAATACCAGGTAGTTGAAACATTATAAAGCTTCTGTTGAGAAAATTAAAGACAGAGGATAATTTGTTATGCTTTGTAAATAGATATTCCCCTGATAGTCATCAATTTCTCATCTTTATTCATGTTCAAAAATGTTTGTCGTCTTGTGCTGGAGTTCATGAAGAATACTAGGTTTTTGTATTTATGCAAACTTTTTTACTGTATCAATGTCATAAATAAATATCAAATATATTGCAAAATGTTTTTAATCAAGGGGAAAAAAGTGCAAAGAAAGAAACCAGAGGAAGTCTCATTATTTGTTGTGTCTGTAAAATAAAGAAATCCATGAACAACAGTTGTGTAATGATGACAATCAGATGTAAAAGACACAATAACTTGACTTTAATCCAAACAAAACAACCACGAGCAACATCATCTCTGGTGCTGTACAACAGTTTTATCATATCTGCAAAAGAGTCACTGAATATCAAAACACCGTCTTGAAAAACATTTCTGTGCTGAGCTCCATTTTGCGATAACTACTGAGACGTGTTTGACAAGACAGCAAGTTAAAGCGTCTAATGTGTTTTTATTTTGTATTGCTGTACACACCGCTGCAGTCCAGGCAGGATTAAATAATAAATGGTAGGAATACCTCGTGTAGTCAGAAACAGCCTTTTAGTTGTTCATGAAAGTATCTTCACTGAATCTTTCTTCAGCACCAAGTCGGATCCTTGCAGCAGTGGAGAGAGCTCACTTCCTACTGATTCATAAATATAAATGAACTGAATCATTGGGAACCTTTCCCCCCCGAAAAAGGTCCTTGTAAAACATGACTAAAAGCATGTTTCCCTTACCAAAATGTTTCTACCCTTTTCTGTTCTACCATCACACCATGTTATCATCTCATACTTTTTAGCTTTAAAGTATCTGATAGTAAATGTGTCAAACCCTGTAAAACCCAAGTATGGAATATCTTTCGAATGTTCTTCTAAGAAGTCATTGATTCAGAACACACATAACACAACAGTCATATTTTTGTATGCATATCTATTTATTAATTCAAAACCAGCATGACATGTTACTGTACACAAAACTGTGTCAGTGTGCAGCCATGTTTATTTGTATGTATCAGTATTTGAGTATGTGTTGTTTCGCTGCTGATGCAGCACGCAGTCTGCAAAATAACTACAGGAGTGACTTAAGTTATCACATAAATAAATGTACAAAGAACAAAAATTGACTCCAAAGTGTTGTAGAAAGACGGATGTACTCAAGAAAAGAACCACCGACTCAAAATGGTGCTTTCATACAGCACACCAGGTGAATGCACTTAGTTACAGTCCATCCCTGTCGTATTATACTTCCCATTTATATGTAGTATTTTCATTAAAGCATTTTTTTAAGAGAAGGTTTTTCTCCCGAAAGACGGAGTAGTATTTGTATTAGCTATAATAGAAAACCCAATTTTTTTCGTCTTTTTAGAAAATTGGTGCAATTTTAAAAAGAAAGCAAAGGAAATGAGGCTACTTCGAACTAAATTCAGATCTTTGTAATCACATCCTGGAAGTACTGACATGCCGTACCCATCATCATAGCCTCTTCCATCAGCCTTTAGGTTAATTGGTAAGCACAGAGGTTAATACCGTGGAAAGCAAGCCGTTACACAACCATCACCTCCACAACAGGAGTCCTCCCCACCCCGATCAAAACAGCACCTTAACACACCAGAACCTGGTTCATTCTGATGGATTTTGACTCTTAAACACAGACTTCTCTATTCTCAGTATAATAAACGCATCAAAAACCATCAACATACTGCATAATAATTTGATCTTCCAAGAAGAGAGCAGTTCATCGGTGATGTCGCTGTGAGGAAATCAATACAATAATACCCTCAGATCTAAGTGACCAATCAGAGAGATCCCTGTTGGATTTCATATTGAGCTACTTTGTCAATTTTCTAAAAACAATATTCTCTTTGAATGTGACTCATGTAAACCTTGTTAAATTGTTCAGTACAGTCCTCTACTAAAAATGTTCTCAGTCATAAAAGTGGATTTAACTTGACTTTTTCTTCTCAACCCGTCTGCAGCAAGGAAAGTTTCTGACAGTCACTGTAATGTACAGTGATTCTCTTATATCTGCTTGTTGAACAGAAGGGTAAGAAGGATAGATATCATCGCATCTTGACCTTAGCTAACTTGGTAGCTTATTGGGAGGTGAGGATGTTTGAGTAACTAGGCTCACTTCAGCTCCATTTCTTTTCCCAATTTTGGTTATCCAGGATTTAGGCAGAGGTGCTCACTGCCAAGATGGTGACAGCTGATATCATCCACTCTGAGATTTGTAAACTCTTGGCTCTTTAGAAACCTATAGATGACATCATGGCTGCTCTGTCCACCATTTTTTACAGCTGGTGGTTGACTCACCTGGACTGACACCAGTCATTTTATCCACTCCGAAACATTTTCAGGTTACGATGTATTCATCCAATAACTATCCTTTACCAAGAGTCCCTGTAGCATCAGCAGGTCTGTACATTCAGACCTTGCAGCAGCTCTGTACATCTTGTAACTCGTAACTGACCCATGAGAAGCTCTGTTGCAGCAGTCAGTGTTAACACTTTTCTCAGTACAGCCTGCCACGGGAGGAGATCATTACTCATTCGCTCTCACCCTGAGTTTTCCAGTAGCGGATGGGGATTACAAGTGGTGACCTTTTTAGTTACAAGCCCATCGGACCCTTAAATGAAAATGAAAGCCGCCCTCGGCCAGTTGGTTACAACATCAATTTTGACGTCAAATATTTTACCTCACTTACCTTGCCTACAACTTCAGCAGAGTGGAAACGCTAATTGGACTTCATGATGAAATATCTGCAGGAGAAGAGACTTGCACAGTCCTCAAATCTACTCGCCCCAGAGCGGTCAACACTTCTGAGTCCTCGGTCGCATCCAATCTCTCCTCTCACCGCTCGGGTGTATCATCAGCCACGCAGCTTTCCACCTCACTTCTCTCAACTATTCTCTCATCGATATGTCACCCTGCTCTCTTCTCTGTATTGTTATATCAAATGGAGCCCGGTGGGCGTATTTCAGCGCAACCTTGAAGTGTAATCAAGGGTTGACTTTGGTCTGCAGCGTCACAGTGTTAGACATTATATAAGCTACCTCACATCATGTTTTATTCAGTCTTGTTCCAGCATTTGAATCATAATATAACACACCAGTAGGATAATAGCGTGCACGTGTGCAGTTCGAACAAAAAGGGTGCCTGAACCATACCGATACAAATGGGCTGTATACTAACAAGGGTCATTAACCTCATCTCGCTTTTTTGCCCACATATGTGAACACACACACACACACACACACACACACACACACACAGAGTCCCGCAGTGTAATGGGCTCTGTGGTGAGCTGCTCTGATGGTGATGAATGAGAGTATTAACAGTGTCTAATTAGCGACTAGCCACAATAATATGCTGTGTTCATGGGAGTGAGACAAAGACTGCATGCTCGTGTGGCCCAGAACGCCGTGGCTGCCATTTATATTTACGTCTGCTTATTTATGTTGTTTATGTTTTACAGTCGGCTAATGGGGCAACATATCTCATTAGATCATAATAAGGTTACTGTAAATGGGTTGTACTCTAGTTCTCAACATTATAGATTTAATGGTGTTTTTGATATTAGATTTAATGTTCACTGGCGTTTACCTTCACAGTGGAGTTTGAGCTTTGATGACACACTTTTATTCATCTATTGTCTCCTTCAGATGATTCTTGCTCCTGGCTGGCAGACAGTGTTGGTTAAATTTGTGTTACCAGACACCTCAAATGAAAAGATATTCATGCCCCTCAACACAATGAGAAGAACAGAATAAAGACATGTTGCTATCACGCCCCCAGGAACAGCTCTGTGTTGTGAATATGTTTTTGACTTGCAGCTCAAAAGATGCAACAAATATTTCATCCTCAACACAATTACAAAAGAAATGGCTTCAGAAAAACAAATCAGGTTTATGAGCAACACAACGAATCATACAATGAGTTTCTGCACTGTAATTTCAGCAATTTGAGCATAAAAATACATGTAAAATTCTTATCAGTAAATTGTGTTTTTACCATTCATGTGTGCTGGGAGATCTAATAATCTGACTCGATGAGCAGGTGCTCAGCAGTCCAAAAAACCTGAAAAACTCTGTTTGTCTGATGCATTCTACTTTGATTGGAATGAACATGAAACATTTAGTCTACGTCTCTTCAAACAGCCATGGGTGTTAAGAATTGGGAATGTTGATGCAGTGGTTAAAGCTGTGATAATGCACTGATGTCCATGTAAATAAATAATACACTAAGCTTTGCATCGTTTGCCTCAATCATTCCATCTCCAAAACCTTTGTGCAGTTTAGTTCTCGCTGCCTCGCAGGCCTTTTCAATTAGACTTAAACTTTCAATTTGTATTCACTTCTCAGCACTTGCAAGCAAAGTAGCTGCAGGATCAAGTTACAACTATGCTCCAGTGAACTGTTTCCTGGAAGATTTTAGGCTCAAAATGGAATCTAGAGAGCTGTCAGAACTGATCTACAGGATCAAGACTTTTGAAATCCTATTTGACAGTAAGTTATTTTATTGAAGATGGAAGACTGCAAGTATTCAGAACCATATTCCTCCACTAAGGCAGTTCAGTCCTCTAAAGATATAGTTTTACAGAAAAGAAATGTGCAATTTTCGAGTAAGTGCAACAATTCACGATAAAACTGTGATGTGATAAAATGCTCTAATCTGAAACTGTAACCACAGGGAGCCATGACGTGCCTTCACCTGACTACAGTCATATCATTGACACAGTGATCATTGCAAAAAACACCACATTGACACAACATTACATTCAAAAACAAGAGAGCAGATACGATAACTTAAAAGAGAAAGAAGAAAAGGAAGCAAGAAAGAGGAAAACCACAGGGGGACGTCACCCACAAGGATTTTGGTGGTGCGATAAGACCTTGGCTTAATGGTGTCCAGCAGAAAGCGTTACAGTGATCACACCTCGTCGCTTATCTGCAGCTCCAGAAGAGAGGAGACATTTATGAAAGTGTGTTTGTGAGAGAGGAAAAAGGGGAAGAGAGAACATGCAGAAGGAACATCTTATTCTTGAACGTATTTAGCATACACTTAGCAGGTGTTATGCATCGCACCTCCAGCACATTTTGTTCATATGCATTTTGTTTTTTCCATTAGCATAATAAAGTCATGTGGAGAATGTAAAGGTGGACCATCTGTGCTTTTTCATAACATATCTAACTTTATATCCTAGAAACAGTGTCTGCTGAAATGCAGAGTTTTGTGCTGTTCACTCCCACAGTACCTGCACAAGGTTTAGGTTGGCAAATTAAAGTAGTTTGTCAAGGTTAAGGAAAGATCACCATCATGTTTAAATATCAATAGTATACACACACACACAGCTTGGTCTCATGACGAAGCATGCAACAGACCCAACATTCACTGAGGGGACCAGGACTCAAGTCCTGAGGCAAACAGCCAGTGGTGACTGTTCTGAGAAAGTAGTAACTGTAAGCAAAACCACGATGTTCCCCTAAATCCAACCATGTGATGTTGTTGCTTTCATTTCATTTCATTAAAAAGGGGAACTGGATGTTGTCTGTTTGTAATCTGTAACTTGGGACCAAACTGCCATCTACAGCACATAATATAAGCATTTCCCAGTCACTCTTTACCAAACATATCCATTCAAATAATAAGTAAAGGATATTTGAATGAAAGATGGAAACAGGGACATGAAAACCTTGAGTGTGGAGCCGACGTGTCTCAGCCAAAACTGTAGCCCCGAGCTTCACTTATCAGAGCGCTGCTCAGCTTTGCGAGAGGTCACTGTCATACACAAGGTGAGACTTCTTATAAGATTAGTCTGCAGCATTTAGGAGCTCACATCATACTTCAGACTGCAAACTGAATTTCAGATAAAAAACAACAACTACGTCAGGTTGTTAGGATGAAAATACAGTTCTGAGCCCAGCATATCCCTCATCATACATGCATAAAAAGGTGGAGAGTCATCGGACAGTGTGCCACCAACCAGCCCGAGTCTCCGTAACACCATTTGTTTGTGTGCTGTGACATTTAAGGCCCCTGACAATACACAGTGTTTATCCCTGCTTACTGCCTGCTCCATCATAGATAGAACAACAGACGTCTCAAGGTTGCTTCAGCCAAGAAGATTATGACAATAGCTGTTACCTTGGGATAAACTGTTATATCCTGAAGTCTGAATTTAAGCACAGTGAAGGCTGCAGACAACTCCATTCTGTGAGTCATTTTTATGTGGACATTTATCCTCTATGAATAATGACACGTGGATTAACAACACTTGCCAATAGCACTGGAAGTCTGGGGAAATGCACCAAGTTGACCATTTTTTTTGTTATGCATACAAGAGATTATTATTAACTGCTCACTATTTGTTCCTGTTGAAGCTTGAGACTGTTTAAAACAAGGGAAGCTGCAAAGACTTATAGTGAGAGTATTTCAGTGCTGGGAAGACAGCCCATGCATTAAAACACGCAGTTAATATTTTTGGACTGGACCAGATAAAGCAACAGAGAAAGAGCTGTGGTATTAACCCTAACAACCAGAATGCACTGCGGCAGACAGGAACAATTTATAATAAACTCCCACTGATGGGTGATGGACTGTGAGGTGGGTGGTTCTGGTTGTCCATTTTGAAGGAGAATACAGCGGGAGGGACGTGGGCATCATCAGCCCGGTGCTGGTATCATTAGCATTGACATCCAGCGACTTGTGCTATCTCAAAAAACAATTCAGAACATTCTCGAGACAGGACGGGCCGGAGCTAGCTTGTTAGCATCCCAACATCAGCAGATATCTCTGCAACACAATAAGATATCTTTGACACAATGTCAACACTGCTATTTCATAGGTCAGCACTATACAGGTGGTACACTGGAAAATATAAAGGATAAAAATGACCCACAGAACCTTAGCAGAATCCCCAGGCAGCATATGTGAAATTGGTTTCGGGCACAGGACTACATTAAAAATGCTTTTTCATGCAACTTCAGCTGAAGCCTTGGTAGAAATTCTGTCATCCTCAGGCTCTGGCCAGAAACCCAGTGGATCATCACACAAAAAAATACATGTTTAGTCAAAAATAGGCTGTGTTTACACATCACAGGCTGGTTTAAGCACGAGGTCAATGATAAGCAGAGTCATCGTCAGTAGGCAAATACAGACTGCCGGGCTGTTGCTCACTGTTTTACACTTGTGGACAGGACCCAAAAGCAAATTCAGCGTGCAGGACAGGTGAGGTCAAAAGGCTCGTTAGTCATAAGTCTGTTGGTGTTGCATCAAGCAGCTGAATCTGGCAGGCTAGGGACAGAGGAATCAGCAGGCAGGCAGAATATCCGTTGATAGCACAGGAGCATGGACACTAATGAGCTGATGAAAGACTGACAGGTGCTCGGGAAGGTTAGGATCACAGCAGCAGCAGCTAGTTATTTTAAAGAAAACAGGAGCCTCACACTGCTGTGTGTAATTTCATTTTGGGGGATTGCTTTTTTCCCTTCTAAACTTAATTCTAATAACATTGTTTTATTATAAGGATGCTGTGACACGTAGATTATTCCCACAGGAGAATTTTGCGAAAGGTTGTGGAGCGCTTATCTTCAAGCATATGCAGATTTCACAGCAGGACCTAACAGGAACGTGTGCCAAAGTCCATGAAGGTTTATGGGTGGATGCTGGAACCGGGCCATCAAGAAACAAAACAGTTTGAGTTAGAGGGTGAAAAGTCTGGAGATGTCACAGCGTGAAGCTGCTGGTCGTCAGCTTCTTCAGGCTGCCTGTTGAGCTGTGCTTTGTTGTAAAGAAAAGCAATAGCAAAACGCAGGCCGGTGTCGGGTCAGTTAAAGAACTCATTTAGCCTCGCTGCACTCAGAGTTCTGGGTCTGGGTTTAGGTTTCAGGCGCCTTCGGTGACCTGCTGTCTCTCTGATCAGCAGCACCTGCTCAGCGACTGTATACACTGTTGTGTTTGATTTGAAGCCTGTCTGAAAAATAAATGCCACTCGAACAATCTTTTAAAAGACACACACAACCTGAGTTTCCATTTAATAAAATCAAGGGAACCATGAGGTGCTCTCGAGTGTAAGAAAAACTTGCTCCTTCAGTCAGAGCAAGTGTGAAAACACAGTATACAGAGACTTTTCTTAATATACGGATTATGTAACATTTCTGCATTTACATGTCTAAAAACAACCCAGACCTTTTGTTAAGTATTTTGTTGAGCAGCATTTTTAAAATCATCCCAAACGATTCCAACAGTGTTCAAAACAGAGAAATCTGCAGGTTTACCCACCTGTAACACCGTATCATCCGGGAAAACATCAGATGATATATATCAGAGTGCCAGGAAGGGTTTCTCACTAAACTTGATGTAACATAAAACATTTTTAAAATCTTCTTGAGTCACGTAAAGATTTCTAATCACTGAAGCTGGTTGTACAACAACAAATGATCCCACGCTGCTTACATCTTCTGTTCTGCTGTGAGCGAGAGACGCTGTAGGCCCAATCTCAATACGCCGCTTGTCCCAAACACTTAGCCCCCCTTTTGCACATCCAAGCCGAGGGACAGGAAGTGAAGCTGCTGTGCTTCGTACCGCTCCTCTAGTATCAGTGCTGACTTGACTTGCAGGGTGGGTTGCTGTGTTCTCTTTATTTCATGACTTGATTGATGGCATAAACTCGTGAATGAACTGAGTGATTATGCTGACGAACGATGAAAAATGGCTTTGTGATAATACCAGGATTGTCACAGTAATGCGAGAGAAACCTGTGCAGCTGAAGGCAGCATGTTGGAAAAGTCCGGTCAGGTCAGTTTATTTAAACGTGCGCGAGCTGCAACGAAGCTCAGCGCGAGTTCATTCTTTATGCTACTCATTCTCTCACATCTCTCTGTCTCCCCTTCTTACTCTGATCTGCCCATCATATGCTGCACATCACTGTCAAACTTTTAATCTGCCGTCCTCCCTGCTGCGTTCAGCTGCTGCACCATCGTCCAGGTCTGATCTCAGCCAGCCACCGTCTTTATCCCACCACCACGACCACCAGAGTCGCCTGTGTTAATAACAGCTTTGCTTATAATATATGAGGGTTAGGGTTAGGGTGAGCTCACCCTGGGGTCTAATCAGACTCTCATCTTCATTGTGTACTTTGAGAGTGAATATCTGTTCACTCTTACCGAAGTCTTTCAGTTTAACATGTTTCAGCATGTTATCCAGAAACATAAGGGTAGCAAAGAGGTCTTTTAACCTGCTGCATGACTGCTTCTTCCTTTTCTACTGGGTTTCTTTTGGAACAGTTTTCGCAGCCTTGTTTCTTCTCTCCTGACTGGATGGAAAGAAATCTGTTCTGGTTTTCTCCTGACTGGATGCAACAGATTTCTTTTCTGGCTCACTTGTTGCTAAGTGTGAATATAAGTGTTATAAACTGGTATTTATCGGCTTTGAGGCACATCACAGGACAAGTGTGGCGGCAGCGACATGAAATGTAAGACCGAGGTTTCCATCTGCAGTGTTTGACAAACTTTCACCAGCTCTTATGGGATTATCAATGCATGAGATAACAAAAGAAAAACGATTTATTTTCAGGTGCAAGTCGTCTCGACGTTCTCGTCCGTTGCCTCACAGAGACTCTCGGCTCATTGAGTGTCATCTGACTGGATGCCAATGAGCAGCATGCTGTGGTCGATGTATTTTTGAGCGGTACCACCCACTGCTGCCATTTCTCAGCCACTTAGCTTCGCCGGTAGGAAAGCAGCTGTCAATATAATGTGCATCAGCCATCAACGGTTGAGCAGTAAACAGCTATACATACTGCTAATTTACAAAAGTAATATTAGCCCGTCAGCTGCCTCTTGGCCTTGACAGTCGTCCCAAGTCTGTGCTTTGAGTTCATCAAACTGACAGTTTTTTTTTTTAAACATGTGGATGTTTAGACAAATACATGCTGTCTGTGGATCAAATTCACCTTTTCTCCTCCCTCTCTCACATTTCACTTAATTGGATTTCCTTCCTCTTCTTTTCCTCTTTGCTCCTTAAGCAATTTGTCAGCGTGAAGGCTTTCAACAGCATAATTGTATAGACGAAAGCAGCTCGGGCTCCGTGCTCATAGCGGAGGATTGATATCCATGTGAGTCATTTTCTATTTACTGTCAGGTTGTGGGCTGAGAAGTCTAGGGAGTTAATGCGGATGTCTAGTGTGTATATATGTGTGTGTGTGTGTGTGTGTGTGTGTGTGTGTGTGTGTGTGTGTGTGTGTGTGTGTGTGTGTGTGTGTGTGTGTGTGTGTGTGTGTGTGTGTGTGTGAGAGTACAGTGACAGGAAGAGTAAGAAATAAGGAGGAAAAAAATGGGAAGCATGATGGTGGTTGGAATGACAAAAGGGGAGTGAGGGCAGAGCAGAGAATCTGGAGGAAATACAAATAAAAAGAACAAATAAGAACTGAAGCTGAAACTTGGCTGTGAGGATGTCACGAGCAGACAGATGAAATACAGGGGACGGATGAGACCGGCACCACGTCCCAATACAGGGGCTGGATCCTCCGAAGGCCACGTTTCTTGCCTGAATATGAAAAACAAGCTGATGGGTCCATCTCTCTCTTTGAGAGACCAGTCCGTCTTCTGTAGCTCTCAGTATCCCACAGCCCTGTAGTGCATTATTCAGCTGTTAGATGGAGCATTCAGGTGAACCTAAAGCTGGTTAATCTCAGAGTCAAGACATTAAAATGAGACCAAATGTCTCCAAATTGGGTGGTTAACCAGTTTTATTAGAGAAAAACAAACATTAACAGAGCCTTTAAACAGAGTGTGACCCGTCAGTGAGATTAGTGAGAGTGTAACGAGTGAAGAGGCGAAGACAAAATTAAAGTAATCAAACTTAGTCACGGCAAAAAGACAAGGCTGGACAGAGAGGGAGCTCTGTGGAGTCAGTCTGTAGTCTATCATCACTGGTGGACCTAAAAGTACAACAGATATTCCGGCTCATCGTCGCAGGGAAAAGCACAGGTGTTACCGATAACATTTACGATGACTCCATCCCATTCAAGTGCAATTAGCCGTGAGAGTGCGGCGCTGAGGCAGCTTGCACGATGTCAGGACCCTTAAACTCAAGCAGCTAAATGGACTTCAGTCATTTGTAGTTGTGTGTATTATTTACTTGTGCTTCTCCTGACGAGACCTGCCAACATGTCCTCAGCTCATTAAACACTGAAATGACTCCTCCACTGTTGCCTTACTCACAAACATCTATGCTTGACCTTTTATGACAAATGAATCCGACACAAAAAAACTGCTCACAACGCGGTCAGTTGATCTTCTTAAGTCACCAGATCATGCCATCGTGTTTTTGTTTTTTTTCCACAATGGTTAGTTTTCTTGGTTGCACAAGTTGAAGACGTCAGCTTGGGGTTTGGGAAGATATCAGAGACATATGTGACCACTTTCTGATGTCCAAACGTTTGATCAGTCATTCAAGAAAAGATCTCATCTACTAGATAGGATTTTTTTTTTCTGTAAAACGCCTGCTGGGCCCCAGATGTACCTCGAGGGTCCAGTCTGGCTTTGGCTGATATTTAGTTTTATTTAATTGGGCTTGATTGGACAGGGCTGGTTTTTCTGTGATTCATTTGGACGGCTCAGCCGGCAGAGGTGAAAAACACTGCCTACTCACAGGCTGCTGACGCCTTCAGTGTCAGTTGCAGACAGCAGCCTAAGGTTTATTAAACAGGTGTGCATGAGTGCAATTAAAACACGGCTCATGCCTTACATTTACAAAATACCAGCTACCATTTTTGACATTTCACTTCAGCTCTCACTCGCTGGGAATTTAATAGCCTCAGTTCATCACTGACATTTCTGATCTTGGCTATTAAACGATACTCAGCTTTAGGCTACCCACTCAGACTGGACCAGTGTGGGTCTTGGACTGTGTAGTGGTTGAATTTTGGGACCTGATCAAATCTCTTCAGTCAAGAAAGTGAGTAAAAAAACCCAAGAAAGGTCAAATAAAAGTGGTACATGTGCAAATCAAGTGAATTTTAGCACCAGGATTGAGCTCAAATATATATATATATATATATATATATATATATATATATATATATATATATATATATATATATATATATATATATATATATATATATATATATATATATATATATATATATATATATATATATATATATATATATTTTGAGTTATCCACAGCCACAACTGAGTCAGGTAATTAAGTTTCATTACTTTCTTTGCAGGTTGTCTGAAGACATCTGTGTCTCTGCCTTTTCCTACCACGAGCTGTTCAACATACTAAAGACACATCAAAACAGAACAAATGGGCCGGAGAGGGGGCCGGGAAGAAAGGAAGCGAGGAAGCGACTGGAGGAAGATCTTAATTAAGATTAAGTTAGATTCACTGCTGTGTTCATGCTCTACCTGACTTCATGTTTTACTGTCCTCTTCCATCTCTCATTCCTTCTTTCATTCCATCTTCTCTCCCATTTAATGATTTTTTTTTTTCATCTCAGATTGAGTTTTTGTAGCCCGGTCACCAAACAATGGATAAGCTCAAATGTTTTTAAGTCATATCTATGTTTCTTCAAAGTTTGTCCCATCACCTTCATCTCACATGCACATGCTTTGCCGATCAAGAGACCACAATTTGGACCTTTTTCAGTCATGGAAAGGAGGACAGGAAATCCCAGACATAATCTTTTCCTAGACCTAACTAAGTGGTTCTGATGCCCAGACCTAAACAGGCATTAGCACTGCATTGTCATACATCAAATTGCAAAATGAACCCAAACATGTGGCAGGAAAACACATGAGAAGCAGCTCAAACCACTTTTACCACCTCTAAAGTCATCACCAAAATGAATGGGAGACACTTGAAGGTGTCTAGAGGGGCTTGGATATCAAGAGGTTCAGTTAAGACAATAAAAGAAACCCAATTGTTGTACGGTGACTCAACTAGAAAGAACAGACGAGTTTCCAGTCAGCAGTGTGTTTCGATGAAGTCTGCAGTGTGTTTCATACCCAGCCTCTCTTAAGCCTTCACAAGAGGGCGTTGTCACACCCTGATTGGCTGGGAGGGGAATGCCCAAAGCTGCTTTCACTCATCAATCAAGAGCCAGCCTCCACACCCTGCACACAGCTGTCCTGAATCCACAGGAGTCGACCCAGAGAGATTTATAAATGTAGCCAAAAGACAGAGATAACAAGTACTGCACCAAAGTTTGTAGATACCTGTGGTTTGTACGATGCGTGTTCTTGTGAGCTCCGTAGCTGCTGTAACTTGTTTACACGGGCACCAAATGAAGAACAAAATGAACAGTGCTGGCAGTTTGTCCCACGATGCGTTCAGTAAACACAAAATGCAGCCTGATAATTGTCCAAACCAACAGATACAGACCGTTTGAAACCAAAAAGACACGCCTTTCTCTCTTGTATGACAAATTCCTGTTCCGTGACGTCGACCAACAAAAGCACAGACTGCTCTTCAAGTGTAACCATGGCGAAGCAAAGAGAAATTACACTGAGGTGAAACTGAAACAGCCAGTTTTTTTTGACAGCCAGTATCAGAAGCTGGTCTTGTCCTTGCTCGGCCCCTGGCACCGCTCTCCTGATGACATCACTGTGAAAGCCAGCGTGAGAAGATTCAGTGATATCAAGTCACAGCAGTTACGACTCCATAATCACTGTGACCTGTTTTTTACGCACCTCAGTATTGTGTAGTCGGCGCCCGGCGTTACTTGTACACGTTCCATCATCGAGGTCCTCGTATCCAGCTGGCTCGCTCACATGGCTTACTGCTTCACTAAGCCCTCTGAGACTAAATGTGTGACTTGGCGCCGTGATATATAAACAAAGTGACTTAAATGAAACAGAGCCATAGCTGATGTCGTTAGCTACAAGTCAAAATGTCAGCTGTGGAAATGCATATTTGCGGTCTGGTAACAATACAGGTCAAGTATGAGAAAGTTCTGCTGTGAATTCACTAAATCAGTCGAACAGGAGAATAAAACATTGCACGTTTTGTGAAAGAGAAAAGAGGGACGAGCAGCATGAAGCTGTAACTCAGTCGACCTTGTTTATGGGCGTCTTTAATGGAAGACGTTTTCACATGTCTTACTGTAGCAGGCACGGCCGCGATTTATTGCATTTCATGTGCCACTTCCAGGGCCTTGGTATTCTGCATACTTGCTCACTGACGTGGCTCAGCGGCATATACTTAGATGGATTTGAGCCATTATTAATGTTATTAGTCACACCTGTGCTTTTACTGCTATACGACAAGTCAAAATGTCTGCCGTGTAAAAGGTCTATTTAGTTTGAAAAGAGTTTTAATTTTGCCAGTCACAGCACATTAGTTTAACTTTTCAGCAATTAGCCAAAGAGACTTCTGAAGTGTGACGATTTATTAGGTTTAATAGTCAGTGTCTCACTTTATGAAACCTCGCCGCCATGCTGTGTCATCTTCTAATAATCTGCAAGGTGTGTATTTTTGGTTTTCCACTGTTTTGTGGATATGTTCTTTATTTTCTGTCCCGTTGTGGTTCTACCAGAGATCTCTGGGCTGTTTCGCACTGCTGAGTTTCTGTTTGTGTTCTCGTCTTAGATGTAGGAGAAGTTTTCAACTGTTTAATTCTTGAAAACTGTTAAGTTCTGCATTGTGGACTTCTCATCATCAGCTTAGTTTTAACGTATAATGAAGTCACTGAAAAACACACTCTGCAGTTAGATTCACTTCTTCTTTTTGCGTGGTAGACAGAAAATAGTTCCTGCATGAAACTGCTTACAGCAAGATCTGTGGATTATCTTGAGTAACTGGATGATGATTTCTGGAAAGCATAGAGTCAAATAGTTACTTAATATTCAAGATAAGGCACACCAGAACAATCCAGATGGATAAACAGTACAATCGCTGAGAGGAAAACTGAACTGTCTCTTTAAACGTGACCTTTTCTTTCCCACCAGATTTGTAAAAGTAGAAAACGGTAATAAATTCTGCAGCATATCAGTATTTACCTGACATGTATTTATAGGAGAATGACTGGCAGCATGGCATGTTTTTGGATACACTTCTCCACAGTTGCTGTCTAAGTTGTTGTTGTTTTTGGCCTCTAAGCAATTTTCTGCTCCCGTGATCGAGTAATCAAACAGCCATCGTCCTCCGTGGAAACCTCGGCTCCTGAAACCATGTGCTCTTGTATCTCATTACCTTCTCTCCCTTTGTTTCTCTCTGTTTCTCTACATGTCACTTCCATTTTAGCTCTCCTCACTCTTTTGCCTTTTTTAATATTCAACAAAAAAAATCTGAACATCCTGTTCATTCACTCTCTACCCTCCAACAACCCTCATTATCACACATCCATAAATACTTTGCAGGTGCCGAGTGACAATTATGCACACTAAAGAAGAAAAATTGCTTTTATATCTGCAAAAAAGAAAGAAAAAAAAAAGAAATGTGTGAAGGTAGGTATTGTGTTTTTCTTCTCACTTCTTTTGTTCTCCATGTCAGCCCATTTCTCTGTCATCACACTGATTCTCTGTCTGCACCTCCTCCAGACGTCTCTTCTTAGACAGTCTCAATTCAACCTTTGACCTCTGCTGCCCCCAAATCTTCTGGTGGGCTCCACCTGTCTGTGCTCAACACCATCACGCCTGTCTCAGACAGCGTGTCTGCTCACTGACACCGACTTTAGTTACCTGTGAGAAAAGCTTCTTTAAGAAGAATTGTATGGTGACCTTGTTCAGTCCTCCTCTCTTGAAAGCTGCTATAACAGATTATTACTGATCAGGTCATTCCAAGAATGTCTTTGAAATTACATAAACACTCCGTTAACAGTGAATGGAATCTATCATTTAGCAGCTGAGTTAGATTCATTTAAGCAATGTCATGATCAAAATCCTGACTTTGTTAGTTAGTGGTAAACTTACAGTATCTTAATGTTGTTGTCCAGGTTTTCATCCGTCACGTCTGTTTGCTCAGGAAATCTGTTTCTGAGGTGAAATTGACTTTTTAAAAATATCCATAATTGTAGGAAATCTAAGATGGTAGAAAATGGACATTTTTGCGAGCCTGCCCTCGACAGAAAACAGAAATAAAAGCAGGTTATTAGGACCCAGAGTTATTTTTCTTAATAGGTGGTGGCCTTTAGCTGGTAATAGCTGATAACTACAGCCGAAAAGTAGGAAGTGAGGAGAAGAAGTACGAAGATTTCAAAGTTTCAAAGTCGGGATTAGCAGGCACAGGACTTTCATTCACGAGACCACTGTTTGTGTGAAACCAGAGGTCAACTGGGAGTTATTTTAACTTGCTAACATAATAAGGTTACGTCACGTACATAATAGAATATAAGTTATTTTGGGATTGAGGTATGTTTTGTAACGGAAGATGGTGATTTAAACCCAATCCACAGTTTTTCCCAAAGACTTTTAGAACCTGAATCTAATCAAACTGCTGTGACGCTGCACCAGTCATGTCGTCTTGCAGGGGGCTTTCATTCAGGAGACAGATGTTACGTCCAGAATTCAGTGATAAACAAGTTTATTTAAGTTACTAACATGGTGAAGTTATCTCACATACACGAAACAGGAAGTTACTGAGGAAACTAAGGCACATCTGTAATAGAAGTCACAGTTATGTTGTGGTGATGAAAACCAAAACTACAATGTTTATCTAAACCTACCAAACCACAACAATACGATCAGGTTGTGTGTGTGTGTCACTGTAACGGACCTGTTATTTAGAGAGATCGACCAGTTCAGTCGTTCAGGTATGAGGTTGTGTTGGTTAAGCAGATGTCAACTAACTGAGTGTGCCATCAACCTGCTACCAAAGATTTCTACTTCCCTGAAGTCAGTGTAGTTACTAGATGAAAAGTAAAGGGTTGGAGGTCTTACTCGTGTCAGCGTTGACTTGAGCACTTGAGCATAAAGAAAAGTTTAAAAATAAGAGCGACCACTATCCATGTGACAGGTCTCTAACCAAACTTTTGTTTTATGGAAGTGTCATCCGCTAGCAAGTTGAAGCCTGAGTATGCCCTCAGACAACCGAAGGTGATTTTCCTCCAGGATTTAGTTTTAGCGGCTGAAATTCACTTTAGTCTTTAACCTCCTTTCTATTTTCTTTAAGTGTCAAGTCAAGCAAGGATAGCAAAATGCCTACAGGGTTTTAAAGTGTTCCTGTCATGTTGACAGGAAGTGAAAAATGAAGATAAGTACATCTCCCAGAAATGTTTGTATGATCTCTCGGGGTCTGTATCCTCGTTTGCCCAGTGTGTGCTGCTCACTGCTTTGTCCACGGGTCAAGGAGACAGCTTGTAGGAATTTTAGGGTTGATAAAAGGGTGTCAGAGTCCATTTTCTTCTTTATACAAAAAAAAAAAACTAACCTAACCTCTTTTACAACATTCCTGACCTCCAGCAGAGATGTCAGAGCCTGAGTATTTTTAAAAATAAAAATCAGAGCAGATTTCCTCACTAAGTTCACTGTGGGAGGATGCTGATGGAGTCTGGCTTCTCATGCAAAGGCTTCACACTGTTCAAGCACCAAATAGAAGAGTCGAAAATAAATCGACCTCATTAAGGAGTTTTGAAACATCTCAGCTCACCACTCCTCATTGACTCCTGACAAATCTGTGCATCGGGGGAGACATTTCCCAAAATTTGTTCCGTCGCACCGGCAACATTTCTCAACTCAACTGCCTCTTGTGTTCCATCTGCTTTACTAGATCATATTCATTGCCAATCCTAAAGTCCCTATAAAATGTCCAATTTACCGCATTAGGCTTTCAAATGTTCACTGAAACTCTTTAAATCAGGCCACTTTAGGATCGGGACTGTCACCGTGCCTGAAAATTGAACCCGATACTGAATGAATAATACGAGCCCTGTGAATCACAGATCCATATTCACTGTTACTCTCATTTTCGCAACTAGTCAGCGATGATCCTCATCCTGAGACGAGCAGGTGCCGTGTTGTTGCCTGTCAAATCTTGAATCTCACGAGTTGTTGGCGAGAGACGCAGCCACGGATTTACTGTGAAAACTGGATACTGCCAACAGTCTACATTGTGCAGCAGGGATGCAATGTTTCAAATATCTTTGGGGGAATCAAAGTAAATCCATGTATATCTGTATAAAACGTAGTAACTGGATTTAATCAAAGCACCTCGTGTCCTTTTAACTCTGTCTCAAGTTCATATATTAGTAAATTGCTTTCATGATGAGGTTGTGGTTAGGAGGAGGTTGTGGTGGATGGTGGGCGTAAAACGAGTCCGGGGTTAATGTCCAGTTGTACAGTTTGTGGTTCAGATGGTGGCAACAAAAGCACTTTATTATGGTTATGGAACTATTTTTGGTTAAATGTTAATTAAAAAAAAACCCTCCAGTCTCCAGTTACTGCTGCCTTTTTCTGTATTAAAAACAGACAGTGATATATTTCCCAAACCTTAAGCTAGCAACGGACAATGTGTGTGCTACAGCTTATTCTGATGAGTGAATACTGACGGCACAGTGGCTTTTACATCACACAATATATACAAACTGTCAGGACTGAGGACTAAAGGCAAAGCAGACGACTGAATGCTGTGGCGGGCGTTGTTCACGGTGCTGATCTGAGTCCAGAGTTCAGTCCAGTCCAGTCCTCCCTCTCCTCTGCTCATAGTAGTGAGGGTCAATAAACAGCTCCAAACCCCAAAACAACTCCAGACATTGTTCTTCATCGTTGAATAGCAGCAAAACAAGTAAAACCCGCAGTGAAGCTTCAACACTCTAATGATGATTAAGCTGCCTGTTTGTGGGTGTGTTGTGTGTGTGTGTGTGTGAGTTGAAGAATAGGTGTGAAGTGAACTATTGCATCCAATATGCTTCTATAAGTTACTAAGATTTCTCCCAGGAAGAGGGATTTCTTTTGCAACCAGTTTCTTATTCTTGTTTTTACATTAGAGCTTGTACGGGAGAAAAGACTTCAGATAGGGAAGTTATTGCTGCGACTGCACAGCGACCGGATGAGAGAGGAAACCATTATGCAAATCTATCATCGTATTCAAAGCACTTCCATAGTTAAAGTTCAACCTGAACTTACGCTAACACTGTAGAGGTCTAAATAATTGGCTTCCTTCACCAAACATCTGATTGGTGAAATTCAGATACATTTTTTGCAGGAAGGAAAAGCTGTGCCGTCACTCTCACAATGAAAACAGGCAAGTAAAGCCTCCAAAATCTAGTTGAAATTTGGTGAAAAATCATATTACTCATGATGCTGTCTGCATGTGCATGTAGATAACCAGGTCACTACAGTGAATGTGAATAGATTTCATTTTAAAATGATTTATGTTGTTACTTATATACTATATACTATAATTAATGAATGAATGAATGAATTCAATCGTTGTCAGCACCTCGATATCAAAACACAGCTGCTAACTGAGCGGAGCAGCGACAACAACGTCCCTCCTCTGAGAAAACTTGGGAGACTGTGACCTCCTTTCACCTGCAATTTGGGAAAACTAGCTTCTGTACTTAAAAGTTTGAATGTGCAGAACTAGAGGACATAAGTCCAAAATGTAAATGACCAGGTGAAGTAGTGTCAACTATGTGGCCAGCGTGAGACCTGTATCCATGACGACTGCACTCCACTTACCAGCACCTCGATGATTCTGTAGGAACCTGTGTCAGGCTTAATGACCACTTCTGACAGCTCATTCTGGTGGATCAAATACAAGTATTTCAAGGGTAACTACACCCTGAAACTCTGCTCGATTGGCTGACAGCATATCTTCTTTTAAGTGCAACAGAGGAACGAGTGAGCAACAACCAGGAAGTGTTGTGGCTACGCCTTGTGTGACATGTAGGATCAGACGTCATGGGGTGGACTGCTGGGGAACCTGTGCTGCGGTCAGTAGTTGATGCAGATACAGTGGCTGGTAACTCCTCCAAACTTTGCACCCCTGCAACCATTTTTCTTTGGGGTCTTTTGGGTTTCATTCTTCAGCCTGTCCACTATAATCTGTGTGACACACCCGCTGCATACTCTGTAAAGCACATCGACTAAAATTATCAAATCCCTCAATTATCAGGAAAAAGGGAAGGAAAACTATCAGTGTACTTCTCACAAGGAAAGATCAGCTTCACCGGAGGCTGGTTGCTTCTCACAGTTCATGAATAACTTTTACACTGCACTCAAAGCGAACCTCTCTGAGCAATCACCATGGACTATGATTACAGAGCACTTCAGCCATCAGGAGGACCAACTCTGCCCTAAGACTGTGGCACCTGGTGCTGACGGCGTGCGCACAAGGCAAAACACAGAAGAAATGAGGGCCGGCAGTATTCGCTTCATGTGACATAAATAGACAACAGAGTGAGGGCACGCTCAGACACACCTGCCTTCAATCAGCACCTGAATAACAGCTTCTGGCTCACCGCACAGGTGACGTCTCCCACTTCAGTTGGTGTGAAGGTGTTGATACAGGCCCACCCTGTTGCACCTGCCGTCTGAAAGTATCCGTGCAGGCTCCTTATATCACCCTCTTACATCTGCATGTATTTATAGGACGTCTGAACTGTCACTCAGACGTCTCTTTATCACTCCTCATTTTGCAAGACTTCACTAAAGTTACATCAGGCACGCAAACTTTTTCAAGCGTTAACCCTCCCAGAGTTTCTCAAGGACGCATTATGAAATCTTCATGCAAGTCTAATGAATTGTTAATTAAAGACACAAGACTTACACTGAGTAGTGTACTGCTGGCCTGACTGACACCAGAACGGGAGCCCTGGTGAATTTTGCGAAAAAGAAAATGAAGCGAGACAACTTTAGCTTTGTTTGTTTGTTTTTGTGGTTAAAGTTGTCTTAACAGAGTCAGCAGATCACTTTGTTATCAGCCAAATAACAACTGTGATGTCGACTGCTCATATCACGGTATGAATAAACACCATTATTTATTTTATTTGCATTTTGTATTTACTGCTGCATTATTTCTGCTACTTTCTGTATATCGATGTTGAGGACGAAGTCATATCTGCATTTCTGAAGCCAAGTATGTTACAGTGTCCTCTGTGGTCTGGTTAACAACAACAAGTCCAGCTACACTTTGACCACTGTAAGTTTTAGGACAAGATAATGATTACAACATCCTTTAAACACTAGCTTCACTAATACCCTGGTTGCTTGGGTGACAGAGACCTACGACTGAACCACCATAACCACCAAGATCTACTCACATGATCTTCTAGTAGTTCGACAGGTCTATAAGACGCTTTAATAAGGCTGTACATGCCTACACATGACAGCTTTGTCGACATTATTGGGAACAAATCTGCTCCCTCCGAGCCTCTGTGTTATGTTCAGAGTCAGAGATATGACTTTGTAATCAAATAATAATTTCTACTGCAAAAAAAAAAAAAAAAAAAGAAAAGTTTCAGTCTAGTGGTGCTGAACTTCGTGTTCTGTTGTCGAGCCCAGTCAGCCTCAATCATAATAAGTGGAGAGAAGGGGGTCGGCTCACTGGACTGTATCTATAAATTGCCGATGTGGGAATTATCACAAGCAGCTGAAAACAATTTTTAAAAGCTAACCCAATATGGCAGGAGAAATGAATAAAAATAAGTGGGGCAATAAACCCCCCGGTTCAGACTCAAACAAATGAACCCTGTGAAAACTGTTCCCCGTGGGGGGTTTGTTATCGTCCCCCTCTGCTCCCCCACTGTGCTGAGCTTTAACTGTTCGCTTGCGGGGGAGTGACGAGCTCCAAGCCAAGATAACAGATACTATATCAACTCTGTATGTGTTCAGTTCGGTTATAAATCTGTTCCCCATGAGCTGGCTGAGTAAAAGGTACACATGTCAATATGTGTTTGTTTGTACGGCATGTTGTGCCCACCACAGAAGAAGAGACTGGAAGAGGAAATCGAGGAGCGAAGGATGAAAAAAGAATACTGTTTTCCTTATTTTTTGTGTTTGTCAGGGCGCTGCATCGTAAATTGAATTCACAAAGTGCACAATCATATGTTGTTTAAACGTGGTGTGGGGTTAAACATCTGCAGGGAATGATTATCAATGCCAGCAGCAACTTAAACTAATTGTTTATTTATTACAGAGTGGAGAAAAAAAAGGGAGAGGAAAACGGCAGACAGATGAGCATCTCTCCTGTGCACACAGAAATCTCACACAGAGATTAGAAAGCAAAGCCAACAGAGGCGCAGCAGATGCAGTAAACAGTCACACAAAAACAGAAGGGGCTTCACTCAAAGCCACGTTTCCTGTTATTATCATGGATTTATGAGTCCTCTATTTAAATGATTAAAAAAAAACAGTAAACCAACATCAACCAAGAAAAAGTTTTTAAGCTGTGAGTAGTTTCAATCGCTCCGACAACATTCAGTTTTTACCAACACAGCATGCTGTTATGCGAAAGGTTAATTATGCATAAATCCAGTTTCATGGTTTTATGAATGTGATTAAGAAATCCTTATTTACACAAACACACTGAAGAGGGGCAGAGAAGATTTGAAACTTTGACCTCAGCTTATAAAGCGACACTTCAGTCAGGAGAAAGTTAGCAAGTATTTACTGATATGTGCATATTTCATGTCAACATGAACATATTTTTAAAAATGTCTGCAAAACTATGTTTACAGGCTGTAGATATTTGTCTTGTTCATTCATTCTCTCTGCACGATATGGTTCCAGAGCTAGAAATGAGAATGAGCTGCCTCTCAGAGATAGATCAAGTTGATGATTTGTTATTTATACATTATTACTTTTATTGCAGTCTGAAGAATGTCACCATCTCAGGAATAAACATTCCTCGACTGCTCTGACATCTGAACAACCTGAATGTAGCAATACAAAATGAGTACGGTTGGAGTGCAGCCATGCTCGACTTTGAATTAAAAATCTCTTTTATTCGGTAGCAGACAAGCAGTTGACTTTGTGATCTGGCTAAAGATCTAAAATGGTTTACTATCTCTGTGTCATTTCTTCATGTACTTCAGCAGCTCCAGATGAACGTCAGGTCTCATGAGATGTAGGCATCATTTACCCACATGGGAGGATATGATCCATGTCACAAGTACCAGGTTTAACTTGACAAACGTCACTATCCACACCGAGGAACACCAGCGATGAGGCATAACTCCGGCTGTAACGTGTGGGCAGGCGCTAAATATAGGGGTGTTTTGCTAAAGAATCAGATCTGCATGAGCCGCGGACGAGGCCTGGTGTCAGCAAAATATTCCTGAGGTGAGAAACGCCTGCAGTGTGGCTGTCAGAGGTAATCTCAGCACCCGATGGTGGGAGGGCTCCGCTTCTGAACTGTCAAGGTGCTCAGAGTAAAGAGGGCTGCGGCTGAGGTGGATACGGTGTGAGACATATGGTCGTTGTCTTTCACTCCTACAGCCGAAGAGCTAACAGAGAATTAATATTCGCTGTTTTGTTTCATTCCACTCGCTATATCTGGAGACATCCTCACACCTGAATGACTGAATATCAGTGTTCACAAAACATTTTGACCAGTGTACCAGCGACAGGCGTCCCCACCCTCTGTTTGCTAACAAGTTACATTACGTACGTACTTTGTGTTTAACACTGGTCGATAACAGTGACCTGTAATAAGTATTACCGCAGCTAGAGGTCACCGCCTCCCAGCAAATGTCAGTGTGGGTCTTAATAAGCTGATTTCACAGTCAACTGTCATTTCAACAACATTTCAAAGAGCAAACACATTTGCAAACCACTGGTTTAGCAAAGCAGGAACAGTGCTGACTTGATTTGTCAGCCTAGTTTTATTTTAAAATGAGTTTCATGGACTAATGGGTCTATGTGTTTTGAAGGCAATATACTCAACTCAAAACATCGACCTTGAAATAATGTGTTTTAAAAAAGGTTTTCTCACCAGTAATTGCTCGACTATTTATCTGTTTGTCTGCACTTGAAGTCAGCTTCTACTTTTGCTGCGTGGTAGCTGTAAACAGTTTTAAGTTTCTAATGACAACACTTCAATTCTTGCAGTGTCCCAACTGAACACTGCTATTTCTTAACGATTACTACAAAGCGATTAATTTCAGGATGTCCTTTCAGGGCTGGATTGAACAATAATTATGCCATAGCTCATACACAAAAGTAATTATACATCGTATTTCTGCTGAGCAAAACCCAACAATTAGTGCAAGGAATACAGAAACAATGATGTGTATGTAGCCCAAACTTTAAATTACTAAAAACAAATTACTGGAACAGACTGAGGAATGTTTCTGAACACTGTAATATAAAGACACAAATGCCTCATTATTATGCTTAAAGCAGAAAAAGTCGAGTTATAGGAGGAACATTTTTCAGAAAACCCCCCAGGATACAAAAAACAAAACAGATAACGATCAAAGATTATGGACGTGTGTAGGTCCATAATCCACCATCACATTCATTACCCACTAAACAGTCATGCACATTGTAACCCGGCTGATCCTCCTTGGATTTCATCATAAGCATGATCATTAGGCATTTTCCTCTATTGTTATGCATTATTCATAAAATGAACTGCGGCTGACGTAAGTTCCTACCACCGTTCTTAACATGATGAAGGCACGGATGACTTTTTATTCATCGTTCGTGTCGACAGCAAACAGATTATAGTTGGACGAGAGAGTGACCATACACCGCTTAACTGTGAACTGTCCCTTTAATCCATGATGACTTGATTCCTGTATTACCCAGATTCATTTACACCTGGAGGCGACGTCATGTTTGTCTCTGTTGATCTGATAAAACAGCATGTTTTTAAAACTATACCAGGATAATTCTTGTCTCTTTATGAAATCTATATGTTTAAATCAACTGATTGGAGTGAACTCACTGAACTCTGTCTCCCAGACTTTGAGTGTCTTAAATGTGGACCTGTAATCATGTTGAATGTTTTCCCATTGATTTGTGCAATTGGATCAGCTTTGAGAGACTCTCTTTCAAAATTGGCTGCACCAGTCGTGTGTGGTTATTCCTCACCCTCCTTGGCTTAATGGTTTCTTTTCTGTACTGTGTCATTAACAGCGCACCTCACTGCTTCAGTCTTCTCACGTGTGAAACATTTTCTTCTTTGTGAATCTCACCAGTACCATCAGGGTCAGTATTTCATCCCCTCGCTCCCTGCTTACATCATCTTGTGGCTTTTATAACTTCCTCGGTTCCATCCAGTGCATTTCCAGATCTTGCTGACGCCGTGGTTCTCATCTCCCTGGCCTCCTCGCATCATCTCCTTAAGAACCTTCTTGCAACACTTTCTCCCACTCAGCTGACCCGTGAATTTAGCTCTGTTCTGTTTTTCAGAATCCAATTGTTTTGGACAAAGGAATTCGTGTCTACAACCATGTTTCAGCCACGCGGCTCAGCAGGGGTGCTGCCCTTAACCAGCTTTTACATTTTTAACTTGTTGAGGATGCTGGTCGGTTACTCAGTTATCCCCACTGAGCTGGTACGTCTACAATCTCAACATAGTGTCTTGCTCAGTCCACACTGTGTTCTGTCTTCATATCTCTCTCGCATCAATGTGTATTCAACCGACTGTAAATCATATTTCTAACCAGGAATCAGGAATCCACCTGCTACAGCCTGTGAACCTTTATGGCCTTTTTTTAATAAGGAGTCAAAAGGGAGACATTGTGCCCCAATTTACTAAACAGTACGAGTGTTTTAACAACGTGAGAATAAATTGACTTGGAAGAAAAGATTTGACAACCTGTCTGAATCCACCTGTCATTTCAGCTTGTACTTATTAGTAAATGCTCAATAATAAACAAAAGACAACGTGTCTAATGGGTTGACATTTCCCCAACTTTACTCAGATAGCAAGACCTTTGCTGCTGTGGGTTTTTTTTTTACTGCGGGAGAGTAAATAACATTCCATGTGAGCTCAGAGAGAAAGCACACACACACACACACACACACACACACACACACACACACACACACACACACACACACACACACACACATACATACAAAGCTTGAAAACAGGGTCGAGGTGACACCTGAAGATCTCTGCAGGGTTTCTGGAGAGTTGAGTCAGGTTGGTATGATGATGTTTTTTTCACAGACTGTCTCCAGGGTCTGTTGAGACTCACACACACACACACACACACACACACACACACACACACACACACACACACACACACACGTACTTCTTGTTTGCGTTCCTGTTTATGGGTTTGCATGTATGTACAGAGATGTGCAGTATGTACAATATAATGCTGTGAAAAAGCACAACATACTGTATATCAATATATTGGACCTCAGCTACATCCATCGTGGAATATTTTCAGCCTGTTTCAGCTCCTGCCTCAGCAGCTCTAAGATGCTCATCCTGTCTCCAAGAAATGATATTCAAATGCTGCTAATTGCAACTAAACTAGGTTTTTATAGATTAGATGTCGAATCAACCTCACTTTCTTTGCTATCCTCTCGCCCACCATCCCTAAAAATTTTCCCTGGATAGAACACTGCACACAAACACAATCAGAGGCAAGTCAAGGTGAGTGACCATGGAAAATAATGCCTCTTCCTGTTGTGCAATAACTGTGGAAACTCCACATTGCAAAAGAAAAAGAAACACACTGATGGAGTGAATGGGTAGGCTTTCTTGGGGAAATTGGGATTTTTTAGGGGGGTTTGTTGCCAATCTGCAGGGAGCAGCCATGTTGCTAACTCTTTTTCAACAGTGTCAGCAACCATGACACTTCCGGGATATGCTTGGAGGAGGGAGCAGGTAGATATTGAAAAGTAAACATGTTCTGTCTTCTACTTCACTTATTCAATATTTAACTAAGATCATGATCCGTCCTGAACCTTGGCCAAGAGGTGAGATTACATAAAGAAATATGTTAATCCTGCTTTAACCGCTGCTAGTTCTAAGAGTGCTGCTTTGCATATGGACAGTAGGGACATGTCTCTACTAATATAAAGCGAGGACAGATTACCCCCGACCAATATGTGAGCAAACTCTTTGGCATTAGCTTTTGAGTGAATTGATATTAGATAATTCCTACGTGCCCTTCCAGAGGCGATGTCTCCGCGGTCAGCGAGAGAGAGCAGAGAGCTGTGTCTACACACCTCCCCCTCCTGGTTTGGACAGTCTTAATACATTCAAAAAATATATATAAAGCACGATTCTGGCACTACGTTATGTAAGCGCTCTGATAAATAAATGTATTCTTTGTTTTTTCAGACAGTAGCCTGAGGGCCTGCGACCATATAGCATTCTCTCTCAGTGCTCAGTGTTTCACTCCAGTGCTGCCCAGTGCTTTTTTTCTGCCAGACAGAAGAATAATATGGACAAAGAGCCTGAAATAATATTAGTTAGAATGATAACACACTAAAAGCCATGAAAACTAAACAGTGTGAAACAGATATGGAGTAGAATTAAAGCAACATTAAGCAGAAAATTATACATTTTATGTGATTTGGCTCCTCCTCCACAGTTTCCGAGTGCGAGTGTACAAAATCCCAGGTGTGTAATAATTTGTCAGATGTAGCGTAGGTGCTAACTACTGGCAGAACTCATTAGCTTGGTGAATAAAAAAACATTTTCTGGAATCAGGGAAACGCTTCGTCACTTTACGCTGTGAACAGGCTGTTGAAGCGAGGTCATAAAGATCGACTCTGGTGGGACTCAAACCCACAACCCTTGAATCATTTCTTCTGTACTTAATTAGAAGTAGAACAATCCATCCGTTGCACCACTGAGCCTCATGTTCCCTCCAGGTATCATGAAGAATTGTTGACCTCAGACTCATCGTAAAAGTACTGAGAACTGATGCTTATTTTGCAGCCACTTACTTGTTTGAACGTGATTTATGTTACAAATCACAGAGCTTTACTTCACAGGGACACGCTGTGAGGGAACAGTTCCTCTGAGGGACACTGGATAGATGGTGGATAAACATTTCTTGAAAAAGTGTCCAGACATGAAATGAAATTAAGAAATTCATAATAAAAAAAAAATGGAGCTTGCAGATGGAGGTAATGATGAACATATCTGTCATCACATTTCCACAACCACTTTGACAGTCAGTAGTCCTGCAAGACTTTTTCTGACGTGAAGACGTTTTTTTTTTTTTTTTTGGACGCTGACATCCATAAATGTTGTTCCAATGTTTTTTGTTGAGACCGATTTCAACACTGATTTATTGTTATTGTGTAACAGGAAGGTATAAACTTGCAGTAAAGATGGGGCTCATTATCTTTATCAAAATTGTCTAAAGTAACTAATGGAGTAAACGCCTTTTACATGGAGATATGGATGTTTAATAACTGTGCAGCTACCATCAGTTTTAAGAGGATTAAGAATCTCTTAAGACAGACAATAGAAAGAAAACAGGAAATGGTGAACTGCGTTTCCACAGCACTTTGCTTGCTGTGTCTTCTTGGAGATCCACATGACTCTCTGTGATGTTTGAGTCGTTCCTGTTAGATCACTTGGGACGTTGAATAATAAAAAAAAAAAGTATTAATGATCCTCTCAAGATGGATCGAGAGGCCGCAGTCAAACTACTCAGACTACATCTTCAAGTTGAGTGATTCAGCTCATTATCCATGTTTGTCACTCTGTTGCACACAAACACACTCAGAGGCAAGTTTTCTCTCTGTCAGCTGTTAGACACGTCCTCCACCAGTGGGACCGGCAGCCTTTATTTCCATGGTGACACTGAACCAAACAACATGTTGTGTATGAAAGAGACAGAAAAGAGCTGAAACACACACCATCGCTCTCACAACACACACGTACACATTTGTGTCCTTGTGCTTGCGTGAGGTTGTCTCTTTCTCCCACTCACTCACACACGAGCTCCAACACACATGCAAAACAAAACACACAGACACATTTTTAATTGCCTCTAATAGCCAGCATGTACACGCTTCCCTTGTTAGCTGCTGCCTGCGTGGTGTGTAGGGAGCTGCTTAATGATCATTACAAACGGAGGAGGAACATTGAGGTGAACAGGGAGCCAAGCAGCACGAGCTGAGCCTTGCACACATTGTACTATGGCAGTGCGCGCGCGTGTGTGTGTGTGTGTGTGTGTGTGTGTGTGTGTGTGTGTGTCTGTGTGTCTGTGTCTGTGTACATGTGGCAGAAGGGAGGTGAAAAGAAATGCACATGTATTATTTCTTTGAGCATTAGCATTATTGCAGGAGTGTGTGTGTGTGTGTGTGTGTGTGTGTGTGTGTGTGTGTGTGTGTGTACATGTATAATGGAACAGACAAGAAAGGAATGGACAGGAGTGTGTGTGTGTGTGTGTGTGTGTGTGTGTGTGTGTGTGTGTGAGAAACCAAACGTGTGACCTTTAGCTGTCTGTCTTGTTAGCCTTTCAAAGTCCTAATCCCACCGTAAGCCTGCTAATGGTGTACAATTGTGCGACAATTTGTCTGTTTTGTAAAAATCTCTCTGAATAAACATGAAATGATAATGACATACCTCGACAGGAGGTTTGCAAACAACCATGCACCACCAGCGTGCTGTTTGCTGTCTGTGACTGACTGTGGAATGAGCACAGTCAAAATAGAATAAGTCGGAACGCAGTCGTTTCTCACGGAACACTCAACAAATATATATATTTTTTTTATTGGCATGCCTGCTGTTTACTTACTCATTGTTAGCAATTACTCAGAAGTTCATTGACAGACCGGTTGTTAACTCATTTGGAGCAATTACACCTTTAGGTGCCTTTAGACAGCCAGCAGTTACTGCTGTTGTTTCAAACACATACACAACAGAAGCTCTGCTGCAGCAGTCAGTACAAAGAAGAGTGAAAACGACTACCACTCTTGTGTATGTACAGCCAGAGTCGCCCATGATGAACTTTTTCAAACCTGCCGTGTGAGCACGACACAAGATGTAATTTGTATAGTTTCTGAGCGTGAAGAATTATTTTCCCTAGCTGTGAACAAACATTTCAAGAAGTATTTCAGTGCTGGAAAGAGCTATGTCATCCTGCTGGGGTAATCTGATCGTACCTGCAGTGTTCACTGTTCTCTGGCTTTGTAGACGATACGAGCAGGAACAAATTATTTACACAATAGAAAAAAGAAGAGTAGAGCAGCACTCAGCCACGTTGGCATTTCAGCAGCAGTTCTTTAGTTGTTTGTCTCATGGATGTTGTTTTGGCGCTGTGGTAGAGCGACTGATGGAGGGCTAAAACTGAAGCTGCTGCTGCTGCTGCTGCTGCTGCTGCTGCTGTGTGTTTGCCGTGTGGAGTGTAACCCAAACGTCCTCTTCCTCAAGCTCCTCCTCAGGGGAACTTTAAGCTCTCCCAGGCCAACTGAGAGAAGGGACAGCAGCTTAGTACCAGGCCCCGTATGAATCCAAGCACATTTAAGTTCACCACTAATTCATTTCCAGTGAGAAGAAGAAGAAAAAATACCCTCAACACAGCTGCTTTAATCCTCAGTCTCATTTAAGGACACTGAAGAGAAATGAGATCATCGGTTCTTTTACCAAATGTCGCAGAATGACATGTTTACTTATTAGTGGACGTTGGAATTAGGACTTTTGTGGACTGGGAGCAAAGGAAGAAGTCAGGGGACTTTATGACATGAATCTACTATTGAGACCCAAGCTCCCAGGAGGAACACCGGGCTTTGGAAGACAGTTTTACATAGTGGTTCAACTGAATTTCATGTGATGCACAGAGGTCCAAAATGAAGTTCTCCCCATAAGCTTAATTTGAGCATCACAGCTTTTCCAGACAAAGTTAAGAATAGCAGCACAATGAAATAAGTCGTGTTAAAAGTAATCTTGGTGTAATTTTATAAATGGGAAGTCACAATTTTTTTTCCATTGACAGAAACGGGGCTCCACCTCTGATGCTGTATCCAGGTCTCATTATCCGTCCATGTTTAGTACCTGTCAGAGTGCCTGGATACTCAGGCATCATCGTCCTCTGTCATGACGTCCCTGGAGGCTGCCCAGCTCCTTTCCAGCTCTGGGGCCCATTTGGCCGCCACTCCCCACCAGCATTCCCTGCTGGAAAACCTTCTATTCCCATCGGTCCAAAAAGCTCTTGTGCTAGTGGTGTACCACCGTGAGTTCCCAGTCTCACTGACAGCTACAGTTAGCACCAGTTATTTTGGTACGAACTCCATAAATCCTAGAGTTGAGACAGAGCAGCCAGAGAGGAAACTAGAAAACATTTTGTCAATAAAATAGGACCAAAATACTTATTTCAACGTAAGCAGTGACCTTTCCCTGAACCTAGCTAAGTTCATTTGGTGCCTTGACCCTGGTGTCACTACAAACTAACTCTTGAATTGACTCTTTAATGTTCCTGTAAGTAATCTTGGGGATTCTGAGTGGACGTTCCTTCTTTCTCTCCAGGTGTTTCCACATTCCAGACACATGCTGCTGAGCTCGACCAGAAACCAAATCACCACAGAGGTCAGTGTCAATGTGTCTGACAGCGTGTTAGCGCTGCCATGTGGTCCATCTGGTTGTATTCTAAAGATAACCCAAACAAATGTCCCATCCAGACAGGTGACATTTACATGAATTAAGAAATATTTGCTCTGCTTAATCATCACCAAGCAACAATTTCATTCTCAAAGAGTCAAAGAAAAAAAAATAACTTTAAACAAAAGTGATCCCTCTAAACTTGGGGCATGCAGTGTCGAGTTTCTGTACCTTTTTTAAAAAAAACATTTTCTGGGACGTGCTCCAGCCCCGGTCCAGTCCACTGACCCTGGCTCAACCACAATGTCCGTCCTTTTGTCCAAAGCACTGAACCCTCACAAATATTAATTGACAACACCTGCAAGCTTGATGTGAATGCATGAGGGAGTTCACGAGGGTTAAAGGGTTCAAACACGCTGCATGAGGAAAGGGACGGCAGTTTACATCACAAAACATGTTGGAGCAGAGGAACGACTTTAGCCAGGAAAGTAATGAGGCTGAAACTGTAGGCTGTATGTAATTATGTAGTGCGTTTGTTATCCACTCCAAGTTTATGGGATAAATAGTCATTCTGCAGGGTCAAATCAGATACAAACACTTGTGAACGCACAGCTGCAAAATACACACAGTGCTGCTTAATGAGCCTTGTGCATGTAAACTCGTCCTTGCCAACTTCCAATGTCATCCTCGTTCCTGCACATGGAGTTAATGCAGTTTCGGGGCCTCAGTGAACGGCTGCAGGTTATTTCATGAAGGAGAACCCCTCGAACTCAGCGTGACAGCACTTATTTCTCTGAGTGGAAATGTGCTTATATGTGCACATTCGGACCAATCTCACTTGCAAGAGTTTATATCGGCGTGTCTGACGTGTTCTTGAGAATGTTCTCTACAGCAGAGGCTCTATAATTACCAGGTTCCCCGTTTTATAACTGATTTAAGTAAGAAATGAAAGCAGACAACCTTTCATTCCGGTTGTGTCCAGTTTAAACCCAAATGCAACAACCTGCCCTGTACTTATCTGTGTGTGCATGTAACTACTCTCTGTTGAATAGCATCATCACATAACCTCATTAGACTGTTAAATGCATCGCTGTGGTCGGGCAGGAGCCTTTGAGCAGCCAAACGAGCTTCAGCTTGATTGAACTTGGCTGATCAAAAAGGAATCACACACAGGCTTCACAAATCATGACCACTTTAAAAGGAGAAAAATGTTTTGTTATTTTTACTACCCTTCGATCACACGACTGAAGGTAAGTTCCAACAACATGAGCTGAAGCAGTTAGTTAATTGTGAAGTAAAGTTTAATCAATTAGGAAATGGCCTAAAACATTAACCTACACCCATAATAATAATCATGATAATCACCTGAATAAGATGCTGCCAAATTTTATTTTCAGATATTTTCAACTACCTCTCGGTGTAATATATGTCCAACTCAGACACCCTTGAAAATTACTGGACTGCATTAGTGATGAAAATGAAAGCACAAATCTAAGTGATCCATTTTTATGGCTTTCCCAGGTGATAGATGCACAAGTTCAGCTCTGTTAGGTATATTAGAGGAGGAAGAGCGCGAGCACTGGAAGGCATCAAACTGTTTTTCTTTCTAGATTAGCCTCCACAGCTCCTTCTTGCCAACGTGATGTATAACAGGAGCTTTGAGCACTTGGAAAAGCAAGAATATAATCCATTATCATGACCAGTGACATCTCATTATCAGATGTTCAGCTCATTGGATGTAGCGTAACGCTAACACCTTCAGCTGCCACACCGCTCAATTCCATTTCCACGGGGCCAACCCCGGCTTCAAATCTATTGCTTTCTCCACGCTGTGAGTCACTCTTGTTAATAGCATGTGCCAGATAGCGTTAGGTTAATGCCAGTAAACAGCTTTAAATAAGAGAACAAAAACAAGTTTATTGTTCCTCTAAATGACCACGAATTTCACCTCTCTCAGAGCATAGGAGGAAATCACGGCGAGGCAATCGACCATCAGACATTGATCCAATAATTGTTTCTGACTGTAAAGAGCCGGGCGAGGAGTCAGACAGAAATGTGCTCTTGGCAAAAACACTTGAATCTTGATCCAGGAGCTCTCAGCCCAACTCATCTGGCCACCCTGGAATCCCATCAACACTCCAAAATCCAGAAGAGACTCCTTTGGCTCACACGAGTGGGCCAGAAAAGAAGCTTGCTTGCGTGTGCTGTGTGTTATATGCATACATGAGAACCTCTATAATAACACTTCCTTCTTGTGTGGATGCCCATAATGTCTGAAAGAGATAAATGGAACTAATTACTGGCCCTTCACGAGTCTTTGTAGCTCCCGCTGTAGCCTCACGTCACTTTGACAGCAGCTCCACTCTGACACTTCACACCAACACAGATCTGGAATTAACTCGCTGAAAGTCATCTTACAGCGAGGATCGTCCTCATCCACTGGCTAACAGAGACGCCTGTAACTATTCTCTGGAGCTAATTGAAAAAGTCACGTTTCGTCTCTACATTTCGAGAAGAATAATGTTCTCAGGTCAGCTGATACCTCTGCGGTTGTTTTGCATCTGTGTGCAGTCGAGTCTTGTTCGGGGCTGTTTTAGGTTTTGTTTCTTGTATCTTTAAGGGCCGTCTTGCAGATGAAGCAGAACTAGGTGCTACTGAATGGGCTGCATTTATATAGTCCTTTTTTTAGTAGGCTACCTTAAAGGAACAGTTGACCCAAAAATGATTTAAGTCTTTAATCTTTAAGTCTTTATCCACACACCCCCGTGGCAATTCAAAGTCGGGTGAAGTCTTCTGGAGCGTAGCACTAAAACGGTATTGCAGCATTCTTGCTAAACAGCTGATGTGGACTTGTTTTAAAATATCTTGAACAGGCTCCATGCAGCTGGTTTGGTGTGATATCAGTCTCCAGAAGCCCAGAGATCTGAAACTGATTGAAAAAAGACATTATTTATTCCCTTCTTTAGTCGCAGTAGCTCATACACTAAAAGCGCTGCATGCACTCTATCTGAAGAGGGAGTGCACCAAACTGTATGAGGACATTTTTATCTATTCATTTTTTTGCTATTGTAAAACAGTCCATGGCTACTTCAGTTGTTTAGGAGAATGCTGCAACACTGTTTTGCTATAAAGCCCAAGAAATGTTTTGTGGACTTACAGCTTCGCTTGACTTTCCTTCGTTGGAGAAATGGGACATGCATGGTGCCGAGTAAATGATGCCTGCGTTTTCAATTCTGGGTGAATTTTCCTTTAAACAGGTAAAGTGCTTTAGAATATTGCCTCTCATTCAGCCAGCTCAGTAGTAAACACCATCTCATATGGATCACACCACTAACCCTGGGACAAATGGACGACCCACTCTACCTCTTGGCCACGACCCTCTGAACCATCTCACTTTCGTTTACTCTGGACAGTGAACCAAAAAAACTTCACTTCGTATCCTGCATCCCTCCTGAAACAGCCCTCTCTCTCATTCTCCTCCAACCCTTCATGGATCTCCTCAGTGTAAAATAAAGCACTCGAAGAGAAGAAAGAAAAATCTTAAAAAGTTTGCTCAAGGAAAAAGGCCAAAGAGTGAAGTTTTTTTTTTTTTCAAAGTACAAAAATCGCAAAGCTCCAAAGTGCAGCAGCTATGAAATGTGTAAATAAATCAGAAACTGTGCATCGATGGATAAAGGTTAATAGAGGTCATAAAATTGGATTCTTGAATGTCTTTTTTGACTCAGTGAGTGAAAAAAAAAACACTTTTTTTACTGTCAGCGAGCAGAGAGAAAGGAGTAAGACAGTGAGATAAAGAGAATAAAAAGAGAGTTACAGACAGATTGCCGCAGTCAATTACAACCCTGTCCTTCCTCGCAGCCTGTCCTGATTATCAGCTGCCCATCGGCGCTCTATCTAAATGATTCCACAAGCTGAGTAAATACAGACGTCTCTCTCCAGGAGGAAGTCTTGTAGTCTGCAGTGCTGACTATTGACCACTGGGGGTCTCTGTTTCAGCAAGAGATTAATAAAATATGCATCTGCATGTCTCCATGGCCTCCCTCTCTGTGATCTATAGCTTCCCTTTAGCTTTCCTGATAATATTAACACAGGAGTCTGTCTCAGGGGGGTGTAGGTGCCCCAGATATTTGACCATGATATAAAAAACAAAGCTGGCTTCTGCATCACACACACTTGAATCACAGTCACATTTAAAACCTCCATTCATCTGTTGTTGACGGCGTCTTTTTCAGCTACCAAAGCAAATATACTGCATCTTTCATTTTCTTAACGAATACATAAGAAACGTTTTGGTGTGAATGGTGGAAACATTGATGTTAATTTTTTTTAATGGCTTGTATAACTTTGAATTCACTGAGAAAAATGAAGCTACAAAATTGAATTTAATGGAATTATGAAAGTGTCAAATATGACAGCTCATTACAAAACAGTCATGCGACTAACTAGAGTTCTAAGGGTGCGAGTGACAGTGAAAATGAAAAGCGTGTTAACCAAAAGAAAAAATGTGGATAAAAATTGAGGCAATGCAACAATAGACCTTCACTCAAAGAAAGACACTGTCCTCCCACAAGAGGGACACCATCAGTCATTTCAACAAATGCCCCAATCGACATGTTTACATCCGAGTGACAGCCCTCTAGTCATACTTGCCAAAAACTCCAAAAGTTTTGTTTTTTTTTTCTTGTAGACTCCCGTTCTCTTCGCCCTCTCTTGGTTTTCACCCGGGTTCACAATTCTCCCATATTTCTCTCTATTTATGACACATTTTCACACTTTTCCCCCCAGTTATCATAACCTGTTTCTGGCACTGTTCGGTGTGTAGCCTGCTGCACTGTTGTGCCTCACTTTCCTTAGCAGTGAACAAAAAAAAAATTTAACAAATTTCAGATGCCCTGGAGAGAGGAATTGTCGTTTATTCCGTGAAGTTTTTAAGGAAAGGGGTTGTAAAATCTGCCACGTCAATTTTCCTGTCAATGACGGTGGCGCACCGCGTCGATCCCCACGGATAGACTGACAAACACAACCTAAAAATAGTGATGGAGAATGACATACATGTTTTTTCATTCTTTAAATGTCACCAGAATGAAGGAAACAGTCCTTGAAGCTCAATTTTCCTCCCTGTTTTAGACGTCTCAAGGTTTGCGAGCATGCCTCCAGTGACTCCTCCCATTTATTTTAAAAAACGTGAGCAGAATTGTTCTCTGAACTAATCGACCTCTTCAGTGCTTCAACCACGATCTTAACTCAACCCACGTTTTTTTTTCCTTGACCTAACAAACTCAGTCTTTTGCCTACACGTAACCAAACATTAGCTACATCATCGTCACATCATCAGCATACCATCATTCACAACAACATCGGATCGGCCTCCAGTGGATTCTAAACACTCATGGTGGTTGTTGACTGGATGAAGAGGATGGCTGAGAGCTTGATGCACATCAAGAGGATCTGGCTTCACTGAGCTCAGGTGTGCAGCGCTGGATGTGAGTGTTGCAGTAATTTGTACTAAAATGACAATCGACAGCAGCAGGGAGGAGAATGGATGTAAAGTTTGGCAGCAACAATATGAGATTGTACCATTTCTGCCTTTTGGTCTCAACAGTTGACCTGTTGAATGGCATTTCTTTCAAGCATCATAACCAATAAACACCAAAATCAAAGGGACATAAATAAACTCTTATGTTGCTTGTGGCAACAGCAGATTGATAGCTGATAGCCTCGTCTGATCGGATCAGTTTTTTTTTCTTCAGTAACTGGAATTCTTAATAATTTTATTGGATCTCTGACAAACAACTCCTTCCTGTCAATAGGAGTGTCAGATTGTGCTGAATGTGTCGTCCTGGAGGGCAATCGCAAATTCCATTTTTTTTTTTTTTTTCAGTTCAATTTGTACCGTCTGAGCGCCGTACTGTACCTCAAAACAAAACCAACTGTCATGGGAGGAAGAGTGAATCACAATAATAAAGAGTGACAGAGAAAACGGAATAGAGGGAGAGAGGCAAAAGGGGGTGACAAAAAGGTAATGGAACTGAGAGGAGAGAAGAAAGAAAGACTGACACTAGAGCTTTGGAGAGCTGCAGGAAATTGAAATGCAGATGGCTAGGTATTCTGTTAAGCTCCCATACCTCTCCCCCTATCCCGAAAGCACCGTCTCTAATTTCAGTCCCTTCACACTTCTCTTTACGTTTCTTTTTCATTTCCTTTCCCCCCATTCCCCTCTTTTATCTTTCCCCTCAGTTCCCTTTTATAGTCTATCTTGTACTCCATTCTGTGCAGCTCTATCTTTATCAGCCTTACTCTTTCCTCCCCGTTCTCGTCTATCTCTCAGATCCGAACAACACATGGCAATGAATTCTCCTCCCTGGCAATGAGCTATGAACCCTCAGGAGCAGCGGCGGCAATCTTTGGCCAGAAAGAAAGCAGATCTCTTTTCTAAGATCTTATTACACCTTCTGCCTTTGGTTATGACACTGTGGAGCAGGGTACTTACTGCACACTTGTGACAAAGAAGAGTACAGCAGGCATTGCCATGTCAGACACACACTGGAGGTGACTCTTGACACGAAGCAGTGTGCTTTCATCTTCTGCCAGCTCTCCACAGAGGTGTGTCCTCTCGCCACTTCTGCGTTGTATACAAATGAGTTTCCGTGTCGTTGCGAGGCCAGGCGTATCATCAAGTTTGCAGATGATTCCATTACTTTGTCCCTGCGCAGTCATGATGAGCCTAGATGAGTTTAGTGATTGGTGCGAATGCTCCATCTTAGACATAAATGTGTCTAAAACAAAGGACGTGATAAAAGACGGTTGGAAGAAGTCTCCTCCTACCAGTCCGGTTGCTATATATCACCAGGCTGTTAAAGTCATTCAGCTGTACAAAGTATCTGGAGACAGTAACTGGAGAAACGTTTACCTTTGAACCAAACATCGAGCTGGTTCTGCAAAAGCCAGAGGAACTTTTAATTTTGACTGCACCTTTACAAGAACCTTTATTTTTTTTCCTTTCAATGAATCTGTCGTTTATCGGGTCAGACCACTGACCCCAGGTCACCCTTTGTTCAAGTTGCTTCCATCTGTTTGTGTACGATCTTCCAAGAGGGAGAGCCAACAGATTGAAACACTCACTGGACCCCGGTGCTGTTCGGATGTTCAGTAATGTTATGTATTGCCTTTTTTTTTCCTTTCTCTTTGTTTTGTTTTTGTGTAAAATTGTTTGTGTGCTGATCAGTGAGATGATTTCATTACTGCTGGCGGTGCAACAAAGTGCCCCGCTGGAGGACAGTAAAAAACCTTGACATCAGCTATTTTGTGTGCAAACCAGTTTCTCTGGACTTCGGTGGCTTTGGGTTCTGTTGCCTTTGGGTCTGTTGTGATGCAGGGTCATGCAGATTGCAACAAACTGCAACACCACTTATCTCACCTTCCCCTATAGTAGCTGCTTAACTTTATCTACAATCCCCCCCGGTAGATTAAACAAAGCTCATTCTAAAGTCGCAAAAGCACACTCTCCGAAATGCTAAATCTTTCACACTGGAACTTACTGGTATTATAATAAAGAAACATCTTCTATAGCTTTGTCTGCTAACATCAATTCACGAAAATTTTGAAAAAAAAAAAACTTTTAGAAATGATGTGTGGCTAAACATTGAGAACGATATTATTGAGAAATACAAGAAGCAAATGTCAAGGTTCATGACTGAACATCTTAGCAAACACACAATAAAATGCTGTATGCAGTAATGTGCTGCTGATGGAAACTATTTTCCCTCAAAGCAATTCACAGTGGAAATGTATGAGCTGCTCAAGGCTGGATGGATGTGGTCGATTGCTCTGGAGATGGAGTAGTTTATACATTTGCAACTGACAGCAGAGTCTAAAGTAGAAACATATTTGAAATCTGTCACATTAGATATTTTTGATTTTGGACAAATATCTGACTGGTATTCAAAAAAATGTCTATTTAAACACGTTTGTGTTTTGTTTGTTTTTTTCTGATACTGACTCTTACAATTCAGACCCTCTATGTATTGAATATATATACGCTAAATATTAATTATGCAGATATGGACAATGATCGTAGGAAGCTTATTGTAGTGTTGCACTCATTGTAAGCTCTCGTAATTAAATCTAACAATAACAAGTGTGGTTGCAGCCCTCCAACAATAACCCTGCTGTAGTGGCGACATGATGTGGTGAATATTTCCTCTGAAGCTTCAATTGAACCCAACACAATTCATTGTCTGCCTCTATTTTCCGTACAAAGCAGCCATTATTCCGTAGCCATAGGCCATCTGATTAGCTAGTCCTTGGAGGACTTGACCAAGCTGTGTGCAAGGTGATGCTGATAACTTCTACAAAAGAATGCAGCGCTTTGCTCTCTGCAGAAAGATCCACTGCTAATAATAAATACAAATTGACTCATGAGAATTTTTCACTGATATGTTTTGGAAGTTGGGAGACATTTGGTCGTTTATCTGAAACTTGGGAGGTACGAAGAAAATCCAGATGTGGCTCAAAAGAGAAAGTTATTAAGCTCAGAGCATTTATGAGGCTGCGAATACGGCCCGGGTGGTTTCTCTAATGATGACTCCTCTTTGCTATCTTCATTTTGTGTTTCAGTGGATCACTGTCTTGAAGTCTATAATCTCGTCTGTGTTACAGTGTGCCTGTAGTTCTACTGATTAGTTCTCTACTTATGTGCTCTCTGTTTGCTTCTTTGTCTTCACAGAGACAGACAGAGGCATCCCTTATTCCCTCCTCATGCATGAAGGCCAGCTTTTTATCAGTCACCCCCGTGGAGAGAGAGAAACAGAAAGACATAGATGAGGGCGGGAAGTTATATAGAGGGTGTAATGGGTACAAAAAAAAACAGAAAGAAATAAAGTTAAGACAAGGGGCTTAAAATCTGTATGCAACACAGACAGAAAATGAGATGAAAAACATGCATGGCAGCATTTGGTCATGAGGCACAACACAGACTTCCTGAGGACTTCTTTATGTTTCATTTCATGGTTGGATCTGGGAAGTGGTCATTGGGATTTTGGCGGTAGATTAAAGTCAAACAAAGAGTTCATTTCTAATCCTGTGAGAACACAAAACACAGACTCTGGCAGGGTTAAAACCACAACCTGAAGTCCCTGAAGGTAATAATCGTTCCCTGAGAAGATTCTTTAGATAAGTAAGCATTGCACTCCAGGTAATATCAAGGAGTCAGAACACATTGCAACCCTTCTTTATTACTTCCCTCCTACACTCCAGCCAAGTCTGTCTGTCTGTTTGTTGCACCTTGGGATGAATTTATTAATCCTGGTCTGAAGTGTTGCTGAGGGAGCATGACCTCATACATCCAGGTCACGATCTTAGCTTTACACAGCTGCCGGTGGTCGGCCTTCTGACAGCAGTGGGAGTTTGAGCTCTCTTTGCCTTGAAATGACTCGGTCACCACTCGACAAGAAATGACTAGAAATAACACCCGCTGCTCCCAATTGCTAAGAATGACCCCAGAGGATAAGTTCATCCAAAAATGAGAATTCAGTCATTATCTACTCACCCCCATGCCAGTAGGAAAAGTTCCTCTAAACATGTCTGGAGCTAGACTAAAGAACAGCACTGCAGACTCATCCTGCAGAACTGAAGCTGACGGGGAAAATGTAGAAAAAACATCCCAAAGATTCTGACATGACCTCGATGGCCTGACTGGTAACTAAGGCCCAGAGCAAGTGGCTCTTTCTCACTGAATCATATACACTCTTATCCTCCACTTACTGTCATTCTTTCTGCATCACTAGTTTGGTCTCTGAAAGGCTTCCCCCTGCTCTGCTCTCTGACACGATCTGTCTGCGCTCACTGGGACACTGTCAGGCCGCTGCAGCTGACCCCTGATGGCTCTATCACGGGTCATTTTTGAAGCTTGTACCCGATGAGTTTAAACTCATTATAATACTGTACCTTTCGTGTCTGTTTGCAAAATACATCTGTGGATTCAAACATGTTTTTTTCAGCCATGTTCCCTCATCGCAAACACAGAGACGTGTCAGCTCCTGTTGGAAAACAAAATGCACTGACGTTTGTTTTCTACATGCTGTCGTGTTGACCGACCGTTGTTTGGATTTTGACCTCGCTGCAGCGTTTGTCAGTACAAATTTAGACTACATCCTGTACGTCGTGCCTGTGTAATTGTAACAGCTTGATTTCAGAGCGGAGGCAAGAACTCCAGGAAGTTCTGCTTCCATCCTTCAAGACTTTTTTTTTGTCTTATCTGTCACAGCTGGTTATACAGAGAAACAGGTGCTGGGCCCAAAGGCAGATGAGACAGAGGCAGCAGGATAACTTCAGTGATTTATTGAAGAAAAGCTTACATGAAAACAGGCAGGCTGGCAACAGAAACTCAATATACAAGCAGAGGGTGGCTAGAAGGGAGGACCAGCAGAGTGTGAGTGGGGATGGGCTGGTTAAATACCTGCAGGTCTGATGAGGGAACTGAGAACAGGTGTGTGAGTGGGTGTGGCAGTCAGGTGATCAGGTTAACATGCTGCCTGCTAATTTAATGTGTCAGCACAGCAGACCGGTCACACATTTTCCTTTCGCAACATTTTATTATGCAGGCTTAATCAAAAGATGCTTCATGTTTATTTTCAAAACCCAGTTAGCACTGATTCTGTATTTGCCTGGTAAAAAATATGACATCCAATCAGGACGCACTCCGCAGCTCCTCCCTCTCATCCAAATATGGTCATTTCTGCTCCAAAACAAAAACATGGCCACAGCTACAGTATGATGCTGAACTCACAAATCACTCGATGACATCACTGTGGATTAAGTCTAAATATAGCCAGCTTTTACTCTTCTTGACATCCTCTGACCTTCAAATTGCCAAAAACCGATCTTGCTGGACCCCCATCACCGCTAAATTGTAAGAGAAGTTCCAAACACAGAAGTTATTGACAGATAAGAAGTGAGTGACACGGCTCACTGGCTTATACCGCTGCCTGTGTGGGAGGTGGTGCGTGTTCCCAGCCAAGGCTACACGGGAACAGAAGTATCAAAATAATCCTCCTGTGTTCATAGAAGACTCTTAATCAAAATTATTTTCCTTTAAGATCAAGTAAGAGCAATAATTTGATTATTTTGCACAGTCCTTGTCTCTGAGCACTGAGCCATTCGGATGATTTATTTTGGTTTTGAATTATGTAGTTTTGTCCACGTTCCAAAATGAATTAGCTGCAATTTTTTCCCCCCCCAGCCGGCTGCATTTCTGTCCTTCACACATTTCCTCTCTCTTTGTCTCACAGGAGCTTTTAGCGTGCTTGTGGAGTTTTGTGAATAGTCAAAACACACAAACACTGGTTGGCCAGGCTAAGTGTGTGTGTGAATTTTTGTTGAAGATCATGTATTGGGAACACTTAAGAGAGATAGACAGAGACTGTGAGAGGGAGAGAGGGACTGAAAAAAAGAATAGAGGTTGATTGAGGCAAAGAGAATGGAGGGGCGAGCTGGCATTCGGGCTGAGCAGTGAAGATATATTCTAGGCAGCCTGTTTCTTTTCCGTCTATGGAGGCCAGCTCTTTATGTGCTGCCTCTGTGGGCAGACGGAGACAGGAAGAGAGACGGTTGCATGAGCGAGATGGAGGCAGACAGAGTTGCCTGTAACGACCTGGGAATGAGGATAAAAAAAAAACAAGAAAGAAGAGAGACTGAAAAGAGCAGCAGAATAAAATACAAAAAAAAAAAACCTTCAAAGGTAGGAGGGTTTTATATCCCCTGGATATGACAACAAAAAGTATAGGTTTACTGATACGTGTACAGTATATTACAAGGAAAACTACTGATTGCCTTAAAGCAAGGCTTTTGAAAGAAAGAACACGATCCTCCTTTTACAATCGAGAAGTTGAATTCATAAACAATAACAAAAACTTGCTTGATTCAACACACTCAGGTGTTTTACTGCTGCAGCCTAAATACAGTGTTTATTCCAGGTGCATGAAGACAGTTGATGTTAGTCTATATTTTTTTTATTTGTCTGGTCCAAATGCCTGAAGGTGTTTTTCCTCCACCAGTTTTTTTTACCGAGGACACTTTAGGAGTCGACTCGAGGTGATTTTCTGTTAACAAGTATTCCAGTACCGACCAGCGGCGATGCCTTATAGCAGCCAGACACACAACACAGAGTTCATGCTACAGCTGTAAGTGTCCCCAAACAATGTTCGGTGACTCTTCGCTGGATAAATTAGATTTCAGATATGAGTTGATTTATTCACATAGTGCTTGTTTTGATCCAACCTCGGAAAGGAAATGCAAGTCTATTTTTTTTTTTTTTATTAATGTTTCCTTCTATTGCCTGAGTTGAGTTTGGTCTTGCAACACCAGCCTCATCTCATGAGCTGTCCAGTCCACTGCAATCCAACGGATGCTACCCACAGAAGAACAGTCTTGATTTGGCTGAACGTGAAGCAGGCATATATATATATATATACATATATATAATTTTTAATTGAGGAGTCTGATTGATTTGTCAAGTCAACAGTTACGTAGAGGGACGATTACGTCTTGTTCGGCTGCGACCTCTAGAGGCAGCAGTTAGTTAATGTAAGGAAGGAAATGATAGAAACATACGAGACATGAGTTTATAATGCAAGTGATGGAAGATGTTTAATGGATATATTAATGACCATGATGATGTAAGAAAGGTTTGGAAAAAAATGTTATGAGACGACAAACGCACAACTCCTCAGTCTATGTCAGCTTCTTTATCCCATCCACACACACACACACACACACACACACACACACACACACACACACACTGTGAGCAAGAGAATAGTTTTGCAGTTATGACTCTTCATGAGATAATTACCAAGACCTCTGTAGTCTGAGCCTGTTTAAAGGGGATATAGTCTCACACACACACACACACACACACACACACAATCCTCAGAATTAGGAATGTGATAACAATGGCAGATCTGTTGGCATGCATGCTTGCTGTTGTTTGTGTGTGTGTGTGTGTGTGCGTGTGTGTGTGCGTGTGTGTCCTTGCGTCTTGTAGACTGTGACAGAATCTATTCGCCCACCTGCTCCTCTTCATTATCTCAATGCAGAGCTGTAGATGTAGGGCAGAATATCTTGCTGGTAAGGTTCCTCTCCTCTCTCTCCTCTCTTGTCTTCCTCTCTTTGTTCCTGCTCTTCTTTTTTTTTACATCTCCATCTGTTTCCCCTCCTGTTCCTCTCCCCATTCGCAGCTACCTTTTCCCCTTATCCTTCGGGTGGCACCTTATCATTTCCTTGTTTCCTCTACCCTCATTTCTCCTCCCCTCCTTTCGTTTTTTTTTTTTTTTTTTGGTTCCTTTTCTCTCTCAAATCTCATGTTTGTTCTTCTCCTTTCTTCGTTCTCTGTCTTTCCTCTTTCATCTCGTATCTCCTTTACTGTTCTCTCCTCCCCTTGTTCCCTTTCCTCTCCTCTTCTCCTCCCTCTCATATCCTCTCTTGTCTCCTTGTTCCCTTGTTCTCCCCTCTATTTGTTTTCCTTCCTCTCTTTCTTCTCCTCCTCTTGTCTCTTCTCGTTCATACCTCGGCATGCTCGACACGTATTCAATTACTCCGGACTTGATTACACGCTTAAAATGTGACATTGAAGGGCAACCAGCTACTTACTCTCCGAAGGAAATCTATCGGCGTCCTGCTTGCGATGCTGCGAGGTTTCTCCCAGCTTTGGTTTTGTTCACGTGCTTTCTGAGGCGGCTGTCCTACTTTGATGCCGGCAGGTGTGTTGTAGTGAGGAGAAAGAGGGGAGGGAGGTCCATTTCTCTGATGCAGTAGTCCCCCATCACACACACACACACACACACACACACACACACCTGCTGCAAAGGTCTCATCATATCTATTCATTACAGATAACACCTTGGCCCTCAGTTGGTTAAACTGCACTATTAAAGTTGGATAATACAAATCAGTGAGCATGCTCTCGGCTGAGTGGTGGAAACACTCCCAGGTGACCTCCTCTGAGGTTCCCATCACCTGCCTCTTTTCCTCATACACACACACACACACACACACACACACACACACACACACACACACACACACACATGTGCACACAGAAATCACGCTGCGTAGAAGGCAGGTGTATTGACAGAAAGAAAACAAATGTGTTTACTTCCTGCAAATTAGATTTAGTGTGATTATAGTTCGACAAATAAAGATGAATTGGTTTAAAAGTTCATAATAAGTAAGTTCATGTAAGTTCATGTATCCACCATGGCTGGAGACATTAAAAAATATTCCATCCTTAAAAAAGGTGTAACCGGAATGTGTAATTTCTAGAATATGGCCGGAATTTAAAAGTAGCTCCTAACACATAGAGGGCAGCGTATGACCAGAGCAACAAACAACCCGCTGCCATCCTTGGCTGTTGCTGGACACCATTAATAAGCTCATGGCTCAGTTAGCTGTTGAGCCGGTGGCCCGAGAGTTTGTCTAGACGGAGACATCAGATCACAGGGGGAGTAGCCACGGGCGACAGGGAACAGCTCAACTGGATTTGGCAGCCTAAGAGCGAACAAGGCTGGACACCAAACTGGGTCAGATCACAGCCTCTGAGACGGAGGTCAGTTTGAAGACAGGCGATACCTCGTGGAGGAAGTGTTACATTCTGTATCTTTAGGAGGCCAAAACTGTGGCTAAATCCGAAAGTGCTCCAAATTTTGACCGTCCAAATTCAGTGACCTTAAAAATTCAGACAGTGCTGTCGATGGGAGTTATACAACTTTCTGTCAACAAACACACAATGCAGTTCATCATATTTCATACACATCAAAAACACATAGAGAACATGTGTATCAGTAGGAGACCCTGTGTGTGTGTTGGACTTATAATGAAAACAAATGATCCAAATCTATAAAGTAGAACCAGAGATTTTTCTTTTATTAGACACATTCTTCTTCCTTTTCCAAACCCGAAGCCTTACCCACAATGCAACTTATCCCCTATGTGTCATCACTGTAGGCACTTTATCAAATTACATGCAGCTTCCTCTGGAGGCTTTATATTACTTTTCAACATATGCAGTAGAACTCCCCAAGACCTGTAAACACACTTTAATGTGTAAAATTGGTGGCGTTAGCCTTTAAAGTTTCATTCCCCGATGGGAGCTCATGCAGTGAGTTCTCGTACACACACACATACACACACACAAATATACAACCACACGCCTTTCTCCTGCTGTCAGAAAGATGTAGAGACCTCAGCAGAAAGGCTTTCAGCACAGTGAATGCTATATGGGCCAAACACACAAAGACAAGCACACACTCGCTGCTGTCCTTCAGTGAACGCAGAAGTGCTTCTTGACAATTACGCCTTTATTTCCTTATGACATGTTACAGTAGTGAACTCTTAATGTGAAACTCTCGGCAAAATGCAACCAAGGCTTTTTTTGTGAATGTATATGAAAACCTTTGTGTAAAAGCTTAATTACGACAAAAGAGGCACTTTTAAGATTTACCCTATTTTTCGTTTTCGGGTCAAGCTCAGTTTCTCTGTGCTATGGGCACTTTTACGATAGCAACAAAATCTCTATTTTTAAAACAGTAAGAAGTCTCGACACAACATGAAACTTTGCTTGTAGTATCACCAGGGTCTCTACACATGAACACCAGCATTGAGAACATTGTTTGCGTACACAGAGTTTACTGAAAAGAAAGTTTCTGAACAACTCATGTTAGCAGCAGCTTGTTCCGCTCGCTGCCGTCCTGCCAGTCGAGAAGTATCGATCTCAGAATGCGACGTAACCTGGAGGATGTCATGACTCTTGTTTTGTTTGTTCTTGTTTCTGGTTTTTTGGCTTCTTGTATTTGATTTACATATTTGTATCATGTCTTGTGTCTCGTTTTGCTTTCTCCATGTCTTGTGTCTCATGTTTTGATGTTCCATGACTTGTGTCTCATGTTTTGATGTTCCATGTCTTGTGTCTCATGTTTTGATGTTCCATGTCTTGTGTCTCATGTTTTGATGTTCCATGTCTTGTGTGTCATGTGTTTGATTTTCCATGCCCTCATGTGTCCTTTAAGTTCTCCTGTGTTCTCCCCTCTGGCTCCCTCTGTCTGTTGTCTTGTTCCCTCCTGGTCTGTTCTTCTGTGCTCCTCCCCCTCGTTATCTCACCTGGTTTCCTTCCTCCTCTCTCCTCACCTGTGCCTCGTCATGTCATTAGTGTCTGTGTATTTAGTCTCTGTGTTTCCCCTCACTCTTTGTCTGGTCATTGTATTCTGTCTTGTGAATTCTGTTTTTCTGTACCCTTGTTCCATGTTCCTGATTCTTGCTCCTGATCCTGCTCATGCTTCTGCCCCGTTTTGGTATGTTTTGATTTTGAATTTCCCATGTTTAAGTTGAACTTTGAATCTTTGGGTTGTACTTTGTCTGGATGTTTTCTGTTTGCGGTTCCATGCTCCATGTTCCATGTTCCTGTCCCGATTTGGTATGTTTTGGTTTCAAGATTTCCATGTCTTAGTTGAACTTTGATTTTTTCTTTTGAACTTTGTTGAACTGTTTATTTTGCTACTTTGTCCTCTTGGTTTTGTTTGCTACTTTGCCTGTTGAATGTTTGCCTGCTTTTGGTTTTTTTTTTTTTGTAATCAGCTTTTTTAATAAAGCTCGCCTTACGTTTGTTCCCATATCCTTGCCTACCGTGCGTACTGCGTTTGGGTCCTCTTTTCCCTTCTTTAGTTTTCCCCTAAACCCCAACGTGACAGAGGAGATTTACAGCCAACGTGTAAAGATGAATCTTTGGGTTTTCGAGTCAATAACGTGAACACGAACAACTCAAAAACAGCTGGGACAGCTGGGGGATTTTGTTTGTACTTTCTGACAGAGAGATGCTGTCAGGATGATTTATCGTCAGCTAAAGTGAAAATGACACACAGACAGTGTACATATCTGTACACAGATCTTATCTACTTCTTTGGTATCTCGTGCTGTTAAACCTTTTTTTTTTCTTCTGCTCCTTAAGTCATCCCATGTGTAAAATAATCCCTGATTAGATCACTGGAAGGAAAATCAGCAGGGCTCTGAATCCTGACAACCAGGATCAATAACTACCGATTTATATTCATACCTGCGTGCACACGCGCCTGCCTTGTTATACTTATTAGGACTCTCATTGATTACATGAATTCCCTCAGCTACTAACCCTAATGTTCACCCTTACCACTCAATGTCTCACCTTAATACCTGCTGTGATCTAAATGTAATCCTAATCAAACTTTAAAGGACCATGCTGGACGCTGCTTAGCCAATTAACTATGAACCACACACTTTTTTACATTACGGGAAACTGATTTGAGGAAGGATCAATTGCCATTCATGTCAGTGCAGGAGTTGAAAGCTGTTATGGTAGCTGATACATCTTAAAAACACTCTCTCAGACATGAGCACTGAGGTTCATTCTTGACCTCCTTGCACCCCCTAAAAAATCAATATACTTACAGATGCAGCTTCTTAAAACGTCCCGTTCCTCCGTGACAGGGCCCGGTACGTGACGGGTCCGTGCTTGGACCAGTGAGAGTCCGTGACTGGAATGAGGTCCCCCGCCATGACGTAGTGAACACGGGCCGAATCGCATGGAGACCAGTTGCAATGGTTCATCTATCCATCGGGGCAGGTTGATGATGGAAGGTGACCCCTGTTTGTAATTTCACTGAATCTGTCAAATGATCATGATTGCAACATTTTAGGGCTTTTGTGTATGATTTTTGATGACACAATGACTTAATGTCAGTGTTGTTTCAAGGTGAAAACTCTCATCTACTGGAGCACTGAGCATCTGTACAGCCAGATATTTTTCTTAGGACATGGTGCAGCTGAAAACAGAGCGGAAGAGAGTGAATATTAGTTTTACACTGGCTGTAGAACAGCAAATGGTTTGTGGACCCATTCGCCACATCAAATGTTTTTAATGATTTTTAAAAAGTCTTGCCTCCAAGGGACCAATGCAATAAATTGATGCAGGTCAAAGGATTCACTTTCTGCAAATGGCAAAAACTTCTTGTGATTCAGCATGATACCATCATGTAGTTGAGAGCTGAATCAGTTGGAGTCTTATCAACGTTCCTCCCCTCTAGTGTTTCCCTGTGGTATTAATGTTACAGCATTAGCAGCATGACTACCAGCAGTCTGTCCAAAACCCTGCTTGATACAGTAAGCAGGCAGGTTTTTTTGCTGCCTGATATAATAGAAGGAATGCTGATTTGTAAGCGTCTCAAGTCCCGGTCGTAAGAGGAAACCCATGTCACCAGAGTGCTCGCCATGCAGTGAATGCCCCGTCGAGTCTGTTCACTCTTGTTTCACTTCGGTTTTAATCACCCTTTCTTTTCACGGTCTTTGCCTCCAGCATCAGTGGCGTCTTCTTCTTGTTCCAGTTGTTCCATCTTTATGTGGAGATCGCGACCGAGGGAAACAGCCTCCTCCTGTTTTTATTTCAAGTACGACAAACATTAGAATCCTACTGGCTTGAGCTGTGAATCTAATGCATTTTAATTGTGCTTTAGATGATACAAAGATAAATCAATAAAAAAAATTGAGAAGGGTATATTTTTACCCATTTAATAGAACAACAGAACGACCCTCAGCAATTATCCAAGCAGCAATCGCTTGTATAACCACTGACATTCAGGCATCACGCAGCAATTCAGGGCTCAGTTATTGAATGTCACGATCATTCTGATCTCTTTCAGTTCTTGGAGCACGCACCCACATGCCCACACAAACAGTCAGCCTTGTAGAGGAAAAAAAAGTCCCAGTGCACGCATCGTCTTCCCACGGTCTTTATGCTTCACTTCCACAGCCTCTGAGAAGCCCGAGTGAATACGAAATAGACTAAAGTGACGACTAATGATCTGAGATATAATATAAGATAACAGGACTTTTCTTTGCATATCAAACAGACCGTGAGTGCAGATCTGCCTTCTCCCAGGATCCTTGCACTTGTAATGGCATACGAACATGTACTTACTCCGACGCGCTGGGGGGGTACATCAGGGTTAGATATTGCCGTGGAAACTCAGTGAAGTCAAGTTCACGATTAATCTTTCAATGCTATAGGAACCATCCTGTGGCAGAAGGGAAAGGAGTTAAAGTTCTTCTCTTTACCTCAGCACAGAACAGCCTCTGAACTGCTATGTGGGCGGCTTAACATACAGATAATCTTTAAAGTTTGCATACTGTTGTTAATGTCTCTAATCTTTAAATGTTGGGATTATTTGTTCAGAACTAGACTGTATGCACATGTGCTATACATTATTACATTGCACTCTTATCAGCCAAATTTCCAACAACAGCGGTGTACGCTGGGCAAAATGGCCGACAGTGATCGCAGCAGGGTACGATGTGGCAACTGATATTTCCACCGAGCAAACCAAAACAGAGCTCTTGGAATCATAATCTCCTTTGTTGTGTGGGAGAATAATAGGATGATAAATATAGAATCTATTTTACAGTTGAGCTGAAAAGAACAATGCCAATGTTAGATCCGATCCACAGACATATTGTGCACATATGCCTGCCCAAATATCAGTTTCTTTGTACTTTGTCACACGTGCTTGCATGAACTTAAACCAGCCAATTTAAACCAAAAATATGATACAACCCATCAATAAATCCTCAGTCAGCGAGTGACACAGAGCTAATATTTCATGTCAGTAAGACACAGTTGTGGGGGGCGTTGGGCCTCACTATTCACTGTACTGTACAAAAACTGAAATTCCCAATTTTATTCACTGATTTGGATGAAACTGGATCATATTTTTTGGAGACATGAATGTCGTCCAGTTGCTTTTCATGGGTTTAGCTGTTGTTGCTATTGGCTACTATGAGCACCAATCAGTGTCCCTCTCTGTCTTCCTGTTTCTGTTTTTGTCACAAATATTCTGATATTATGGCTAAAAAGTACACCAAAATATAGTCTTCATTCTATCTTGATTCATATTACATCAGCACGTACAGGTCCAAACCACTGGCAGACAGAGTGCTGTTAGCTGTGGTATACAGGTGTCATATATGAGGCTGAGCAGCTCAGTTAATCACGTATCTCGCCTGCAGACTGATATTAGCAGTGCAGAGTTGTCCAACAGAGCTCATCCTTTACCTCCACCTGAGTCACAGACACCAGCCCTCGGGTCCATCGCTCAGCTGTTGAGGATACTCTGAGACAACATGCACACCTCCAGTATTCAGCCTAGCATGCCCCTGTGCCCGGCCTAGCATCTCCCCTGACAGACTGCCCTTCAACCCAGAGACGGCTCCTCACACAGCCAGACAGAGCTGAAAGTGCTGTCCAGTGTCCATGTCGTCATGCCTATAACACTCGGCTGTCTGTCGGCTGGCTTGTTGCTTCCGTCTGTGCACTGACTTTTTTTAATGTATCTGCCTCCTCTTCTGTTCCAAGGTCTTCCTCCTCTGCTCTCGTCAGCTGGTTATCTTCCATTCCTGGGGTTTGTCCTCTCAGCCAGCCATGACATCAGCCTGTTACTACCTCCAGTTTGTCAGTGAAAAACAGATCTGTTAAACTCAGTGAAGCTGGAACAAGTGTGGGGTATCTTCTCATTACTGTAGCTCATACGGTACAATCACACCTGCAACCAATCAGAGGATCAGGTGAACAAATCTGAATCTCCCTCACGTCCGTTTGTCTTCACGGGGGGGGGGGTTAACTTTGGCTAAACTTTGATCTTTAAAAGGGTTTAAAACTAAAATCAATGATTTATCTAACGCATTAACAGTCTCAATCAAATGTGTCAGCTCAAATTTCCACTTTTATATATAACCATTATTCCATATTGCATTATTCTTAGTGTGGCTCGGTGATGCGTGGAATATCAAATATCTTCTTTAAAACTGAATTTTGGACGGAGCTTTGGGGGTAAAACAAGACAATATGGAGGAAATATGTGAAAATATGTGTGTGGCATCAGCTGACTCCGAGGACTTCCTCCTGCCCACAGATGCCTCCACAGCTATAGCTTGACCCCAGCCCAGGTGGATCTCCAGGGATCTCACTGGCTGTCACCTCCCATCTCATCACAACCTGGCTGGCCCATATGTTCCTGTGGCAGGTGTCCTCCTCTCTGTCACCTTTGTGCACCGCAACCCTACTCCGAACCTGGACACTCGAGTGTATTCCATACGGGACACACACTCCCAGCAGAGGAAGCGGCTATTTTTAAAGGACTGGCTGTTTGTGAAAGGAAAAAAAAAGGGGGGGTGGTCATATGTTTTTGTTTATTTAAGCACATTCAGAAAGATGTCACTGTGGAATATTTGTTGGCTTGGTGACCAGAAGAAAACACATTTCACATCAATTATTAACTATAAGTAAACCCATGTTTTATTGAAAACTAAATTAGATGTACAAGAACACTATGGAAGCTCACCTAAACAATATAGTGTATCACATACCTCCCATCACCTCTGCAGAGAACTGTGAGGGAAAATAACCGATTGCTAATTCACCGTGGTAGAATCCAGTCAAAGTCTCCACACCAACTACAGTTTCCTTCTTCCCTTTTCTGTTTCTGTCAGATGCGAGCTGTATCTTCATGCCTCCTTGGCATCGCTCCTCTCGCCTCTGTTTTTTGTTCTCGCCTTTGGTTGATGGATTGAAAGGTTGGTGAAGCCTGAGCCAAATGGATTTCTGTTCTAGACTGAGATGCCTTATTGAGTGGAATTTTCTACCTGCTGGGAAGCTGTCAATATGCCAAAACTTCGAAAGACTGCCTTTGATTCGTTACTCTCCTCCATTCAACCTGTTAGTGAAGAAAAGGTCACATATACGTGTGTGTGTGTGTGTGTGTGTGTGTGTGTGTGTGTGTGTGTTTGATGGTCATGCATTTGCAGCAGCAAAGACAGAAAAAAAGAACAAAAAACAGTTCTCAGTCCATCAATTCAGAAAAAAATAATGATGGCAACACTTCAAGGTTTTGAATATTGGCTGAATAATAAATGACTTCATTATTTATTTTTCTAAACAGTGTTCTCCTTTTGAAGAAAAGAAAAGCAAAGTTCCTGAAAAGTGGCTGTGTGACTCGACGGTATAATGCGTGACGGTCCACCGTCTTGGCATTTTGCGAGACCAAAAGGTGAAACAGAAGTTAAATGAGGAATTTTGAGTCCAGACGCGACACTGCTATCGATTACCCATGTGTGCCATTTAAGGTGAAAATGGTGAGGACAAAAGATTTCAAAGGCTTTCGCTGAATCCTGCAGAAGGTTGATGGTCCAATCAGCTATAGAATATAATAGAATAGAACACATAAACTTTGTTGTTCATCCCAACAGTGACAGAAATTGTCCTTTGTTGGTACGTTTTGTTTTTGATTTTTTGTCTTCATTCTTTCCTTTTCATATTTCCTGAGCAGTGCTGCCTGGTCCAATAAAGTTTAGGACTAGTTTAGAATCTTTGTAAAGGCATTTGTTTGTATTTCAGTCGATAGCGCCCCGGTAGATTCAGTCATTTATTCTTTGTCCTTGACAAAACTGTCCTAATCTTCAGGGTATTTCTTCAGATCTGCACTAGTCATTGTGTCATTGTTTCACTAACTGTCATCATTTCTCCTCTGCTTTCCATTTAGTTTTTGAGTTTTTGCCCACTCCGTGCTCCATGTTCTTTTTATTGGTTGTTTTTGTCTCCCTCTTTGCAAACTTTGTGCAAAAAATTGCCCTCTTTATGAAATATGTTATACAAACACATTTGCATTGCTTTACACTGGAACAATGGTGCATGTGTAAGAATGGAGCAACACTCAAAGGACCGATAGAGATACTCAGAATAAAAGAATGAAAAAAGAGAGAAAACAACAGAGATCTGCTTAACTAAAAAAAACAAAAAGGAGACGAAGAAAGGAAACTACAATGGCGGTGATCCCTCCATCAATTTCTGTGATCCAACGAAACCAGTGATTGTGAATCCTTTACGACGGGAAACATCGGCTGGCGTAATGAATCGTGGCTCCAGTTATTTCACACTGATGGGAACACTGGGGAAATGGATTCACACACAGAATGGTGCTCTGAGGCTTTTTTAATCACAGCAGGAGTTTTTTTTTTTTTTTTTTTAAGTCTCCACATTTATTTTATTTTCTGCTCATGCCAACAAAACCTGACCTGCCAGTTGGGTTGAAGGCACAAAAAGTTCTGCACAGTAGTTCTATTTTTTTTTTATTTTAAGAGCGCAGAAAGTTCAGATTGAAAATCCAATCTGTGTTGACTTTCAGAGTTGCCATGGTGATACAGCCTGGGTAAAAGAAGGCCACCTTCGTGACACGGAGGACTCTGGCTTTGGGGTAAACACACCTCGTTAACCATTAATCTCGCTTTCTTTTACCCCCTCTGGTTCAAACCAGACAATTAGACCTGATTCAGTGATGTCATCAGACACAGAGCTCCCTCACCGGCCGCGGCGTGACGCTTCGCCACTTAACGAGCAGCCGCACGTGACATTTCTTCTCTTGCCCTTTGCAGTGTGCACTCTGTGTCTGCTTCAGAGGAACACATTTTTCACATGAGGAGACCTGAGACATGTGGACTCCCTCCATATAGATAGATGTGCAGTCTAAATGGATCAGTGCATCAGAAACATTAGAAACATCCTATATGGAAGCACACAATCACAATATTGCAGGAACAGATATCAATATTCAAATGGTATTCATTAAATAAAGCATGTAAAGCCGGCACATCAGAGCATGTGTAGGAACAAACGGAGATGCGAGCCGACACATTGTACTGTATGCAGCATAGAGACTTAATAATGAGGTGAAAAACACAGTACTGTGCCATTTTTTCATGCTTTGAGCACCAAACCACATTCAAAAGATTAATGTTGGCAATGAAACATAAACTCTCTTTATGTTGTAGCTTTACGTTTCTTGCAGTTCAGTTATCAGTTTAATGTTTCGACATTGCTGTGCTCATGCTCTGGTTAGGTTTGGAGACAAAGACCCCATGGTTAAACTTAAAAAAAAGATTATGTGTTGACTCAAAACACCTGCTTTTTGTCAGTGTCACGCCTGTAAACTCAACTGAAACTCAAATTTTGACACAAGTTTTGATTTGCTGTTTCTTTATTACACAACCATGTTTTCAGCTTTTTACCTAAGCAGTTATTTTGTCTGCAGTATATGAGATTAGAAAGTGTTGGAACAGAGATGATGGAGATGCTGATCATCCCTTCTGTATGTTGGAGTCTCTGCAGCTGTACTGATGGTGTATACTCACTGTTAGAGACTAGAACTGAGGGCTGTTCAGTCTCAGTAATAGATTTTAGGGGACCGAGAAATCAAAACCATTTGTCAACATCGACAGTTGTGCAGTAAAAAGCGGGGAACCTCCCGACACGCGGGACTGACTTATGAGCTTTGGGGCCTTTTGGGGAAGACAAAAAAACTCTAATTTCTCCAACTTGTTCCTAAAAATCTCTGACTATTTTTAACCTCTTCCTGCTCAGACATCGACTCTGCAACATCAGAGTTTTTTTCACAATGAAAATGTTAAGTCTGAAGTGAGATAATTGCCTAGTATTAACTTTTCTTTTCAATTACAGACAAGCTGATTAGTAACATTAATCTACTTTAGGATGGTTTCACACCTGTGTGCTTCACTTCATCTGGACCAAAGAGAATAATGATCCACATGAGGAAGTCAAACTCCCAATTAGGCAGCGCTGTAATGACTCTGATGTGTACGTATGTTCTTTGATGTCACAAATTACTAATATCATCAGACTGCAAACTGGCTGCATGTTATTGATAACATGTAGAGACAGGAAGAGAAGAGGCTTGTGTTGTGATGATTCTGGGATAATTAATCTGGGACTTTAAAGAACTGCACAGCACTAACTTCTCTGCTGATGCTGTAAAAGTTGTCTATTGCCGGTTTAACTGAGGTCAAAACAGCCAAATGTATAGCTCGCAATCAAGCACCACTTTTAGAGAGAGCAGGAAGCCACAGAAGTGAGGTGAGATTAGTCCAGCTGGCGACTGGAAAAGGAAGGAAGTTGTTAAAGTGATGCAGCTTGAAATAAGAGACAGACGGGCGTGCAGCGCAGGAAGGACATTACAGAATTACACAGGAAGGAGAGTGTTTGAAGTCTGGTCCCACTCCGCTGAAACCATCTACAATTAGATGAGCTGATGTTACGTCTAACATGATTAATATTAACATTCAAATAACCAATTGACATATGACCACGATGGAGTGAGCATCAGTGTACTGTTAGGAAAAATATTTTCTAATCACGCTGCCAAATACAGTCTGCTGCGCTCTTCGTATTTGATTTGAAGGTTATGAGGCAGCCAGCAGGGTGCCAGAGATCGTTTTCACACCAGAAGGTTAATTGTGTGTGTGTGTGTGTGTGTGTGTGTGTGTGTGTGTGTGTGTGTGTGTGTGTGTGTGTGTGTGTGTGATAATGTAAAGAGTTGGTTGGCAATGCGTCACGTTTTGGTTTCCGGGTAACTGTCTTCAAAATGTGACTCTAATCAAAGGAGTGTGTCAAGGTTGACCCTCCTCTTCACCTCCTCGTCACCTCCTCGTCACCTCCTCACACATCATGTGTGCCGTGTTACCTTTTTATCTCTCAATATACAATTACACCTGTTGGCAATCACTGATACAGAAAGCGAAAGAGCCTGAACACTGTCCTGATCTCCGAGGCAGCTTGAGTTGAAGATTAACAGCGGCTGAACTTCTGCAGAGGTGCTTTCAAATATTGATTATTCGACGCTCGATCATTTCTAAAGCACTTGTGTGCACTCTTATGAACCACACTGTTAGATGTGCTGTCTCCTGGAGCTAACTGCCATTCCTTAGGGGTACTACTGCCTCTGTAGCACAGCAGATAACAAGGTGCCCTTAACAGCATGCAGGCCGGATGGAAACTGTGTGGTCCGGCTGCTGTGTCACACCTGCTTGAAGTAGGTGCATGAAAGACTCCTTATCACTGCGATGTGATGTGCAAATTATAATCAATGCCATTCATGAGTTTAACAGTAAAGAGAAACTGATTCACAGTATTCAAGTAATTTATTTACATACAACACATTTACAGTATAGTGAGTACATATTGTTAGTCAACGTCATCTGGCGAGGTGCAAGTAAAATGTTCACTCCAAAGGGAGAGAAGAGACTTGGTCACGCTGATTGATTTGCAGCACGGAATGTAATTTCTGCCTCTCGATCCAAACAGAAGAAGATACACAATTAACACCGGATCATGGGATTTGTTGTCTCCATTGCTGAACAACCACCACGGCTAATACAAATCTATCTACGTGACTCAGACTGGAATGTTCAGAAATGAAGGACATTTTTTTGATTGTTATATTATGTTTGGTCATGATCACTGACTTCCTTCCTCTCTCTGAGAAGTGACTGGGAAAATCACAGGCTTCTATAGGTTTGAACAATTTAAACACACAAAGACATGTTTAATGCGGAGATGTTACAAGTTTAATAATGGTGGTGGTCTGATTTTGTTGGAGGAGCTAACAGATGCTAATGCTCGAAGGTCTGTGCAGCCCAACAACGACGCTGCAGCGACGCTCAAGTACAGAACAGAGAAAGAAATCCCGCTCTGTGAAAGGTGATGACATCATTAACTCGGTGCTCTGCAGAGAGGCAAATTGGTTTCACACTCTTAACACGGTGGAGCCTTTTGACTTCAGTGAAGAAGCACATTTTATTTTAGCTGGATGGATGCCAGACGTGCACATTCTGTACTTTGATCTTTGTGACTTTATAATGCATCCGTCCTCCTCAGGTTTCATATGTTACAAAAATGAAATTTCTTGGTGATGAATGCACTGAAAGATGAATGACATTTATATCTACCAGGACAGAAGATGCAGCATTTCAATATCGTACTTCAAACATTTTCTTCACTAAAATATACAGATCATTAAATCAGTGCTCGATGGGAAACTTGATGGGGAAACAGTTTTGGTTGATGAAGGTTCTGAGTCATCAAAAAACTGAAACAGGTCCAGCACGAGTCCAATTTCTGCTTTGATTTCCTCCCTTTTTGTTTTTCCTTTCGGCTTTACACGTCAGATTTCCTTGAACTGGTTGCTGGATGCCGGACATGCTTGAAAGCGCTCACATCTTGAAATATGTGAGTTGGTTCCATCTTACATCACTTCATTAATGCTTCAAAGCAAACAGGAGCGGATCCAAACACCAGTGCATTTATTATTAAATGTGGGTGTATATTTGAACACCAGCTTAAACACGGGAAAATCTCATTAACTCTGTTGGGAAATATTTGTGTGATCTCATGAAGCGCAGTTTGAACCCGTCGCGCTGTGATGTCCATGTGATGTCGCACCGCTGACTCAGAGGATCTCACTTGTGTCTACATCTCCTGACGAGTCCTGCTTCTGGGCAGTGAGAGTCATCTTCTCTAAAGTGGACGTCTCCTGTCGTCCACCCGCCACGCTGACAGACCGGCTCTGTGGCATGTTTATGCCACGGGAGCTGTTGGCGTCGCAAAGCTGTCACTGACATCTCTGCCACCGTCTCCCGCCTCGGTTTGGACTTCTTAATGATGCTGCAAGAACAAAAAAAAAAAAAAAAAAAAAAAAGCATAGACAAACAAAGTCCTCACAGCACAAAGCCGCCACGCTGTGCTAACCACGCATCATGTGCGCTGATCTAAGCGGTTGTGTCTACACATGTGTGGTCACTGTCATTTATCTTAACGTCTAAGCAGCAGGACTGTTTGGAAAAACAATGAAGTGAGACCAGAACATGTTTCAGTCCACTGAGCCGCCCTCACTGCTTATAGATATGAACAGTGTTCCAGGTACTGATAACAATCCAGTGCATTCTTATGACCTGTGGGCTCTGTGGGTGTGAACACCTTGAACAAATGTTCTTAAGAATACATATTTCTAAGAATATATATACTTATAGAATATAAAGGCCTTTTATAAAGTGACTAAAGTGAATCGTATTACTTCTTGGAGGGACAGCTGGTAGATTTTCATGACTTTGTTTGACCTTTTTCACAGTTGTTTGTTTAATCGTTGTGTCAGGCTCCCGGCGGAACATTTTTTTTATTTTTTTTTTATGGATAGGTTAATATAAAACACCAAGAGGGTGACATACAGAGGAGCAAAGAAGACAAACCTTCAGCCAGGGAGTGAAGCTGCTGAGCATTCAATTGCATGTTTTTGTGTGAGAGAGAGAGAAAAAAACTAATGAAAAAGGAGAAATGTTTAACGTGAGGGAAGAAAGGGACTTGAATAATCATTAGAGAATGGCTCAAGAAGTGCTTTTGACTCACTTCAATAGTTTCTTTTATTGAAACTTTAAGAACTTGGCCTGCAGCAGAGTTTCTCCTTTAAACTACAGTATCATTGCTCGACTAAACATTGAGAGTTTCTATCAGAGCGTCATGTTTAGCCTGTTGGTGCAAATTGCATCTCCAGCCGGTAATAACATTGATTTTTTTTTCCCCTATGCCCCATCAACCTCAAGTTTCTCGCAATGATTGAGGATTTCCCAGCCTCCTTTGGAACATCCTGGCCCATAACAAAGCGTCCTCTGACTGTTATTAGCCTGGTGTTCCTGCATTTTCAAATCCACCCTGTGGCTGCTTCAGCAATGGAAACCGTGTCTTCCGCTTTATGAGAAATGATGCTTTATGTGATTTTATAAGCCGCCGAGAAGCACCACTAGTCCCTGAGCGCTATGCCGTGCAACGAGAAGGAGAGGAGAGGGGAAACTTTCAAGAGAGGTGAACGGAGGATGTGAGGGAATAGGGTGAACACAGGGGAGTGAAAGGGAGGATGTGGAGAGGAGGGGAGAACAAGGCGATAGGAGGGAAAAGGAGAACACAAGAAAAGAGATCGATAAGCTGTGAGGAGGAGGGAAAGGCGAGTGGAGGAAAAGAGGAATCAAAGACACACAAGAGGTCACGATGCTAATCCGCTAAGATCCTTGGAGACTCCCACCAATGTCACCATCAGAGCACCCGGGGAGAGCAGAGGCTTCATGTGGAGCTGTAAAAAGAGGAAGCACAATGGAGACAGCCACAAGCTGAAGGACTGACTGATATATTATAAACCAAGTGCAAGTAGAACCTTGATTTTGTTACTCGAAAAACACAATAGTGGATTAAGTGGAGCAGACGCTCCATTTATAAGGATTCAAAGAAAATAAAAGAAAGTCTCTTTGAATCACTCGGCTTCTCAAACAACAAGCAAATCACAATGAATCAGGAATCCTAATTATGAATAATGTCCTGAATAAAACAAACTCAATGAAACTGAGAAACTCAGTTTAAACTTCTGAGGAATAACCACTCTGATGGATTCAGTGATCGTAATGATCCATCTGCCCCGTCAACATTCTGTTGATAGAGACAAACAAGGCACAATGAATGGATTGATTGAAGCGTCCTTTCGCTTCTGGCTTCGCTTCAGCGCTCCTAACAGCACCGGCGCTGGCGCTAGGTGGCTGTGATGGTCTGAGCACAACAATGAAAGAGAGGAAGAGGTGGGAAGAGGAGCAGGACTCAGCTCCTCAAAGCCCAGCAGACTCTTTACTTCCATGATTTGAGGGCAGGACATGAATCTCCTCTGGGGTTAGAGATGCTCCCACATAGACTGCTGCTCTGAGAGAGGGTAAGAATATAGCTTAGTGTGTGTGTGTGTGTGTGTGTGTGTGTGTGTGTGTGTGTGTGTGTGTGTGTGTGTGTGTGTGTGTGTGTGTGGATGCATGCATTTACTTACGGCACAGCTCCTGTGTATCTGGGGACCAGCTTTAAATTCACCACGACTCCTCTGTGCCTGAGGACTTTAAGTATGCTGAATACAGCGTTTCACTTGAAGCTGCACACATTTCCTGAGCAAAATAAAGACATACTCATTATTATTCACGTGTATGTGTGGCGAGTGGCGAACACAAACTCAGCAGCAAAAGCCCCGTCCGCAAAGATCGCCATGTCCTGCTTCTGAAGTGTTGGCATCTCGTGTGATAGCTCAGCTCAGTCTAATGTCAAAGCGTAAGGACGGACCAGCTGATCCATTAGAGGACAGGATGTGAGTGCCGTTGCCTCAGCTAGGTGCTAAAAGTACTTGTCTACAGACGTGCAGTACCAGCAAGGAGTGATCGTGATGCAAAGGACAAAAGTGACCTTCATCAACGAGGCCAGGGTTTGAATTCCATGTGAAGTCGATAGTCAGAAAAGAAAATGTTGGCTGCAAAAATGTATTACATAATAACTTCTTTCTTTTTTACAATAGAATAGAACATTCTTTAGAGACTACCTTTTATGATTTTTTCATTATTTATTTGATAAGAGAAATGACCGAAAAATAAGGGAAGAGAGATGCAACAATGGGCGTCAGACAGATTCATAATGCAGACGTCGTGGTTCATGGTTAAGAATTCATTGCTGGTGACTCAACCTCCAAGCCACGGCGGCACTCTGCTGCAATCAATTCAGATGATTCAAAAAGTCCTACACTCCAATAATAACAGCCGCCACTTGTTTTCTGACAGCTTGAAAATAATATTCAGCGCTTTAATAGGACTGGGAGAAAGCAGACAGAAAGCAGAATCAACACTAGTTAAATTCTTCTCAAATTTTATGCATCTCACATCTTGAAAATACAGACAACAAGAAATGTCTAAAAAAAATCATCTCCAGCCAGGTGTATGGCGACCAAAGCCAGTATTTAAAGGGATATTCCGGCGTAAGTTTAATGGATGGTCTGACACACCGTGACATCGAGTAAGACCCCCCCTCAAGAGATCAAGTTCTCCGCTAGCTCACGTAGTTTTAGCAACCTCAGTAAGGACCGCGCTATAACAATACACTGCAGTCTATGTCTCCAACCAAGAAACCGCCATCATACCACCACATAGTTCGAGGCATCAGACATCTGCTGGCTTTGCTAAAAATGGACGGTGCAACATAAAGAAATCTGAAGTTTCAACATATCCTTTCATTGCCGTCTATTCTGGAGATTTGGTTGCGTGGAACACTGAGCAAATAAATCCTGTGATTGTCATTTTCTCAGAAGCTTACAGACACTGTGACTTCTTTTTGAAACCAGCGGAGTCCGCCCCGTGCCGGCAATGCAGGTTTGATGGGACTTCACTTTTCAAACCGTCCATATTTTATACAGCTGGTGGAGAAACAGCTGCTGCACAAAGGAAACCAGACAGGAGTTCATACAGTATATCCAACACCTGGTAACATGTTTGGTTGACGTGTCAGTGACGGTGCCATCTCAGCAGCGTATGATTCAATTATGGAATCTATAGCCAACTACTTTCAGACACATAGTGAAGAGTAATGTTATAATTTCTGATTGATGTCAAAAACACTGGTTATATTTGAGGGCTGTGGAAACAGATAAATATATCCACTTGAAGATGTTACGTGGGCGAAGGTGACAGACGAACATTAAGAAAAGAACACATCATTTCCTCATATAGGTTTTTTATTTATGTCTCAGCTCGCCATAAAGGGATGATGAAAAACACGCTTTGACAATGTATTCTTCTTCCTGTCACAGCATGAGGTGTTTTCCCGCATCAAGTGAAATAACACATTGTTTTCTATTTCAGGGCAGATGATTTAAATATCATTCGGCTGTGTGCAGTTCACAAAAAAAAAATAATGTTCAACTTATTCCTGGGTTCTTAAGTTCATGCTTTTATAATGATGCCAAGCTGCCGAGGCGCTCAATTTTCTTTTGCAGCGTTTAACATAAATAGGAGGTATCTTTGTGTCACTGCTGTGCAGAAATGTCTGGTCTTTCACTGCAGTCTCATTAACTGGCGTAAGAAAAAGCGGTGCAGAGAGAAGGGAAATCCAGGTGAGACACTTCTGTTTCAACTCTCATTGAGCTTGAGCTGAAAAGTTTAAACCGTCATCATCAGGAATTATTTCAGTGTCTTTTGGAAACCAGGCCGGGTTGGAGATATGGATTAATTCCTAAGCAAGTGTTCCATGAATTATATCAAAATACTGCGTGGTTATTTGGATTCACACAAACAAAACGTCCGCTGCATGTTCATGTGTGTTTGAAAAACCCTGAGGGAAAGTTGATGAAGTGATTTTCTTATAGGTGGCACACAAGGAGCACCGTCTGCCTGAAGGCGTCTGGTAGGTGATGGGATTCTCCAACCATTAGACTCACTTGCCCAAGAATATTATTATTGATTTTGATCTTGAGCTACGGCTTATTGAATGCACCGACTTGTTTTTTCAACTGCAAACAGCAGTAGTGGGAGCTATCGTTCAGTGCTAATGACATCATTTTGCAAGGATGCCTTCTCTCTCCTGAATGGGCGCTGTAAATATATTTATTTATCTCTTTCACAGGCAAGTTCGAGGGGGGAGAGGAGATTACCTGTCGAGATTATGCCTGATGATTAATGTTTGTTTGGGCAGCGCAAGATAATGCACATTTGATTTAATGACTAAAATGAATCGCTTCTTTGCAACTTGCAACTTGAAATAGCTTTTTGGGGAGGCGAGGGAGGCTGGGGCGACGAAAAATCTCTGAATTTCTAAACACTGGGAAGATTAAAAGACAGAAACGGGCTAAATAGGCCTATACCTCATGTAATCTTGACAGTAATGTCTTGTTCACGCCCATGAAAAAAAGATATGAATGTGACTCATGCATTATAAAGAGAAGGACATGTGCATCAGTCATATATGTTGTTAAGGGTACAATTTATGCATGTGAACATGCATGTTTGGCTGAAACATTACATTAACTTCTAAGAAACGATGCTATATCCAGGTAATATCACGTCACATGACGTCTATATGAGAGCAGACATGAGTTGACAGCTGCACATTTTGCAGCACGATTGCTAGCTGAGACAGCATCAGTATTCAGATGTCTGTTTGTCTGTGGACATCACAACCCATCACAAAGGTGTTAAGTTGTTAAGTTCAAATTAAGTCCAATTCAGAAGATGAGCAAAGACTAAGCAACCTCTGCTTAGATAAGGAGGGAGGTCTGGCCAGACTTTATAGGTGCACATTGTCGGGTGTTGCGGTCAGCGTGATCGCTGGATTTTCTAAGACCATAAAATTGCAAAAACCACAAGATATTGATGCAAAAATAAGCTGTGGAGACAGATAGCTCCCGTCACCAGGTGGAAAATACTGTTGCTTTGGGTTGGTACGTGGGCCGGCCAGCAACCTGGAGCATCAACACTCAACCGCTGATTGTCTTCCAGATTGCATCTTTCAGTGCGTCTCTCAGATAAACCTGTTAATGGAGATCCAGGATGTCTCATGTTGAGATAACAACCACCTTCTATCTTACACGTTTCACCAGAAGACACAAGTGCTACAAAACAAACAAGAAAATCCCAAACTACTCTCACCACGTACTCTTGGGAGGAAATATAATAATATAAAGGAAAAGTGACTGTGGTCAGTTTGATGTCACAACATGCCTGACATTGTTTCAATGGCATGAATAGGTTTAAAGCACTCGTGCAAGGCAAGGCCAGTCCGACTGATCCTGCGGCACATTTCAAACACAGAAGTATCTAAAAGTGGTGCGCAGAGAAACATTTTGAGGGAAATAAAATCAATTAGGAGGAGATTAAATATCATCCACGTCTTCACCTTCCATCTCTATGATCATTATGTTAGAGACATGAGCAGTCGGTTAACATTTGATGTTGTGTTTATTGCATTGACTAAAAAGTGGGATACCTTTAAGATCATGGAATTGACCAGCTGATGGATTGATATTCAGTCATTGCTTCCACACCACAGGGAATGTCTGCAGCCTGTCTTGAGACTTGCACCATAAGGGGTTTGCCGCAAAATCCGAAGGAAAGGAGGTGAGTTTATGAGTGTTTTGGTCCTGCAGCAGAGCCTGAAGCTAATTTCCATCAGTACTCCCATGTTCTCACAACTGTTTCCTCTGTGGTGCGTTCCTGCCACATTAGCAGCATTTATATTAAGTGAGCCAAGAGTCTGGAGTGAGCTCAGACAACCAGAAGTGATGGACCACAGCCCCGCATCAGGCCTGCAGTTAGTTTGCCCCTTGAGAGGGAAACTACTAATAAATGAGTCACTCCAGCTGGTTTGCTCCATGCTGGCTGTAAAGTAGAGAGTTGAAGAGCATGAACCATCGCAACACCAACAAATCTGTTCTCATTAATGTGACGTTTCCTTTCCGTAATCAAATGTTTATTTTTATTTCTCTCATATGCTTCAGGTTCATGTGTGTATGGAACATCCCGCCAGTCCAATTATTTCCTACAACATACCACACAGATCATTCATGTCATAGTATAATAAGATACATCTCTTTAATACGTGAAAACACACTGAAGGTCAACCAACTCACTGTGTCAAGAAGTATGTAGTCTTTACCTTGTCCTTTCAGGTAAATTGGTTATATTTGTTTTGTATGACTCTGAATCAGAAATTGTCCTACAGCAAGGTCGTTTTTAACTCTAAAGTGTGACGTTGTTCTCTCCGTTCTCTGACAAAGCCAGCTGGACTCGAGGTGGGCTGAGTCGTCCAGGACTGACCAGCTACTGGATAAAAAGGAAGACCATTTTGAATTAGAGTTACATTTGTCTCTCGGCAACATTTTCTCCAAAAAAATGCAAAAGAGAAAGATGCAGTGCTGCTGGGTGACACTTAGATGCCACGCTCAGAGTGGGAAAATCAACTGTCGCACTGCATTATGTAGATTGTTGGATAAAGTGCTGGATGCTTATTTACACAATGTTTTGCAAATTAGTATGCTAATCACCATCCATCCGTCCATTATCTGTAATCGCTTATCCTTTTCAATGTCACAGGAGGGTTGCTGGAGCCGATCCCAGCTGACACTGGGCGATGGCAGGTTACACCCTGGATAACTCGCTAGTTCATCACACGGCTACACTAATCATCAGGTTATGAATATTAACACGATCATAACACCAGGCACAAAGACGTAGAGGCACTGTCAAGTAAATGTGCTGCTTCCGGTGGGTCTTCTCTCTGAGGCGGTGCATCATTCCAACTTTCACATGTCTTTGTTTGCACTTCTGAGCTTGTTAAAAATAGGTTTCTCGGCATCCGTGCTGCCCATTAGTGGGTTTTGATTTGCACATATTAAATCTTGTCACACCTGCTGTGAACAGTTGGCATGAAGAAAACCTACGTGTCCTCACCCCTCTCTTCTTTTGCATGTTTTTAATTTTTTACCACCTCCCACCTTCAGCACATATGTGGATAATTGGATGTTAGCATAACTCGGCAGAGCCCAGGGGTCAACACAAGCTAAAAAAGGAAACAGTGGAGCATCCTGCAGGTGGAACGTTAAGATTGATGCCAGCGCTAATATTTCCATCACAACACGTTTTCAAAGATTCACTCTATCTGCCCACCTCCTTACTAAAAATGTGCACGACACCAGCAGCCCAGTGGCTGAGCTAATGTTTTATTACCAAGCCTGCCCAAGTGAATAAGCTAAATGTGTTAAATGAGACTGTTTGTTGCTCTCGGGGAGCCGTGGGTTTATTTTATTATCATGCAGAGGATGTTAATGGAGAAATCTGCAAAATTGTGAAGATTTGAGTGCACCCCAGAGCACAGAGGGTGTTTTGCAGTTGCTGTATTAGAGGTTGTCCTTTAAAATGTCTTTAGAAATGTACATTTTCAGCCATTAAACACTTCATTAGGTCTACACTCTTAAATTAAAAAGACATGATAGGAACTTAACATCCTAATTCTATCATTTTTAAATCCCTTTACATATCTTACCTTTTATAAAAGGCACATCAAACATCCCTGATTCCTGATTATTTTCAAATCTAATACACCAGTGCTATAAGAAACTGTAATTTGACTGCATGTGAATGAACTTCAAATGTCATTAGCCTATAAATAGACCTACACTGAGAAATCGACAGACCAATCAAGGCATAGGAGAAGTTGTCAATCCATCATTACTGTCACTCACAGTACATTTTCATACAGCAGGGATGGATCTGCTGCACACACATGACCTTTTCAGCATATGTGGCCTTGTAGCTGTGGCAATATTAGATTTTTCAAATCTCATCTCACAAGGCCTCTGCCCCTGTAGAGGCTGTGAGGCTCTCAGAGCTGTTTCTAAATATACTGGTGAACAAATATGTCTTAACTTTGATTCGTCTTCTTTTTTCCACACAGCAGAGCTCAGCAACCGCCCCGCTCAATATGTTTTGGAACAGAAGAGTAAATGTCAAGGTCTTCTACTGTTGGCCCGTACTGAGCAGCTCAAGGATAAGTGCAATTGTATTCTTTACACTTTTTCAGAGGTTTTTCAGGTGGAATTCAAGTTTTTATTTAGCATGAGATGAGGGTAACAAGGAGTAAAGTTTGCAGGGGGAGGACAGTTCCCTGAGATGGGCTTATTATCACCTGTAGCTCAATAATATCGAAAACCATACATGATATCAAAAGGTGGGAATGTGCAGAGCCTGTATAGCAGCACAGTGTGAACTAAAAGCAGAACAAATTAGGACATCAGCTACAATCTGAGAGTCAGTGCTGCCAGTTTGGGCTGTACGGTGGACGGTACCTCCTTCACCTTTCACGAGACACTTTTTGAAGCAGGACTTGCCACAGAAGCTACTTTGAGTTTGTCAGCTCTGTTTGCAACAGGTTTCAGTTTGGGTGTCGCCCAGACAGTTCCTCTGGAGGCGGGAGGGTAGGTTAATTTCTTTTTAATTCCCTCAGATTAATTTAACATTGTCATTATAATGAGCAAAGATTGCCATCATCATCATCATCACAGAAAAATTATATTGTAATGAATAGCAAACGATGCTTGTCAAGTACAGATTACAAAATAATTAGTATTTGATGACAAACACGCTGCTTCATATCAATCAGAAGATGTGGCAACATTTAAGAATTTATTTCTTCTATATCTAATTTAGTGGAAAGTGGAACTTTTGAGTGATGCTGGATTTGTGCTTGTTTACAGTCACTGCAGACTTTTAATTGGCTTCAATCAAAATGTCCCAGCGTTCGGAGGTGGGGATTGACCGATCTGAGAATTACTGCAGCTCTTCAGCTCTACTTATGTGTGAATCTGTCAGCCCCCCATGTATTTATTCTGCTTTCAATAAAACTGGAAAAAAAAACAAAAACCTCTCAGTTATTACACTAAAAAGGAGAATGTGCCGTCTGCTTTCCCTGCCAACCGAGACATTTCATGCTCCTCTGTTTTGAAGCTCCTTCGCATCTGAAAGAAAACTGTATCTCCCATGGAAATCCTGTCTAGCCCTCTGGTTGTTATTCCAATTAAACACACAAAAAAAAAAAAAAAACAAGAAAACACAACAGATCATTGGAACAGATGGTCAAAATATGTAATCAATCATTAATTGTTACTTGGCTTCTGGTTCTCTTATTTTGAAAATGTTGTTCTCTAATCTCCCTGAAAAAAAAAGAAAAAATGAAAAGAATTCAGATTTGCCCACAGCAATCACAGACCCACAGTGTCTCCACGCTCCTTACTGAGCTCAAGTTTTTCCTGTTAGTAGCTATATTTTATTAATAATAAGCACAAACTTTGCACATTCTCAGTCAGGTTTCAGAGCGCTGCACATCGGCTGCCCTCTTTAAAGCCGAGACATTTCTTTCCTCCTTCCTGCTGCTGCTAATACTTTTAGTCTCAGGGCGCCATTTTACACCACAGAGCATGGAATTCGACTTAATGTCGTGAACAGTGATTTGTTGCCACATACATCGGTCTCAAATGGTTCAGATCGTACCTTGCTGGCGGGTCACTTTGTGTTGTTGCAGGGACTCCATCATCCTCTGCAGTCAGTGTGAGGTTCTCCCTGCAGGCTGGTCCTCACACTCCACCTGCTCGCCTATTCTATGGAGTGTTTGACTTGATAGTAAATAAAAGCACTGAAGTACTTGCAGCCTTAAATGCTGATGCTTTAAACAGATTTTGAGGCCATTTGTAGTCAAAATGCTTTTTCGGAAGTTAAATGAATTCATCGTGTGGCTCTAGACTTTCTATGTTATAGGACTGAATGGGGTCACATTATGGTAGTGAAAGTCATTTTGAGGAGAGTGGGACAAAGTGTTTTCAGCATCACAATGCTAGTGACTGTTTGTACTTGGTGTTTTTTAGGACCCAAAAGTGGACACCAAGACAGGGAGATGGTTAGAGGAATTTATTTTCAATGGAGGGAGGCAGTAGAAGTGGCTCAGGCTCAAGCTCAGGCAGGTGGTACAGCAAGTGGCTCAGGGTTGTGGCGGGGACTCACACTGGCATCAGCTGAGGTATAGAGCGAGGCTCTGGAGGGAGTAACACCAGGGATCCACAGTGGAGTGAAGGCAGGTTGCAGAGGTGCAGGCAAGCTGAAACTTGGATGTTAGCGAGGCAACAAACACACTGACACAAGCGACTTGAATCACAGGAGACAGCGCTATCACAGAGGCTGTGTACCACACCACCAAGACAAAATAATCCAGCAGTGAACAGAGAGCAGAGTATCTGAGCTGGCACTGATGATCAAATGTGCTGCAGGTGTGTGAGACTCCAGCCAGCAGGGAAGCCACGCCCAGCCTCTGCAGAGCAAAACTAAAAACACACAAAACAGACACAACAAAAGTCCGCTGTTGTAGCTGCTGCTGGTGATCGCATAACTAGCTGGAGGAGGATAGTGAGTGAGGTCGTGTTGTTGATCCAGGAGAGCTACATCAGCTGATTTCCCTCCAGAATCAGGCTTCCTGATGTGAAACAGGCCAGTGTAGTTAACACAGCCGGACATCGCCCTCACACTTCTCCCTTCTTAGCTGGTTAGCCCAGTAGGTTTTCTTTCTGCTCGATGATGATGTCTCTGTGCACCGGCAGCTCTCATACTAAGAAAACAAGATGTCAAACTGTCTCTAGGAATTCATGTGGGTGAGCCTCACAGCAACTCCGATTTGAACATCACCATAATGTTGTCTTGATTCTGCTCATCGATGGGGGAAGTTCTGATTGGAGATCAGCAGCTGTGTCAGGAGGTGGAGGCAGGCCGGCTGCACAGCTGCAGCTAACTACACGGATACAGAGGCGGCTGATTAGTAATTTGCACTCATTTGGTTAAGGGAGAAGGGCTTTTAGGGCTACTTGATTGGAGGTTGTGAACCAGAAGGGAGTTTCCTCCGAGACTTTAAATTTAAAGGTTAATGAAGGGAAGCAGGAGAATAAATGAATGGACAGAAGCCAAGGGGTGTGGCATCAAGGGCATAATGAATGAAGAAATAGAGGGGCAATAATAAAGCGGTTCTCCTGATTAAACTTTTGCTTAGCTCCATTTATTTTGTTATGTGGCGGACACACAGGATATACGAGCATAAAAACAGCAGCGCTGGCAGCTGAACTCATCTAAATGAATGCTTTACACAAATAATGAGATAGACGAAGCTTAAAGCTCGGAAATTTAACTTTTTTTCTTATTTGGCTCACAGAACACAATTAGCCTGGTTCAGCACAAGCTCGGTAAACTGTATTCTGCTGGAAATGATGATCTGAAACCCACTTTATATGTAAATACACCTGATTAATTCTGTCGATACATACTGATAAAGCAATGCATTGCTTTAGATTGTGCTGACCTGAAGAAAGTTAACCTTCTTTCATCAAATTGTGTTCAGACAAATCTCCTGTGATTCATATGTCAAAATCATTTTTTGTGACACATGATTACGCTTGTTTGAGTGCTTATTATAGATGTGTTTGCAGATGTTTCTACATTACGAGTCTAATGGTTTGTTCAAAGTAATTTTCAATCATTGTAGCTTGTAACTCTAGTTTTCCAGAGTAAGTCTCGGGTGTTGTTCAGCGCCGGTGCAGCAGCGTTGGCAGTGTCACCAAATTTAAGTGACGCAAATTTGCCTAATCAGAGCATCAGACCCACCCAATTACGGAGAAATTAACCCAACTGGACTGTTGTGGTGAGGAAGGCGCTGGGCCTGAAGGCAACGTTATTTGGGGTAATTGGCCTTGCATGGCCCCTGCTGCTATCTGTGTGTGTGAATATGGGAATGGTGAGAGGCTAAAACACGATGTAAGTGTTCATTTAGAGACAGGATGAGCAGCCTGGCCAACTTTGAGTCTGTGTTTGCTTGTCTGGCTATATCTGTTCTGAACAGGAAACAGTGATACAGATTTAATACCATGTTGTTGTTTTTTTTTCATGTATTTAAAGAATGATATGTCTCTTTTTAAATCATGCATGTGCTAGCCAGCTGAAGATCTTCATGATGTGTCGATGGAAACATGGACAAAAAAAAAAATGGTCCTTGTGTCCTTGTGTTTTGAAGAATGTAGATTTACAGTGAGATTTTCCTCACTTGTGAAATGTGATATTTAGCACTGTGATAAAGGGCAGGATTTCTGAAAATGTATGAGGCGTATAGCACGATATGACAGAGAAAACTGTTCTTCATTAATTGATTTATGTCCGTTACATTGTTAGCTCCTGTTTGAGAACAACATAATCGGATCAATTCTTCCAACGTGAGCTTCCAACACATTTAAAAACACATGAAAGTGGGTTTCTTGTAGTGATTTCTGCAGCTCCAGTTTCATCATGACATACTTTCCTTCCTCACTGGGACGAAACAGAATGAACCCTGCTGGAGGGCTGTGTTTCATATTGTCCTGCACATTTTTTCACGAAGAGTTCCAAAAAAAATGCTTTTTGTGCAAGTTTGATGTGAAACACTTTTTTTCAGGGGACAAATTTTAAAAAATGGATTTGGGTCAAACATACAAGGAACTCACGTGATAACATTTAATTGGCCACCTGAGGGGGAAAAATAAGCCCTTACACACTGTAATTCATGTAAAAGGTTGAAACTGAATACTCTGACCCGCTGACACGTGTTGCCTCCCACTCCTGATGCCACACACATGCTCTCATTTAAACATTATCCAAGCGTGTTCACCAGTATCTACCCCGCAACCACTCATTATGGGCTGCTGTGCTCTTGAAACCGTGTGAAGATTAGTGGCTCTGCAGATGCAGATGGATTTGCTCCTGGCTGATCCTGACACCAGCAAATTTTGTCTGCAAATTAAAGCAAAACAGGGAACAGTCCGTCTTGAATGACAGGCTAATCTTAGCGCTCTGTGCTTGTTGGTGGGTGTTGGAATCTGTTTATGTCTTGTCCTTTTTTCTTTTTTTTTCCCCTGACAGATTTTGATGTTGTGTTATTGATGTTGTGCAATAACCCATCCACCGCGACAACTTAAAATAATTTCAGAGATTTTCAGTGTAAAGTTTCCTGAATATAAAAGAAAGAGTCTGTATGGGGGACGCTGGCAGGTGGAACATATTGTTAAAGAGGACAAAAGAAGTCTACCTGTGGCGGACAGTCTGAGGTAAACATACACACAAACACACAATTTGGCATGTGAATCCAAAGGCCCGTTATCTCTGAAAGGGATTAGCGTTTCTTTCACACTCCAGACTCCTGCTTTTTCAAAAGGAAATCGCCTGAATTACCACCATGCTGACAGTTTTCATCCCCCCTCTCTTTATCTGTCTCTGTACCTTTCTCAGACTTGTTCCAGTTCAAACCACCTTTGAAAGCAAAGCATCGCTGCATTTTATCTGTGTGTTTGTTATCTATATGTGTAGCTGATCAAGTTATTTTGGGTGGTGGTGGGGGGGGAGGGGTTGGATAAAACAGGAGGACAATCGAGCAAATAAAGACATCTAGACATACAAGCATGCACGCACACAAGTGTAGAAAACACACACAGATGCTCACAGTATCTGGGCTCTGAGCTGGCGTGTGGTTCAGATGAGGTCTGATGGGGTTGCCTGGTCTGGCAGTCCTGCGCTTTTGGAGGATCAAGCTGTAGCTCTTATCTCTCTGGCCTGATGGTGTAACCTCTATTCCCTGCCATCAGTCTTTCACACACTCTCTCTCTAACACAGAAACACACACACACACACACACACACACACACACACACACACACACTGGACTGATGGTCTTCTCACTTTTTGCCATCTGACTGACTGGACTGCAGTTTAGGCCATAAATCTGTGCTTTGGGAAGAGAAGGGGGGAAGTGAGAGCGCAGGCAGTCGGATGTTGGAATAGTGTTAGAAACTGCACAACTGCATACCTCCACACACCCCTACACACACCACTTAGGGCTAATTGCTTTAGTTTTTTTTTTTCCTTGTTCATCAAACTTTTATCAGCTTTAAAAAGGCAAAAGAATGAGCAGTTTTCATCCAGGCTGTGTCCCTGTTTACCCACCAAATGTTATAGTGTCCTCTTTCTGCTGCAAGACGACTATAAATGCGAGGTTTGGTCACGTTTAGGAAAAGATCATATACTGGGTTAAAATAACGGTTCAATCAAGTAACGAAGTTAATGGAAGTTCTGTAACCGACATGTTGTGTCACATGACAGCAAGTAAGTAAGTCAATCGACAATGTCAATGAATTTAGTTGCATCATCTGCGTACATAATGTAACGTCAGTCTGGAATGACTCACTCTTTACTCTTGGTCATAATCAGGATGCAAACCCCGCTCTCTGGAAGGACGGTCCATCCAGCCTGACAATCCCCTGATGTAGATGTCATTATACTACTGCTACAGAGCGGCGGTTCAAAAAGTGTATTTGATGCATCGGGAGTGAGAATGGTCGATGACAATAAATGGTTAAACTGGAGTGTTTGCTATGTTAAAGTCTTGTTTACGTCTCAAAATCTGCAGCGTATTAATAATCAAAATAATTCCCAATTTAATGACTTTGAAGACTGTAATGAATAAAGACAGATGCGCTCTCGAAAACTGTGTCTGATATGAGGAGAAGCCAATGAGGAATACACAACTTAATTTCTCTTCTTGTGCTGCTGCGATTTTAAACAAATGGGATGTGAAAGTATGTAGGGAGCAATGTTCAATTACTGTCACGTGAAACCATTTAAACAGTTCAGAGTGGAAAGCAGAGATGGCTGCATTAAATGAGTTTTTCTTCCCCTTTGTTGTATAATTGCTTGTGCTCAGATGTACATTGTGCTGAAGTACCTGCATGTCAGAAGTAATTGCAGTTTTCTCAAGGTGCAGTAATAACACTTAGAGGAATGTCAATTAAAGGAAAATGGAAATGCCTGTTTGACATTTGGCGTCGACTCATGTTCTCTGTGAGCCTCCAGAGTTGTGTTGAAAACATGCGGTTGATGAATATTTGCGAGGCCCATCTCAGGTAAGAAAACAAATCCAGACAACGCTTGCAGACTTTTATCTGTTAAAAGCTCATACACTGATTACAGTTGGTCAAACGAACAAATTCACATTGTTTTTTTTGCACTGTGTCTGTGCACAGAAGCACACCAACCTCCATAAGTCACCAGTGTTTGTTCTGGTGTGGACATTATGGGTCTCATGGTCATCAGTATCAAATAACCCAAAACTGAGTTGAAAATTGATATAGAAAAGCTTTGTAAGCAAAACTAAATAATGATAAAAAAAGAGGATGAAAGAATTGAAGAAAGAAAGCAGGTGAGCTCTGGGCAGATTTTGTGTAGCCTCACCATTCAGGCCTGGATGAATAAAGCTGAATATTGAATGTTTCCCTGGATCGGCCATTGTGAGCGGTTTGAAGAGAGAGAATATGTGAACTCATCCAGGGTGCTGAATGTTTTAAGTGACCTTTGTGAACAGAGGTGCGTCGATCACACACGGTGAGGTGCGACAGAAAGGACCGTGTTGAGGACAGAAGACGGTAACATGCTGACTGAGAGTTAACAGGATGCCACAAAGCCTGAACGAGGTCTGATTTGAGTGTTTATGTCAGACTCATTTCATTTCAAATACATAAAATGTCCAATGGTTTCCAGGGATAAACCTTGGAGAACAAAGCTAGCACATTTTCAGTGACTGTGATGAGAATTAAAAGAAAAAAAATAATGGTGCTACTTCTGCTTATTGTAGAAGGCTGAAGCTTTCACTCACCTTTTTGTTGGATTATTTTTTCAAATCAAAAATCTTTTAACCAAAAGCAGCTATTTGACTAGCAGGGATTTCAACTGATACTAAAAACAGATGGTGCACTTTTCTGCCTGAAAAACTAACTCATTGTTAAATTTTTCCTGCCAGTGATGTGCGATGCAGTTGAATTGTTATTATAACCACCATAAACTATAATCACAAGCAAGGCCAGCTTTTCTCTTAAAGGGCAACTCTGCCAAGTGTACATATTCAAATTTGTGTCCAGGTCTTGGAGAGTGTTACCGCTGATGTGAAACAAGCAGAATAAAGTCTTGTGTGGTTGCAGAAGAAGCTCTGCATGTAATCTTATAAACTCACTCCAGTTGTGACACTGAGTGGCTGAGTTGCATTGTGGGTAAAAGGCACCAGGTTCTGTAAGGCAGTCCACTGGTCTCCTATTGGACTGTTGGACTCATTATGGACAATTTAAAAACAAATTATCAAAACTGATACAGCAGAACCAGAGATATGGCCTTTCAAAACCCTGTGCCTAAATTACCCACAGTGCACTACTACCCTTTTGTTTACGTAAAGAAATCAAAAAGTACCAGATAATGTTTAAAAATGTATCACGTTGTAAGGAACACTTGTGCTCTGGAGATTCTGATGTGCAGGTATCAAGATGTTTTCATATTTGGATGTACAACCTTCATTCATCACTGATTTCTGTATTTTTGCGCAACTTGGTGAAAAGAGGGAACAACCGGTTTCTTTCATGTGTGAGACAAAAAACTTTAGACCAGCTAATCTGTGAAAAGGTCAGAGGATATTGGCGTAAACTGGACTTATGACCAGCATGCACGTTTGGACAAGGAGTCAAAATGTCTTCCAAACAATCCACCCAAACAACCATTATTTTGAAAAATCTTTACCAGAATTGCAACCATTTTTTTTTTTTTTTTTTTTACTTTTTCCACCAGAAACATTTGGCTGTAACTTCATACAGAGATTCAAAAGCTTCCAATTCATAGGATACAACATAGAGACATTTATTTCTTGTTTCAAGACCCAAACCATGTGGTTCTCCCTCCCATCAACCCCAGAAAGCAGCATTGTTCATCGATAACCAAAAAACTGAAAATAAAACAAACTAAAAAAAATGTCACATTAGCTTCTGTGGTAATCCTTAGCCCTCTGTCCGTCCTTTGTCCCTCGGTCTGTCTTTTGTCCCTCTGTCCATTCAACCATCCAACAGAAAAATAATGCACAGGTGAATGTGTGTGTGCATATGTGTGTGAAAATATCATTTGTAACAAAAACAAAAATAATCTAGACTGGTTGGAAACACTGGCCCAAAGGTGAGTCAGCATCCGGGCTGTCTGTGACAATCTGCCCTCCCAAATCTGACCGATTGTAGAGGGAGCTGTTTCCTGTTTTTTTTCTTCTTCTGCTCCCGCTCGTTCCTCGATGCACCACAGCACACACACGCACACACACACATAGCCAGGGAGTTTTTATGTTTTGTGTCGTAAATCCTCAAAGTGTTGTTGGTAACCACATCGGGCTGTGCTGTATTTCTTGGCTGCGTAAGAAAGCTTTTCAAAAAGGCAAAGAGGGGGTGAAACACGCGTGAAGGCTCCTTCCCTCGCTGGCCATTTTAGGATTCTGTGCAGGCTCGCAGAGTCAGACTCGCGGCTCGCAGACGTGCAGCGGGATGGTAATGAAGTTCTTTTCGTTAGAAGTGAGCGATAACCAAAATGTGACAGAGTTAATACAAAAAAGGGAGAAAGAAAAAAAAAGAGAAAGAAAAATAGTTACATCATTCCTGTGTTCTTCAACTTTGTACTTGGTCACTTTTTGAATTCCATATATTTATATCCATATATATTTATATATATATTTATATATTCTTTTTACAATTAAAAACACCATGGATTTGACAGACTATTTGGTTTCTTTTTGCCTAAGTGTTTCTCTTGTTTTGTAAATAAATGCATGTAAATATTTTTTTCTCTTTTTCCATACTGTCAGTCAGTGTAAAGGCAGCCACTCCAGAAGTGTTTGTATGTTCGTATCCACACGGTATGCATATCATCAGCACAGTTTCAGAATATCCATGATATAACATTTTTTTTTTTTTTTTTAATCCGGCATTTCCATTTGTGTCCCACAGATGCAGAACACCACAGTCTGTCAAACGCTGTCAAACGGAAAGTGAATGTCCTAAACCGTCTCCTTTCATTGGCTGTTTGGGACCAGGTCTCTGTGTGATTGACTGGGGCTGAGTAACTGGGTCTGCGTGGGTCCATTACAGCTCAGCGCCCCAGTGACTCCTCCATTAAGGTTCAGGAAGCAAACAGTTTCTCTGGCCTCCACCAGCGCAGATGTAGAGCCACCGCAGAAGAGCCCACCGTCTTCCTGCTTCCTGTGAGCCAACGCCAATGCCCTGAGCTGCTCCTGCGCCTCCTCCAGCAGCAGCGCCACCTCATCCTGCTGCTGGCCGATGGCGGACGAGCAGGAGGAAGAAGACAGCGTGGCGTGTGCTGACTTCTCTCTCCTCTCCTCCTTGCAGGGCGTGGATCCACAGGTAACTGACATCGCTGCGGCTGCCGGGGTGACATTCGTTTGCATGCAAGACACCTCGTTGTCATGGTGACATTGGACGGAGGGGATGATGGGGATGGAGCAGGAGCGAAATGGTGGCGGCGGGGAACGGCTGGGGCGGCGTCCAGGCCTGCGCAGGCTGCGGGTGGTGGGGTTGGGATCGCTGTGCTCAGGTGGAGCGCACAGGCCTGAACCCACCTCCATGCGGCCACTCCAAGGAGATGACGATGTTGTCTCCATGGAAACGGGAGTTTGCATATGTAGGAAGGCATCTCGTCTGGGGTCACCACATTGCTTCTCTCCCTGCATCTGGAAACTAAAAAGACGAGAGACACAAAGAAAAGGACAAGATAATCAATATCAATAACAGGATGGTATCATATTTCAGTTAAAATCAGACATCCAGATTAATCACAGAATTACATGTCCTGCCATCTTGGTCCCCTTTCATAAAACCTAACTAACTCTTTAGCTAACTGAGTAAAATATTTTTATCTACCAATAATTTGTAAAGTCATTGATTTCACCCTGGTTAAATAATTATGATGCACTCTTGTCTGTTTGTTGTCAAAACCTCCATAAAACTCAACTCAAAATTTTGCCGTCAGGCTTAAAACCAAGTCCAGCAGAACAGAACAAATCTCACTTGTTTTAAAATCACTCGATTTGCTCAACGACCACCTTAGAATAGATTAAAAAGTGGAATGATCCCTTGAGAGGCTCCTAGAAGGCTTCTCACTGTACTCTAGCTATCTTTGGCTGAAGCTAGCTGCCTTTAGCTAATGCTCAGCCTTTCTGACAGGGGCTTAGCTCAACCAGGCTCAGCCACGTCTCAGTGCACGCAGCAGGACACCAGACTGGGACTGAACACTGTGTCATAGAGACCAATACAAAGTGGCACTATGAGAAAGGATGGAATGGGGCTAGCTGGTTAGCATGCTAACTTCAGTAGACATCTGTCCAACACAGTTCACAGACGCCTTTGACAGAACATCCACACTGTTGTTGCTTCACATTTGGCTGATATTTATCCAAAACTGTGGCCACATCTTACAGACTCCAGATATATATTATAAGCAGGATTGTTCAGCTGTTGATAAGAACTTCCTCACTTCACCTGGAAAAAAAAGTCACAGTGTCTGAGGGATTTAAACTTCATGGTCTTTTCAAACTCCCACGCTGCAACCCAGGGGGAATACACAGAGGGACAGCTCTCTGGCCTTCGCCATCTCACCGGCTAACCGAGGATGCTCAGAGGGAAAAGGATGAGTCTGACATCTTTCTTTCATCTCTTTATAACTGAGTCTGCACGCACACACACACAAAATCCAAAAACCTGACCTTCCTTTAATAAGTTGAGAGGTAACAGAGAGTTCACTTTTTTTCAAATTTAACTAGCAATTTAATGTCTTGAAGTATGCTGAAAATGAGATCTGTTGTTTTAAAGTCGAAGCGATGTGCTTCAGTCAAGGAGAGCTGAAGCAATCAGCCGTCATGTGCAGTCATTTATATCGATTTCTCTCTTTTTTTTTTCCCCTTTTCAGACGTTCCACTTTTAGGTCAAGGCCATCTGATTTGTTTGAGAATCCGTTCTGAGTCACTGTCTCTCTCAGAGATTGTATAACTGTACCGGTTCAACTTCTGATAGATAGATCTTGTCATGTTTTAAGTGTTTAATATGTGCTCTCAGTCTTACCTTTGCCTTTTGTATTGCAGCATGTTTAATGTTTTCTTGATCTGACCACCCGTGTTACCGAGCCTCTCTATCAGACCTTTTCAATATGTTGTCCTGTTGTTTGGTTTCTCTCAAATCGAATTATCAACTGATCCCCATTCGTGCCTCCTGCCTGTCTGTCCCTGTTAGTCTAATCCTGTCTGTCGGCTGTTCCTCTGCCAAACGCAATACATTTAACTTTAACTGTTTAATCTGTTGCTTGTTCGCTATTGGAAATTATGATATTTACAACACACAAGAAACCGGGTTACATTAATTGGTATATGTGTATTGACATTAATCAGACTTCCCTCCTAGCTGCAACCGTCATCCACAGTTTCCCTTACAGACGGGATATATCTGAATGTTAGTGTGAACAGAAAGTGACTTACTCAGACTAACAGAAGCTACTCCTTTAGATGGATCTAATTATTCTGGATGCCACGATGCCATGCTGTGAGTAATCATGGATTCCTGCACCCTGCTGCACTGCTCCCACAGCACCTGCGTTAAGCTTTTGTTTTACACATGCTATATTTAAAAGAACCTCATTAGAAACTTTGTTACATGTTTCAACTCCACAGAAAATCGTCAGCAGTCAATGATTCTGCAAACTTTTCAAAATAAGCTCATTTGGAAATCAGAATCAACTGCGGCCCAGATTTGTCAAATATGAAACACAACTTTTAGAGATGTTCACGTGACTAAGACATTTTGGTTTCTTGAGCAGAAATGGAACAAAAGACACAGAGTAGTCCTGTTTCAAACACATCACTGATGCAGAGAGTGGTCACAAACCTGATACCTCACAATTCCCCTGAATACCCTGTTAAGCACTACTCTGCTTTCCAGGGTGCTGATTCTGAAGATGTGTGTGGGAGGGTTCTCCGACATTTGAAAAAGTTTTGGGTACGGATGGCAAAATACTTTGCCTGGATAATCACTTGCCTTATCTGTTAAGCTCACTACCTTCTTGTTCCATATCCTTGTTGTTAAGTCTTAGAGATGCAGACTGCAAGCTTCCCGGTCTGTTGTGACTTTATATAAAGCCACTGAGTCTCTGTTCTGCATGCGGGTCTTGACCTAATTTAACTAAGTCCAGACATAATCTCTTTCTCCCTCCTTGTAAGACTGACCATGCCCTTCACTGTTATCAGTGTCTAAATCTAGAGGCATTCCAGACCGGAGGAGCCTCATTTGTGTAATAATTTATAATCCTCTGCAAAGACTAGCTTTTTCCACCATGTCAGAATCCAACTTTGACTCCCTCTCCCTTGTAATACCCCATCACACACACTTATGCTCTCCATCAAGACGTGCTAAGATAGTGGTGGGAGGAGAAGGTGCTTTCAGACTCAAAGGAAATCACGTCGTCCTTTTATCGCCGCAGTATTTTTCAGAGACATGAAACCCTCACCAAAAACCACAGCGGAGATTTAGCGGGGTCCACAGAGAGGATCCCGCGAGCGATAAGAAAGGATGATGCGAGGGTGCTAATTCCCAAGATAACATTCAGAGACAAATCTCTCTTTTGATGTGTTGAAACACAATCAGATTGCAAAAATCTATGAAGCAGAGTTCAAATATAGACCTCGGAGTAACGAGGGAGCAGCTAGAGGGGTATTACAGAGAGATTGTGTGCAAGTGAGGTGAGATAAGTGAGTGGGCTTTTATCTTTTACGGGAGCTCATTACATGTACGAGTGTTAACAGTCATTTTCATTAATCCATCCCCCTACTGATAAATATATCTCATCTGTTTGCTAAAAAAGTGAAATCTGTGTGTGGTGTGATGCAGTGACCTTGTAACAGCGGGAAATGTTTGCAGAGCAGCAACATACAAACATTAATACATGCATGTAGGTGTGTACGCCCACACACAAGCTCTGCACATTCAACTGAAGGTTGTGTGTGTATGTGTGTGACAAACTCCGACAGCGAGGGAGAAATCGGCGTGTTAAAATACTGCACACGGGGGACAAAAATACAAAAATGCGTGCAGTCTCTCCGTCAGCCATTTTGAAGACAGCTTTATCTTAAAATAGTAGTAACAACACAGGACATTCTGTCTCCCTGTCAGCCATTTTGTTGAGATAACACTAGGCTTCCCTAACAGGCATGGAATAGACTGGGCACCCTTTCTTTAAAGCATTTTCTAACTGTCACATGCTATCTGCACACTCCTCTATCACATCCTTTTACTCCCCTGCTGCTGTTTTTTTCTTCCTTTGCTATATTTCTGAACGCTTCTCCGTCTGTGTCAGAATGGATTCAAACCGGCTGTCTCTCTATTTCTGTGTCTGTCTCTGCAACTCTGCCTCAGTCCCTATGCAGTCCTGGTCAAATGTCTCCATGGCAACCCAGACTATCATACTATGGGAAAGGGAGTTGGTCGTCCGTCCGTCCATCTGCTGTTAAGTGGAATCGTACATTAGAGAGTGAATGAGTGAGTAGGTGGGCGAGTATCTCAGTCGGCATGTGGTCTGATTGAATGCTCGTATAGGTGAGTGAGCACAGCCTGTTTATCTGTATGCCCCAAACTACGTCTGATGGTCATGGAGTCGGCAGTTTCGTGCATGAGAATGTTTTTCATGGATCGGGAGTTGTTTCGTTCTGGGCAGTAGCATGAACAGATGCTCTACGGGACGGGCACAAATAACAAAAGGGGCCTGAGCAGAGCAGCATTCTGGCAGCATAGCGGAGTTACAGTGATCCGAAGACATTTTCTGCCGGCCAGGGAACACTTGAGTGACATTTTGGCTGACCAGGGGACACTTAGGAGGGCCAGATGACTCATGGACTGACCAGAGGATCATTTCCACAAAACAAAGTTCAGTTCAGCTTACCAGAGGGTAGTTGCGTGAGCCAGACGGGCAATTTGGTTAATCGTTTGAAACCTGAAGTTGTTTTGGCCAACCAAAACACATTCTGGCCAACCAGAGATCACTTTCATCCGTGGACTGACTCGCTGGCTGTACACTGTGGGTATAACCCTGCCGTTGTCCTCCATTTTCATGGAACATTCTCCTTTCTTCCACTTTCTCTGTTCTAGATACCTACACAGTGAAAATAGCACCTAACACTTACCTGGTGGCTAACAATAAGAACCTAACCAGGCTAACAGCTGATAGCTTTTCTTTGACAGGGAATTAGGAATTTTAATTCAAGGGCTTGTCCCCGATGTGCTTAACAAGTTTTCACTTGAGACGTTCCACCGCCCATGACAATTGTGATTGGTTTAGAGAACAATGAATGCAGCAGCCAGACCTTCCCCCAGTGCTGCAGCACTGTGGAGATTAGTCTGGCCATGCTGGACTACTCAATCAGAGGACATCTAGTCAAAGACACTGCAGCTACCAGGGGAGGATCAGACTGCCAGGTAACAGTTGGGTTAAACAAAATATCCCTTGGTAGACAGGACGATAGAATGCAACACCTGACGTGCACAGAGGGCACTCAGGATCACCAACAGACAACTAAGGTGATCACACAGGCACTTTCGGGCCACTTGGGCCAACCCAAAGACACTTCTGTGACCCGACAGTCACTCGGGGTTGCATGTTCGGTGACAGCAGGGGGACCTGAGCGCCACTTGGGCAGATGACAAGGGCACTTGTGCTGAGGAGAAGTATACTTTAGCAGTTCAAGAGTCAATCTATAGTGACATTTGGGGAAAAATGACCCTTTTTCTTAAATAAGGATTAAAACAAAAAGGAACATAAGCGCTCTGGGTATAAAGGTGACATGCGGTCACCACTCTGTACCTCCCTATGCACACCACTGAATTTACTGTACACTAGCGATTTTTGTGAACATGTGTTCTCACTGTATGTGTGCGCGTGTCTATCTCGTTTTCTATTAGTATGCATGTAGGTCATGTGGAGCTTTATCCTGAGCCTGGACCGCTGGGACCCGAACGCCTGAAGTGAGCCTCGCCAGGTGGGTAAAGCACTGACTCATGACCCACCAAAAATGGGTCGAAGTGCCTTTCAGCCTGAATACATTTCTTGCTAATCATTGGCGCTGATCATTTGCATACCCCCCGGCTGCTATGCACATGCAGTTTCGCCTGAGCAGCGTAACCCTACTCTATTACTTTTGAATTAGGATTTAATTGTTGGTGCACCTGCTAATCCATTGCAGAAAAAACAGGGCTGAGAATCAGGATTTAGTGCAGGCATGAAAAGATGGCAGCAGGGGAAAGAGAGGGTAAAGAATCTGGATGTGCAGCCTGTATCACACACTTAAAAGCACAAACACCCAGCGAAGCTTTTCCTTTCAACTCACGCCACTGGACTGCAGACCACAACATAACATGACCTTGTTATTTTTATCATTGCTCTGCAGATTGGAAAACAAAGGGATGGAGGGGTGTGGGGGGGATTAAACAAAAGAAATGCAGTCTTTTAAAAAGAAAAAAAAGAGAAGGAAAAAGAAATCATGGAATTGGCTTTGAAATCACCACTCTTGAAATGAAATCCAAAGCTTCGTCTGTGGCAGGCTCTATGTTTCAGCTAGTGGCTTTCGTTGAAATGACTCAGCACATGGAGGATACAGCAAAGAAGTACAGCAGTGACAGAAAGAGGCAAGAGAGTGAGGATAAAACCCTTAAATACTCTACATCTCTAAGCTCTCATTACACCAGCCTTTATCGGTCGGCATAATAAGAGCCTATAAAAACAGAATATTTCTGTGAGACATTATAGGAGGGGGGACAAACCACTCATAACATTTTCAATAGAGAAGTCTGTCACATCAGAGATGGCGGATACACAACCTTCCCCCACAAACACCAACACTCATTTATAACATTCAATCCGAGAAACATACCAGCCATCATGTTGAGCTTCACAACAGTCTCAAGTGATTCTATACATGCCCTTCTCTACATCCTCCTTACCCCCTTTGTGCTTCAGCCTCCCTCTCAGAGGAGTCTACTTCTTGAAGATGTTGGTAGGCGGGGCCCGAATACTTGGACCCTCCAATCGGATTTAGCCTTCCCCTGGGTATTGGCGGGGTCCTGCGTGGGGCTGACCAATGGGCTGTCCGGGTTCTCTGATCCGGGATGTGAGACAAGGAACCACTTCTGCCGGCAAAAAAAATAAAGTTATTATTGTTAGTCATAGTGGCTGCTGGAATACACTGTTATATTTGCAACCACTGGATTTATGGCTGGTGTAAGGGGTAATCATCTTCTCAACCAAAATACACTTTGACTGTGTCAGAGTCTCAATACTTGAGTAGATTGGAGTGGACTCACTGGCAGCTCTTCATCATCACCTCAGGAAGAAGATCTATTTGCTGAGGTGAAGCTGACAGAGTAAACTGATCGTGATTGCTGCTATTTGTGTGCTTGTCAATTTGTGGTGCATTATGCCACTGCAACTCTTCTGCAGACTCTGTCAGGTCTGACTGTCCACTACTATTTGGCTGGGTCTAAATCTCCACTGGTTTCTCTGGATCAGGTCTTGCAGGCCGCACACATAGTGTTCGAGTAAAGTCGAGTAAAGTTGAATGATCTAACAACTGAAATCTATATCAACATATGACACCAGTTTAAAGGCTTTATGGAACTGAATTTATTTCAAAATAACCAGCAGATTAAACGATTGCCCTTTTTAAGCTAATAGATCTGGAAACCAAGCAGCCAAAACAATAACATCAGGAAGACAGTCTGTATCCCATAACCCTTTGGGACATTTCTGCCTTGAGTGGAGAAACAATTATTTGCATGAAATAAGACAGAGAGGAGAATGAAATTGGAATAGAAATACCCTCCTAAGTGTAGCCTAGTTCCAAAGTTCACAAAAAGGTTAATGGAAACGTCCTGCAGTTGGAGAGGGCTACAAGTTCAGAGTGAACTTCTGGTTAATTACAAATCATTTAAGAAGAACAGCTGATTTGTATCTCTTTGGTAAATCAGTCGTACTACAGTAATTAGAAAGCACAGTTCTTCATTCACATATCCTCTTTGCTCACATCCAATCTCTCAAAAGAGATTTTGAAGGCAGAAAAATCTTAAGTACATTTGGACTTAACTTACAGAAGTAGCAAATGTTCACTCTAGGCCCTCATTCATATTTAACTCTGCGGTTTTGAGGGATAGATTTGCCTCTAAAAATGTGCTTCTTAGCCATAACAAGCGGAAGCTGTGCTCACAGCCAGGCTCTCAACAGTGTTGGGTAAGTTTTGTACAAAGACATTCAAATGAGATATTTCGGAGTCACAGATTTAGCCTTGGCCAGTTTCTTTCTAGCTATTTTAGAGTGTGGTATCCAAACATACTCCGCTATTCTGACAATGGCGTGCAAGTCTCTGTCTAAGCTGATGCAATTGCAAGCAAATAAACCCTGATCGGCCACTCTGAATGCCATATGTGGTGAGAGAAACCGACAAACGCCCAAACAATCAACTCAATTCTTCATTGACAGAGCATGAAATAGAGAGAAAAGGAGATAAAAAAAAAAGGTCTTGGAGGAGTTTATCAAGAAGAGAAGTGGACTTTCGTGGTTTGAAGGTTGTCTGATCACATGTCCAGCTTTACTGGGAAAATCTCCTCTCAACTACCGCCTGGATCCCCTTGAAAAAAGGCGATTAGCCCCCAGCTGTTACAGTGGAGTGTCTTAACAGTTAGCGGTAGAAAACCATGGCTGCACTGAGAGGCTCTCAGGTGTGAGTGGTTGTAACTGAACAGTGATCACCGAGAGTAAAGTTTAAGAAAAAAATAGCAAAAATGAGCCAACGAAAGCTTCCATTTCATGTTAGATCACAATGCTGCCATTTCACTCTTTCTCCTCAACATAGGAACACAAAACCAGGGGCAGAGGTTTTATTATTAGTCACTAACTATATTACTGAAAACTTTCCTCAACTGAACAGAAAGTGAACGAGTGGTCTGACGCACAAACTGGATCTGCAGGAGTTCCCCTCTCTTTGGCTCAGCTCTGTCAGTGTGTTTGTCAGCATGTGTGCTGTAACAGAAAATCCAGCCTTGGCAAATATTTGAATCCTAGCACTGTCAGGAGTAGGCACTGAAGTGTGTGTTGGAGTGTGTTGATGCTGCTGATGAACACGCCAAAGCCCAGACAGCTCTAACACACCACTGAGCAGCGCGACGGAAAACAAAAAGCTTACTGGAATTTACACATTTCCGCTGGCTCATGAACCCCCATGCATCCCCGTGCTTTTCCCATCTTATCTCTGTCGCATCTCCTCTGTTTTCATGACTATTATAGATATGCTTATTAACATGTTTATAGCTTTAATTATAATTACTATCATTCTTCGGTAAATCAGCAATTAGCTTTGTGGATAATTCAATTTCTCTCTTCACTGGGCTGATTATAGCGAGGGACACTGAAGTTGTCTATTGTTGGTATAATTTGCATTATTGCCGTTTCCTGCAGTGAACAGAGGGGACAGCTGCATCTCTAGTGTAGCGTTACACCTGTATGTGTCCGCGTGTGTGCAATTAAATATTATACCTGTGATGTTTTGCTGTTCCCCTGGAGTTGTTGGATGCTGCAGTGGAGATGTTGCAGTGTGCAAAGCTGGACTCACAAACGTTTCCTTGGCGGGGCTGCGAGGACCGTTTGCAGTACTGCAGATACAAACAAGAACAATGAAAGAAACTTTTTTTTGTGTGGGGGGGAGGCAGTTATGAGGAATCCATCAGACAAATTCATATTAATGATGTTGAAGACATTTTGTTTATTTAATATCATGTGATCCAAAGTGTTCCCACTCAGAGTAAAAGTTCTCCTTCTTCTAAAGCCAGTTATATCGACGTTTTTTACATCTCTTCCATTAACTCCCCCAGCTCACACTCTGAAAGCCTCGGGATGTGGAGTTCCTACTGTCTTGATTCAAGGAGCTGACTGTCAGAGTCAAATGGAGTCAAGTTACATCTATTTCTGACTTCTTCCACCTTCCCCGACGTCATTCTCGGCTTTTCAGGGATTGAAGTAAATTGAGCCGTGCGACGATGTGAAGGAGGCCTCTGACAGCCTGATGGAATCAGAAGCATTAAGGCTTCTGGTTGTATCACAAACCATCTCGCAGCAGCGAAAGGTGAGAAGTTCACTCTTGTCAAATATGTCTGAATATTTGGCTGCTGGGCAGGAACAAGGTGACAACATATCTTGTCTTCACATGTCTGAACTGTGGATGTATCTGTGCATCCACTATTTATTTAAACTTACAGGTTAGCTTGATAGTTTCCAATCCAATATCTGTTTTTATGAAAACAGAGAAAGTTTAGCTCAGTCCTATTTCCAATTTTAACCCCTACCCCTCATTTCAAAGTGCCCCCTTGCCCTTAAGAGCAGACTTTCAAAGGGTAGTGTTTGAAATCTCCCCAACGAAATGGGACAACCCTTCTAGACCCCCACGTGTCATCAGTCGTCGATGGGATTTACGTAGATACGGACATTTACAACATGCCGTCCTCAGCTGTGGTGATTACTGTTGCTTTACTGTGGCAATCCTGACATCATCACACAGCCATTTGTCTGATGGAGACAGAAAAGCAGAATAGATGCTGGCAATTTGTTCATGCTACCAAACATCATAAAAACGACCACTGCATCATTACCTGGTCACTAACTGTGCTCGCTAACATTTGGAACCCGTGTTCCTACTCTGTCAGTCTGAACTGACATTAGAGGAGTGGTACCAAGAACAACCAACTATTTGCAGGATTAAATTAATTACATTTCTGGTGTCATGTGACATCAAATATGTCAAAATGTTGGGACTCTCATGCACAAGTCATCAAAAGCAATGTAATGTAAGCCAGACAGCTGGTTAGCTACTGAGACTCTAGCACAATATTTGAAACTCATCTTCTTATTTCTATAGGAGAACAATCAGCTGCTCACACTTTACTCAAGAGTGTTGGATATATTACACATGTCAGAGCCCTAAATTATTTCAAATAGACGCTCTGGTAGAAGCACTCACTGCAGTGTAAAAAATGCACACCCTTTGTATATCCACCCAGCTCTCTGTTCTCATCCAATAAGGCAGAAATACCAAGATCTTAATAATTAATAAGCCCCTTTCAAAGCCTGGATTTACCACAGTGGGGAAGTTGATTATTAAATCTATGCAATTAAGCCCCTCGGTGATTCTGTTGAGTGGAAAATCAAGAAATATTACATTAGAATGGATTGAATATGTAGAGAGATGGAGAAGTAAGTGTCACAAAAACAGACATTATATGTTATATAGACAGATATCCTTCATGCTTCATGGGTATCTCTTTCCTGCAAGAAAAAAAAAAAAAAACTCTCATTTTGGCTCCTAACATCACATGTTTGTCTTCTATCCTTCATTTTACTTGGAAATGCATTCATCTTGTAATAATCTCTTTATTGCTTTCCATCGCTTTTGAAAGTCTTCTCACTGACGTTGATCCTTTTGCTTGCCCTTTCCCTCCAGTAGCCGCAATGACAGGAGATCTAAATCAGCACTATTGTAAGTCCCAGGTTCTCCCTTTCAACTTTCTGCATGTTACTCCCCATCTCTGGAGCGACAAATATGCAGTGAAACAAAATAGTTCTTTGTTCAGCACTTCACAATACGGTTGACAAGGCAGACTCAGCTGTACAGCAGCAGAGATCTGCTGTGAACTATTCAAAAGAACACAGGACAACACAAGAAAGTGTTTTAGGCTTTAAACTGTAAAGGCCTCAGAGATGTAAGGGGAGTGGTGCCGGTTTGATTTCTTATCTGCACCACAAACCTATCTGTGGTTCGCATCTATCTCACAGTGACAGTTTCCTCGCCTCAGCATTATCTTAGACAGCATCGTCTAGACTTTTGTAAAATAAGCTAAGAAGAGACTATTTTTTGCTCAAAAGTACATTTATGTATTTTTTTTAAAGTTGAGTTTGATGTCTGACTAACAAGGTTGTCACTGAGGCGATCCCCTCTGCAGGACACCAGCCTCATTAGCGTCACACATGCTGCCATCGTTATGTGACCATTCAGACATTTGAAGACTGATTTGTACTTATGAAACCATGAAATACTTTCTTTCTGAACTTCATTTGATACTAGACTACCATCCTCACTAAAGACAGAACTGGCAGCAGGTTAATTAAAAACTCCTGTGAAACACGTCAAGCCTGAACTTCGACATGTTACTTTAAAGTCTTCGTGGTGTATCTCATGCGTTCAGATGCTGCTCGTCCTGTTCGAATCAGTCCATGTTGTGCTGTCAAATACGGCATCACTGATTTTGCATCTGTACAAATGTAATACTGGCCAAATGTTTTAAATGATTTAAGATGTCTTTCCCTGATCAATTCAGGTAATCCTGTTGCAACTTCCACGACAATCTACACAGACGCTTCCGGTGAGCAGTCGATTCTTTCTCAGCTTGGGATAAAACAGCAAATAAGAAGTTTTACGAAAGGGAAATTACACTAGAAAGTGGGCTCCAATTATTCAAACAGAGAGGGAAGGTTAAGACTTGCATGTGCTGTTAAATAATTCATGATTAAGAAGAAATGGATGGCAGTATAATCGCCCCTGCTAGTCGTAACTAAAGGAATGTCCAGGTTCAATGATTTAACAATGCTTTGCTTTTACAGTTAAGGCAGAAAAAGTCTCACGTTTAACTTATTTATCTGTTACAGACTAATAAAGAGCTCTGCCGAACGGCTCAAAGAGATAAGTGCCTCCAATCAGTTAACGCTGACACTGTGCGGTTCAGCGTCCATTTTGTTTCGGTTTGAAAATAGATTAAGGCCTTCAGGGAGACTGCTTGAGGGAAAAAAACAAAAAACAAAACAGTAACTGTGTGCATGTGTCATACAGCAATACTGACTGTTTATAGAGGTCATCAATTTAAATGTAATGTTTTCTCACACAGCTGCAGGCAAACGAAACTCTCCAGCTCCGTAAATGACACACAGATACAACTGGCAAAAGTAATCATTGCTTTGACAGTGACTTCATGCTGATTCCAGACATCTGTGGTGCAAAGGGAGCATGTAATGACACATATTAATGGATATATGTGTGTGTATGTGTGGACATTGTAATGGATGTTTTAATCTCTGAGATAGGGACCGTATGCCTGCTGGCACTGAGGTTTTTTAACACTGACAGACTATCCGGAGGGAGCCAGCAGATGATTTTTATGATTTGTGCAGAGATGCTGGCATCAGTAACAGCTTAACAGCATTAAACACACGCACACACACATATACAACTGTGTACTCTCAGACCTGAGCTTAGCAGAGCACGCTCAGGGTAGTCCTGATCATGATAGAGACAGTTTCAATTATGCAGCAATGACAGAGAGACTCTGTGGAAAACCTGTAGAATGCATGATAGGGTGGTAAAACTGATTGATAGAGAAAGACCGGCTCAGTCAGAGAAGCTCTTTAGTTCACTGCTTAATCAAATACTTCCAACAAATGGCCCTGCGGTGCTAATCAGAGGCGCTCATTCCCTATAACAGGCCGCTGTTGGATAGTTCTGCTGCCTTCCTCGTGACCTAGCCAACTTTGTGGGGTGTTTGTTTACATGTGCAAGTGTTTAAACAAAACACAAAGTAAATCCCCCAATGGAATCAGATTAGAGAAAGAAACAGGGATTAATCGGTGGCGAAGACACACAAAAGAAGAAAGAAAGAGAAACGTAGAATAACATCTGGCTGTGTTTGTGTAAGTGCACGCTCCTCAAACACAGCTGACCTCGCGCTTGTTGCTATGTGATCTGAAATTTGGGTAACTGCGAATCGCCTGCAGACAGAAATCAATGCAGTTTTGGGTGTGTGGGCACAAAATAAACAAATACAATTCATTTGCATGTAAGTTTCCCTACGGCCCTTCTAGACAAAATCAATTTAATAAAGCGAGATTTAAAAGCAATGTTTACACAGAAAGGTTTCGGCTTAGTTTTTCTCAACAACACACATTTGTATAGTCAGTAAACAATAATCAGTAATTCATGAACTGGTGCTAATACAGCAATTAGTTGTTATGAAGCGTTACCTTCCCCTCTGCCATCACGTTTGACATAATACACGAAATACAATGTCTAATCAACCTTTCAAAATAATTAACATAGTGTGACATATTATAACTTTTGAACTGTCGCAGTTTGGTCACGTTTAGGGAAAGATCATACTTTGGATTGAAATAACTTCTTTTCAAGCTTGTATGTTACGTAAGTGTGGTGACGTACGCGATCTCTCTTACTTAACATAAGTCAAGTCCTCATGACTTATGTTAAGTAAGTCCTCAAGCCACACCTTATCTGATTTAGACTATTCTCGCTCGTTATACTACTGCACTATATGGACACTTTAAGAAGGGATGCCAGAGGGGTAAGTACAGCGTTAAACTTGACCACATTGCTGTATTTGATGCATTATGAGTGAGAATGGGCTGCGATTTAGTCACAGCAAATTCAACAACTAGCTTTGCAAGCACTGTTTATGTTGCAAAGCTTCGAGCACAGCCCATGGTCTGTATAGATTTTATTCTTAACAGACAATTACATACAAAAGTTTAATTACTGTATATTCACCTTTCATTAATGATTGTTATTATAAAGTATACTAAAGGAACTAAAGCAAGAAAATATATGAATGCAACAAAGTTAGTATTCGTTTCTGCCTTGAGTTAAAATGCAGTGAAGACTGACAGTGAACCTGAATCCATTTCAGGTCAAACCAAAAAGCATAACCCCTGTCCGCTGGAAGTTTTCAGTTTAAGGAAGCATGAATGGACATTTTTGTATTTAAAATGTTTAACTCGACCAGCTCTAGCTGACAAAATTCACGTCCATTATGAGGTCTCAAAAAATCTGAAAGCCGCCTGAAACTCAAACTTCTCCAATTTCTCAGAAAGTATGAAAAGGTATCACAAAGCTGAAATGAGCTGATAAAGTGCAGTGACCCATTTTAACTTTGAATGAAGTTCCCCCTCTGAAAGACGAAAAAGGAATGAGTTTAAAGAGCTGGAGGTTTGAACATTCCTATTGATTTACATAAGGAAAAAAGATCATGAAAAATATGTAAAAGAAAAGTGAAAAATAACAGTATTAATGTCCTAAAAAGGCAAAACATTTGATGATTTAAATAGAGATTCAGGCTGCACATGTTCGAGTTCAGTGCCAAGGACGAATGAATGGTGAATGAATGATAAAAAAAACAAGGAGAATACAGCTGCCACTGATCTTGTACATAAGACAGACATCCTGATAAATTACTGATCATTTTTTGAGTTGATTGTTGAGAAATATATGATTATACATGAATCCATTTGCAACAAAACCAGTGAAGTTTAATTCCCTCTTTATTAAGCGTGTGGTATACATGATCTAAATTCATGTGGAAGGCCGAGTGATGCCATTCCCTGGATCTCCATGTAACTTTTTTATTTTGTGTTTGTTTGTCCTCGGCAGAGCGCTCAGCTTGAGGGTAATGTGAGGAGACACACCTGACACGTCATCTTCGCCATCTCCAGATTTTACAGATTACTTTAAAGCATTGGTTAGCCCTGCCTCCTAGCTGTAGCTTAGACATCTGAACCCTTTGTGAACCGAATCTCAAGATCTGCAGGCAACAACACCCTCATGTTTTAAAGTCTATTAGCTCAAGATTGAAGTCGACGGGGCCCGTGCGGTCCTGCGCCGTTCAAACACTTTTTATGTCTTTGAACCATTGACTCAAGTTAGGCAGTGAATAGTTATATAAAGCATTTTGTCACCCCACTGCCTGTATTTCACATGCATATCATGACATCATTTGTGGTGCATTATGGGGGCATCAGTGTATTATAATGTGTAATGCTTGCCTTCATGCAAGCTGGATCTCACATACAGGATATAAAATTCTGTGCTTCTCCCACACAGTAATTTATCCATCTTGTGTATATTAATGTGTTTATGATGCATACAGTACATGCACCTTGGTTCATTTTAAATCTAAATTGTGCCTTTGGAGGAGACATATAATTCATCCAATACAGCTGTGGAAATGAGATCGCTGACTTACAGGATAAATATGTAAAAACGATTAGAGCTAATTTATGCCCAATGGTGCACAAATACATACAAGCACACACTCCCCCAAGGCTGTGGAAGATGTGGATATGATTGACGTACAAATTAAGGTAATGTTCTCCATAGCAGCTACTCCTCAACGCACACGCGGGAAGAGATGTGATGAAGAAGAGCGCTGGGAAGATGATGAATGATGTTGCTGGCCAAAGCACCGTGCTCCCAAACCACCCAACGATTGCTCACTCAAAGACCTGTGAGCCCCATGCAAGTGGCCAGGTGGAGATGGGAATACATACTGATGCATCTGCAGCTAAAAACTGCAGGAGGTGATGAATTTTATGGCCGATGCTAATACTCTGAGGTGTTCTATTTGCACTGCATATGTCCGATTTGTGATAATCTCTTCAGGGGCACTTCTGCCACATATTTTTGAATACATTTTGAATGTAAGCAACAGACTCATTTTAATTTCTGCTGATGGCAACTATTGGAACATATATTGAATGCTGAAAAAAATTACTGATAAAGAAAAGGTGTTGCGGTTCTTTATCATTATGCTGGTTTATGCAATAAACTGGAGATACATTCTTCAAGTTAATGTTACTCAAGTCGTAATCTGCTGAATGTATTTGTAAGTCTTGTAAGAAAGTCAAGGCGGATGATGAAAACAGAAAAAAAGCAGCAGTCACCTCATGCATTTGCAGGTTGTTGTTAGAGGCTCTCATCTTGGCATCCAGGGCATTATGGGAATTCGCAGTGTAGTTTTTCAGACTGCGACTCTCCTTCAGGTGGGCCTGCAGCTTCTCTCTGCGCCTCCTGAAGAGAAGGGAAAAAGAAAGTTATTACGCATGGGTGCAATTCATTTCAGTTGGGATTCGACCACTTTCAAATGAATTACTCTGTTTCTTGCATTAACACTCGCTTTGAGCTGCAACGCTTTACATAAGTATGAAGCATCTGCTTGTCAAAGTTCAACAAACGCCTTTTAACCATCCTCTGATGCTTTCACCTAAGAGGCCGCATCCATCGATACATCCCTAGCAACTCCAAATGGCTTCTAATGAATATGTTTCGAGTTCCTTAGTGTCATAATTATGTTCTGCAATCAACATTCCCACCAAGTCCCCCTGAAACACATCTCTTAGTTTGGTCTAATTAATTCAAAACAGGAGCCTAGTGATAGTTGCAGTTGGATTTACAAAGAAATGAAGATGACACCAGTTTGATGTCATCCCCACAGAACCAGCCAGTCCTCATCTGAAAAATTACTATAGGTCGAAAGTGAAAGCAGTTTATCACAACCAATATTTATATTTGTTACGTGTGTTTAGCTGTAGTAATTATCACAGCTGCAAATGAATGCAAATGAAGGGAGAAGCACTATAAAGAGCAACAGGTATTAAAAGGGGAAGGTTCAGCATGGACGCTCAGGTTAAGAACATTCATTTACTTCAGTAATGTGGGTTTATATATTTTTTTTTCTTTGAGGGATTTTTACCCAAATTACGATGTTTTCCAACCAAGTAGTTATACTAACCAAACTGTGACCATAGAGAAGGTCGGGTATGTGTGATACTGCTGTTTTGGGACTGTTTACCTATATTATTGTTTTTTTTTCTGGAGACATTGACCTATTTCGCTGTTTAGTTGTGGTGTCGTGACTTTTAATGATAAACATGTTTCTTAAAGCTACGTCATCCCGACATGTCACTCTCGAAGTCTCCTTTTATATGACCAACACATTACAGTTTCTTCATCACAATACACGTTAGGGTCATGATTCTCCTGGCTCCTTCTATAGTTTTGATAGTAATGCCAATAGTTTCAACAAAAACTTTCACCTTACAGTAGTCCATTCAAAACTCACAAGGCAAGCTTCAGAAACACACCAATTAAGGTTTGTTTTCCATACAAGTCCAAATTATGAACAACCAAGTCCACAGACTAAATTTAGAAAAGTAAAGTAGTATAAAATATTTACAAATATCTCTTATATCCTGTGACATTCTTTTGGAGGACACTGTAGCATATTTACACGATTTTCTTTCCAAGTTTTAGACTCATCCATGGAAATCTTTAATAAATATGAGTCATTGCTCAAGGAGACTTTTGCATTCTACCAGTTTCATGCCCTTGAGGAGGGAGGAAAAGAAGAAAGTGGGCTATTGACCAAACAGAAGCTTTCTATCTGTACCTCTCTTTCTCTCTTCTTTTGAGTGTAATAAGAAATACTTCAAACAAACTAATATTCCTGTTGAGGTGACACACCTTGACTCTCTATATACTATCATTTCAAGATGTTCTGAGTCTAGACTTTGTTTTCTCAGATGCGTTTTTTTAATCAACCGGCTGATTCAGAGTGTTTTGTTATATGTATTGCAAAGACACTGAAGGACTGAAGTCACTGACTGGGAAACTAATTAGCTTGAGTCTGATCTTGCATAGACGCAGACTTGAGTCATGGCGAAGGGGTCTGTAGATAATCACGTTAGAGGAAGTGGAATAATTAGACCTTGTGGAGCAGGGGGTCATTATCAGATTTTTTTCCCCCCATTCATCTCAAAGAAGCTCTTCTGGTTTGTTTTTTTCAGAGCAGTGTACATTACATGCTCTTATTATCACGACAGTAGTTCCCAAAGTTTGTGCAATTACACTGACCGGATGGGAATGCAATAAACCCTTTTATCCCAACTTCATTCTGTTGTATAACAGAGGTATGCTCATTATCAGACACAGCTGATGAGGCCACTACAGCTTCTGTTTCGGCTATCTGCTGAATGACAGCGATGTAATGATGTGTTTACCAACAGCCTCATGGTACGCTCCACTTCTATAGCACTTTAATTATATTTTCTTAGACCAAGGCTGTCTCGTTTGGTACACACAGCTTTTGGAAAAAAAAGTCTTCGCTTAGTATGAAAATGTCCCTTATCACCTCTAAAGCCTTGACAAAACCTGCTTATTTATTTGATGCTTGCTCTTTATGAGTGAAGAGCTGTTGATGCACAAACATGAAATCTGACATGTTTGAATAATGTCAGGTAGCCTCAAACATCACCGCGTGTATGTTGTCAACCTGTGACTCCATCTGATTAGTTAAACCTGTTTATTAATTAAAAGTGAGTTTTGTGTTTACATCATCCCAAACAAAGTTCACACACAGATAAATCTGTAGCTCTGTTCAAGGTAATTGTACGATTCATTATGTCGACTGTCACCTTCAGTTTCTGAGAGTCTGACAGGGAGGGAGGACAAGCGGTAACTCTCAAACGTTACCTCGTCTGTGAACATTACTGCCTGAGTCACGTCAGAGATTTCCTTGTTTGTTTTGATTCAGAGACCCCTGGCAGCTGCAATGACATAGTGTGTGTTTAATAATGCTACTGAATATAATGTTAGCAACAATTATATGCTTTTATTAGACAGCAGTGAAGAGAAAAGAAATACGGGAGTGAAAAATACGACACAGGTCAGACCTTTATTTCTTCATGTAGTGAGGCTGATTGGTCGGGTGTGTAGCGAGCTCAACTAGCATTTACGTTTGTATGAATTGCAACCGTGATTGTTCCCTGATCTTCTCCAAGTGTTGTGTTGGACGACACTTTATCCACAATAGGGGGTGATAGTTTTCACATAACTGATCTCTGTGTTAATGCACCGACATAACCGTTTTTAATGTGTGAAATTAAAGCAGAATTGGTTATAATTCTACTAATTAGTAGACAAACGTGCTAATAATAACATAGAGTGATGTAGAGTGAATAATTACATGGAATATGTAGATTGTAGTCTTTATTTGCAAAATGGCTCATTTGCCATTTGTTTTCCCTGTACTCTGAATGATATTGGACTCCATGTTAAACCGCAACTATGAGGTTAAAAAAATCGATCGTCAGGTTAAATTGTAGCGTGATTACACCCATGTCAGATGAACTGTGACCGTTTTAGAAGACAGAGTCTAATTAGACATTTTAACAAAAGATGTAACATCTAATTGAACCGACATGTTCTCACTCCCAATGTGTAGCGGTTTGGTTGGGTTTTTCCAAAATCAGTTGGTTCGGATTAGGGAAAGATTTTGTTGGGGTAAAACAACTGAGTTCCCTCTCGTAACTAATATGTTCTGGAACATACAGAAGTCATGTAGCCCACATCATGTAACATAGTGAAATAGTATCTCATTTACATCTTCCCCAACATTTATGTTATCCCCTGGTCTTTAGAAGGAAAGTGTGTGTCCAGAGTGTAGCTCCGTCCGTCCATTTGTCCAGCAAGAAGTGACAATGAAGGCGTACCTACGGCGTAACATTTAGAAGAATAGTGCCACTGGCCAGGCTGCTGTATTTGACATGCTGGGAGTGACGGTGATGTTCTGTCAGGTCTGTACTACAGTTGTTCTCCTTCAGTTGGGTCTTCAAATGGATTGAGATTAAATTACTTTGACGGTTGGAAGCATTCAGCAGCTTGGCCCTAGACCTCTTTGGTTTCCTTGATCTGGATCACTGTCTTGCTGCTGTGGGGACTTGATGAGCCACCAAACATGGATGTAAACACCCGTAAACACACTTAAATTCAGCACTTTGACCTTACTGTCAGTGTTTGGCAGAGAGACAAAAATGAGAAAAACCTTTGCTCTCCAAACACACTGCGCTTAAGGTTGCCCTTTAAAGAGCAGTGACGACAGCGTGACTTGAAGAATCAATCGTCTTTCATTTAGCTGTATTTTAATCAGGCTCTTTTTTTTTTCAGTGTGAAAAGACCTTTGACTTTATCTTTATTTAGATTACTCAGATTTGGATGAAGACTTCCTCCTGATCTGTATGCATCCTTGCCATTGAACAAGTTAGTTCCCTGACTCGATTAGGGATTCACTGAAAGCACTTGTCCATCATGCCTTTATCCGATTATCATGTTGTCAGGCTGTTCACTCACTCACATCATTATATTACAGAGGGAAGCCTATGGAATTACAGTGCCATCAATCACAGCCACCTCCACGGTCCATGTACTCTGAATGACAGACTGACGTTACATAACGGATGTTTGACCCATCCTATTGAGAATATCGAATATCTCCAGGAAAAGCAATTCTCACACCAAGAAATGGAAGGTTGGCCATTCAAATGCCAATTAATATGCACACAGACAGCATGCACTGCAGTTATATGCATATAAGCAGCGAGACAGTGCAGGAGCTAGATGACCTTTGAGTTATAATGGGCTATGAATATGTGTGTGCACATAATGAGATTTACAAATTGTTGCAAATGCCCAGTCTGGGACTTCGTTCAAGATGTTTGATGCCTCAACATGTTCAACCGGCCTTCTCTAAATGAACAAAATGTCTCCATGGGCAATTTATCTGCCCACACCCAACTGGGCTTATCACCAAATACCATAACATTTTGCTTACTTAAGGACTCAGATTTTGCCAAAAATGTGATCGTCAAAGTAAGTTTGGAAGTTTGAAAGTCATCGGAGCAACTTTCAGTTCAAGTGAAAGCAAGAAAATGATGGTTGGGATGAAATTACACGTCGCTGTGGCTAATTTACCTGTCGATATATTCATGAGAAATCCCACATGCAGCATTTGCGCATGACTGGAAAAATGAAATCAATGTAAGAGTTGGGTGAAAATGCCCAATTACAGTCCTTGAACTCACTTGCAGTTAAAGTCTATTTGCATAATAGATACAACCTTAGGCCTAACCCAAACTAGTCTGTGACAGGTAACCATGACCTGATCTCAGCCCCTAAGGCCATCCATGAAGGGCAGTGCTGCGGGGGAATATTCTGACAAGGTTCTTGTTCACTATGTTTATTTGTGTGGCCGTATAATGTTATTGTAAATAGAAATATTGTTTTATTTATTATTTATTTATTTAGTTTTGGTTTAGGAAAAGATCACGGTTCTGTAAAAATAAGTATGCTAACTCAGGTTATGTTGCTTACCTCATGTAAGTAAAGTGCATTACATCATTTTAATACAAGGCAGTTTCCTGGATGACAGTCTGGGTGTGTTTGAACCATCTATCCACCCCATCTCCTCCATCTGCACTATCACTTCTCTTTTGCTCCTGTCATATTCCTATCACCACTAGATGTTATCACCTTATAATAAACCTAATTATGGGTCACCGGCTGATTGTCTAATTGATTATGACGTAACACATTTGTCTTTAAAATAAGCTTGTTGAGGAGAATGTCAGGAAAGCAGCCAAGTGTGTCTGTACAAGGTCGACTGTGACTTTACATAAACTGACATATGTACCGGGGTCCTGACGTATATCAGTAAGTGTGATTTGTGTGTTTAACTTCTCACTTGTTGCGGCAGTAGAGGGCCATACACAGGGTCCCCAGGAGGCTGATTGCCATGGCGATGGAAGTGATTGACAGCACCTGTCTCTTGTACACCTCTTTGCTCTCTGTAGGGAAACAAAAACAAAGAAAGGAACCACATTAATATCCACACAACCCTTTTTTGGCACAAAGCCATAGATCACATTCATATCCATCGGTGTCAGTGTGTTAGAGACATAGAAGAAAGAAGAAGCGGGATTCTGAGAATCTGTGAGTGTGTGTGTGAATCTGCAGAGATCCCACAGTCAATATTCACAGAGCCAGAATTAATACTAAATTAATACGATGCAGTAATCTTCCCATAACACAGAATTAAACATGGTTTTGAGGTTTGTAGTTATCCACTTTTAATTTCTAATATCGTTGTTTACAGCACCCAAACAGCCATTTCAAATCATCAAACAACCAGTTGCAGTGCAACAGCTCTCTGGGGCTTTCTTGTATCTGCCTTGCAGATTCATTCCTGTATAAGTGTAATTACTTTTGTTCTGAATAAAACTGAAATACAATAACAACTCTAAACTCATTTGCAATACACCGACAAGCGTTTACAATTCTCCAGTAACACCTGCTATTCTTAGTTACCACACAGCCCTTCAGCTCATTTTATCAGCTCTACCACATCAAGTAATGGTCCAACAGACGCAGACTGCTTTTGAAATGGATGCCACATGTAATGGAGCTTGAATATATGGAGACAAGAAGAGTTATGGCACGGACGGACGCCATTAGTGGAGAAAAATGGAAGCTGTCTTGTTTGCTACGAACAAGTAAATCATAGTTGCCTTCAGATACATTAATAGGCGATCAATCAGGTTTTATTTAGCAAGGCTCAGACCTTGGAAAAGCACAGAGATGACACAAGGTGTTGAGGTTTTACATTGAGGTGATTGAGACAAATTTTTACTGCGGATGGGTTTGAATGGCCACTTTAGTACAAAAAAGATAAAGTTCTTTACAGCTGCATCCTCAGAAAATCACTGCTGGAAGCTGGAGAATACAATCACAACCTCCTCAGGTACACAGCAACACAACTGCAGCCACTGCATCTTGCTCAAGGGCATTCTTACAGCAGGCAATGAAGGTGAGTGTTACTAATTCACGAGCACATCAAGATTTTCACCCCTGTCTGGGAATTCAAACCAGGTATCTCTCAGCACAAACTTACCACTGTAGCCTTTAAACTACTGATGCCCACACAGATATTGCATAACCTAATCATACATGCAGTATGTCAAACATAATCCCTGAAATAACTGATGCCACAGACATCATTAGTGCATCGTGAGGGCATCTTTCCTCTTTATCCTGTGGCTGTTTGTCTCTCCCTCCTTCTATGTCTGAGTTATGTTTTGGGTCAGCGTTGTTTTGATGCCGTTAATCAGCCTGAGTCATCACATTGGCTCATTGGCTATAATTATATCATTAGAGGGAGCTGGGGGATGTCCTTTGGGACCACGCTGAGGTCGGTTGCAGGGAAAGCAGAGAGTCAGAGAGGGTGAGAAGACAGAGAGAGGGTTGGGGAAATATAGAGGAGAAACGAGGATGAATGTGGAATGTGGAGGGAAGCTGGACTACGTAGAGATGCAGAAATCCCTCTGTCTCTCTCCTGATGCATATTTATTTATTTTCATTTCTGGGTATTTGCTGAAGGGGTGATTACAGATAACTGTTCTTACAGTATAAAGTATTTTGCAATTTCCTTTATTAGCTCAAGAACCAGATAGCTTCTTAAGAAATACTTCAGTTTAAAAATAGTCTGGGACGTGTCAAGCCCCCAAATCTTTTCTTGTTATCTAATTATGAGTATTTTTCATTGAACTGTCTTAGCTGATAAATGCCTGCATGTTTCAAACTGTGCACCCCACAGTTTTGTCTAAGACTCCAAGCTCAAGCAGATATAACCCCTAACCCACCAGGGTTCGTTTCGCAGACTTGCTGAGCTCTTTCCACAGGACACAATATACATCTGCTTAGCATCATGTTCCTATTTGGCACATAGAAGTAGTATTTAGAATAATCTTTAATCTTAACATCCATCAGTCTTCATCAGAGTTTACCATCATTGTGTTGTCATGTGTCTGAAGTTCAACAGTACCCAGGTCAGTTTCAGCAAACATGCTGTATCATCAAGACCTTTTGACACGCGGCACTGTTGCTTGCTTTCTGTTTGCAAGCTACACTCAAGGTTCATTTCTTTTTAACCACCGACATTTTTCCCTCTTGGGTAAAGCCAAACCACAAAATGTAATAGTGTGTCATATCAGAAATGGCTTCAGTGATTTGTAGTGCTTTTGGAAGACACTGATAAATGGTGAATCCTGCCAGCAGGGATGCTTATATGTTTGGTTCTAGGCGGCACTTCACAAACAATGACTTATTGTGAATTATTGATGAATTGGGCACACTTGCATCAGAGTGGTGCTCGAGTTTAAGGGGGGCAGTGATAGAGGAAAAGGTTGGAGGAGTAGAGTACAAGGTTTTCATCCACAGTCCAACTTTCAATTGTGCTTAAAAAAAAAACAAAAACCAGGCAAGCAAACAAAAAATACAAACAATAATTTGTTTTTACAGTTGGCTCAGGTTTGAACGTTGCTGCTTTGACATTATGAACAAAAGGAGATGGAAGATAAGATAACGCCGGGGATTTAGATGGAAGACTGAGGCAAAAACTGAAGTTTGAACTTTGGATGACTGCATCTTGTTCTGCCGCCACTAATAATCCAAGTCAGATTGTATGAAAACACACCGATATATGTGTGACCTTACCTGCGCACAAACGAGAACAGAAGTTTTGGGCAAAAAGTTAACGAATACTCAGACTAACATGTTATGTATGCAGCATGCTTGGAGTGAGGCCAGTCAAAAATATGTGGCCAAGGTCGATAAATACTTCAACTTGCCTGCAACCCTCCCACGTCCTTGTTTGGACACACCTACTGTATGCACAGACACACTCATGATGTGAATAAATCATACGGCTCGAGAGAGCGAAAGCATGTACGTGTTCCATCTGTGGGGTCGCGAGGTCACATCTTCTATTTATTTCCGCTTCAACCCTCAGTGTTCTGCACTGCAGCCCGGCTGGTCGTTTATTTACAGCAACATTATAGAAAATATGATTAATATTTTACATTGACGCTGGCAGCAGCAACGCCGCGGACGTGCTCGTGTAACCTTTAGGTATGTATGAAATCATACGCATTCAGAATGTGTTTGCAGCAGCCATGTTTCCATACAGGTGAACTGGCTAGAGAGAAAGAAATCAATAAGTGGTGAAATACCATCGCCTTATATACAACAAAGATTACAGCCTTTAGCCTATATTGCTTTTACTATGCTATTTATGACTTGTTACGCTTGATATACTTCCCAAGCCCTTACCTGCTGAGGTGCTTATACATACCATGCACAAGCCTTTCCTCTTATGTCTCTAATCCATATATCACTGATAAGAAGAGAGCAAATAAATCTCTATGTCTGAAAAGAGAGCTGCATCTATCCACATGCCGAACTGCGTGAATGTGTCAGCTCAACAAAACCTTGCAGATATTTTTTGGTTTTATTCAGTTACGCGGGATTATATTTGAACCTGAGACATGGCCGTTTCCTCTACATTTTACTGAAGATTGACAGTAACTGTGTTGGAATGACAGTGAAGCTCTGATAACCATACTCACATACTGGTTTGTTACACACAATAATCTGGGAAGCTCAAAGCTTCGAAGCTTGAAGCCTGGTGAGATGGATATGTGACATCACAGGATGTCATGATCTTACAAATCCTGCTGCCCAACGAGGTCCAACTCTGAGACAGATATCTCAAAGTCTTCCAGAAAAAAAAAAAAAAAAAAAAAACTCTCTGCCTGGCAAGATATATTTTGGGTGATCTTACCCTTTAAACTACTATCTACTTTTCCCAATGTCTACTGTTTTGGAAGGAGGTTGTAGAGCAATTTACTTACTTACTTTCTTATAATACAGTCAAATAGTTGGTGACAGCACAGACACAGACACCAACACACAGACGTAAACAGAGGTGACTAAAGTCTGGCGACAGGCTGAGGTGGCATTTTGACAGCGAGTCTCTGAGGCACGCTGACTCTGAGCCCTGCTGAGAGGGCTTAAGTCTACATGGTGCGAGCTCATGACATAAACAGAGACAGAGGACATAACATGTGCTTGGCAGAGCTCCAGCACGACAGTATCCATCATTATCAGACTTTAAAGCATCTGTGTTCATCATAATCTTAAATATCATATTCCAAAAGGAAATTAGATAAGATAAGATTTGTGATATCTTGCCGTTATTTAATGTGCAGGCAGTGATGGGTTTGTGAGTAATTCAAGGATTTTAGCTAATGTTTTGGACATATGGACGAGTTGGACTGCTGGCAGACACTGACGCCGTCAAGGTCTGTTACAGATATTAGGTTAAGGTTTATTGAATTGTGTTGCATTTGTACAATTATGAATTTAACAGTTGCCTCCAGTTGAGGGCAGTAAAATTTAATGTCTAGTGGCAGAACACTGGAATCGGTTCAAGGTTGACACAGTGGCAGAATTCGGATGAATGATGGTAAAGGACTCGTAAGGTCAGCGCTGGCTGACTGCTACACAAACACACACGGTGGCATACAAACCACTGATGGTAAGATCCTTAATCACAGGGACGCATAATGTTTTTCTCAGATCAATAAATTCTCAAGTTCTATTCAGATCTGCAGCCTCCAGACGGATCAGATTTCATCAGCTCATTGCAACTCGAAAAGTTAATTTTCATGAACTTAAACATATATTAATGTATGTGTGTTCAAAGAAGAAATTGAATCAGTCGAATGTGTGGCTGGGTCTGTATCTTCAGAGGCCCTCCCCTCTGCATTTTCTTATTTTCTTAGTATTTCCCAATGATGTTTCAGTAAAATGCACGCAAAAAAACAGCAGATCTCATGGTCAAACTGTGCCACATCTGGATCTGAAGATGCCTGGACTGTTCTAACAGTGAACCAGTGTGAATGTGGGGGGTCCAACAGCAGCTTTGCTCTGTACATCATATCACCCTGTCTGTACCAAGAGCAGCCGAGACTGACATGGATAAATGAATGAGAGGAATGACATAACAAGTGTGAGGTGAGATCAGAGGATGCAGACGGAGGGGAATGGGATTCTCCAACCTCAACGCCCTCAGCATTACACTTTTCATGTGCCGCACAGACTGCTGATGGAGGATAAAACCTTTATTTATTCAGGCCTGCCGTGCTAGAGTAAGCATGCGCTCTTTGCTGGTCACGGTCCTTCTCCTCTATTACTTGGATGGCTTTATTCCCCCATTTACATACTGAATATATTTAGGTGACTGGGGCTACTGTTTCAGCTCGTAATTATATTCCGTTTTCATCTTTCTTTCCTTTATTCTCTTACATACTGTCTCTCGCCTGTGGTCTGGAAGAGGTCATCCACACATTTCTTTTTGAGACCATTATGAATGATATGTTGGTATCAGACTGACACAGTGCTGTTGCTAGGAATATTGCCCTTGTGCTGACTCATGGGAGCGTTTAAACCCTTTGAATCTCCTGCAGGCTTCTGTACATCTGATGTAATCTGAGCTAAAGCTTTTGCCTTTTCTGAGGTCTAGGCTCAAACACAGAGGGTATTGAGACTTGAGTGTCACAGCCACTAGACTGTGCGACCACTCCCTTCCTACTATTGGGTCTAGTGTTGTCAAAAATATCACAGTTTCAATACATATTGATTCTGAATATTTGGAACGATTTTAATATCCATTTTCCATGAGGGTCCAGTTGGTTTGGTCTGACAAAAGAAAAAGCAGGAGTGCTGTAAATGCTCGCTGCTACAAGCAATGCCACAGATCGATACCAACAGAAGATAATAATACACTAAGTTCAGCAAAGCAAGCTGACACGCTCCACTCCACTCATTAAATGATTCTGATTAGTTGGTGACAGCTTCCATTTTCAACATCACCAAAGTATTAAACATTTGTTATTCATTTGTTATTCTCAAAGCTACGCTTAGACCGCACAGTTTAGTACTCATGCCTTATTATACTTTTATTTTTTATTTTATAAGCAATCTTAAACCCTCAATGCGTTCTCCAATGTTCCCTGTGGTATTGAAAATTATATTGAATATCAATACTGTTTAAGATATTGCCAGTTAGAAATGTTATTGTGACAAAACAAATTAGGATTATGCTGGCAATGAAAGTTTTAAATGCCATATTTGATTTTTGTATTTATTTTTTTTTATGGGGGGGGGCACAGATTTACCCTTTTACTTCCCAGTTTGTTTTATTTTAATGTGTGACTTGTCCTTACATGCAATATTTCATCAATTCATCATTTTATACACTGCAAATAATTAAAAATGTGATGTAAATTTTACCTTATTTTATCAAAACAATATGACTGATAGGAAAGTTAATCCTTAAAAACTGGTGTTTCTGAACGGTGAACCATTTATTCTACATCATTTTCTTTATGATTATGTTATGCAAATCCATTTTAAAAACGATGCTACATCTCCAGGAATTTAAAAATGCTGTTTGATTGAGAAGCAATCTCTCGCATGACACCAGAGTGATCGCTGCTTCCCACTCTGCATTACGTCTGTCCACGTGTCTGTCTTCTCCCCTGTTACTCATCTCCTTTCTCTACTTTGACATTGAGCAACGCAGGCCTAATATCATGCTGTCACGATGCATTTCAGTCCCTAAGTTGCCAAAGTCGAGCAGTGTGAAAAGGAAAACTTTTTTTTTTTCTACCTGCTCTCCACATGTAAGAGACAACTCAATGACATAATTGTAACTAACTCCTATCGATGCTGTCAAGACACATCTGAACGTGTCCGGCTAGTTCTTCTTCAGTTCTTTTCTTCCAGCACAAAACACACCTTAAACCCTGTGGATGGAAATTGAAAATCAACATGACTTAAAATCCGCCCCACCCAACCCTCAAATAGCTGCCTGTAACACTTTACTCCAACATTGATTTACAACCAGGAGGAACATTTTCCAGTCAGAGCTCAGTGATCTCTGATGGAAAGGAAATATTGATGCTCACATGAGTGACTGACTGACTAGATACAGTGGAAAAAGTCTCCCCTTTTTGCCAAGCAACATAAAAAAATGTAGTAATAGGCAGAGAGGATCCAAGAGTTCTTGAATACATTCTCTGTTTCATTAAACCTTGGGTAGGTGGTGTCCAGGGTGGAGAGAGCTCAACCTTCAGACACTTCTTGTCTAATTTTAACCTCAGGAACTGACTCTGTTGGAGGAGGGGAGCTCAATCTCTATAAAATATGCATAGGCATATGGGTTGTCTGTGGAAAATAATGACCATGGAATTAGACTGAGTATTTTGTTTGAATCCAACATCCTGTGCACATGCAGCACATCTCAGTATCTCCGTCGGTAGTTGCAACGCCTGTGCAGACTGGATTAGCAAATGTTTTATAACTAGCTTGGCTTACTAACTCTGGAGTTATTTTTGTGCTAACTATCGATACAACCTGAGCAATCTACAGCCACACAGACTTACAAACTGATGGATCCACATTAATGTAGCGGTTGTGATGTTTTATCAGTGATGGTAACATTTTATTTTGCAGAAGCAACTTCTTAGATCTGGGAACACTAACACCCCACCCTATTAAACTCACCCTACAAAGTGTCTCACACTTCCAAGTCTTGGGAAATCTGCCATTTGTTTTTGAGCACTGAGCACATGGAATAATCTACAGCAGAATCTCAAGTTCAACATTCTCACCACACATTTTGAGATGATACTCCCTAAACACAACTCAGAGTGCAGTTGTTTATTTTTGTGTATCTTGGCATCATGGCGAATGAGGAAAACTACAATGACTCTGGAGGTTTAAACAAAAGTTTAAATGAATGAATGCATGAATGACTTTGGAGAGAAAATCCGACCCATGTAATGCGTGCACTTGGTCCAATTGCAGAAGTTCACCATGTGCGCACAACTAAAGCAACTACAATGGACCACAGTAAAACCTGAAAAGCAGTCTGTAAGCTGTAACTGGAGCTTCTTTTTGTCTTTGCTTCTTTGTTTTGTTTAGTTTTTTTTATTCTCACTGTGGCTTCAATTCTTGAGAGCTCTCTTGAAGAGCAGAATCTTTCCCACTGATCTTACTAAATTACCAACCATAAATAGTCTGTTCTGTTCTTGACTGAAATAAAATCAATCTGTGGATGAAAAGGGTTCCTCCAAAATGAAAAAAAAAAAAACTTTGAAAAAAGGAACATAAGACACACTCTTCATCCAGCCTCCAAAATAAGCCTTTTTTTTCTAAGTAACCCACTTTGTACAGTATGTGTTGACTTAATTGTACCAATATCCCAACAAAATCTGTACCAGATAGGTTTTAGTGGATTGGTATGTAAGCCTTTCTTCCTCAGGAGAAACAGCTTCCAAAGCCACAGACATTGACAAACCAGGGTCGAGTGTGGGCGGTGCTTATCTATCTGAGCGCTGCTTAACACAATGCTGGGGAAGACATTGGCAGGATGTTAGCTAGGCAAAGAAAATGTGGCAGCCTGAACAATGTTGCCGAGGCATAAAACCTCTCACTGAATATAAATCCTGCAAAACCTGCAAGATGGCTCCCTGGAACAGATCATCTGTCACTGCCAAGTTTGCATAGTCTCAGCAAGTTTCCTGAAAAAAAGCAGTGGATGTGCCGCAGAAAGAGAAGCGTGGTTCTGCTTGTTCTTCTGAAACTTTACTTTGAGAAGAAGAAGCAGGACTGTCAAGCCTGGGGGAGGCCACTCGATCCACTGCTTTTCAAACCCGCTGCAGTGGAAAGTGCCAAAATCATAACAACTGAGAGAGTGAGGGATTCTAGTTAACAACAAGCTTCCACGTCGTTAACTAGCGTTCCTCAGCTGTGATACGCAACACAGAGCCTGCGAGGAGAGCCAAGAACAGGAGAGGGGAGCTTGGCAAAGCAGAGGAGGAGCCGCTGGCATCCACCCGGCACAGCCTCGCAGGCATGTACATGGGAAACACACAATCGTTGGATGAATCTCATCTAACTCACATAAGTAATAATTAAGGACTTCAGAAACACACTTCTGAACATGTGCCATGCATGAGCACACATACACACAAGTGCTAATGAGCAGCACATTTGCTAACAGTGCCAACATCATAAAAAACTCCCTCACTGTACCCTGCCTGCCTCTCTGTTCTCACTGTTTCCAAGGAGACTGCAGCACATTGGTATTCTGAAGGGACACTTCATAAGCAATTGTGAGAGAAAGAAGGAGAGGCAGAGCAGGAGAGAGAAAGAAAGAAGGCATAAAGCTAGAGATGGTGCAGAAAGTAAATACATATGTGTAGAGAGAACAGAGATTTAAAGACCGTGGCTAATATTTCAGAGAAATGGTGTGCAGGATGTGCTCGGAATGAGGTTGTGAATATGTGAATGTACATTCATACATTTGCCGTCACCACAGCTTTGCTGTCTCCATTGCAAATAATGCAATGACGCCATGATGTGATTAGACGGCACTATGAACAATGCATGGACTGTATGTAAGCAGTTACACAGAGGAAGGTTGATCCAATATGAAGCCCTGTGATGTCAACAGTCGTGACTCATGCAGGTTGAGGACAAGACAAGAAAAGCTTCCTTACCCATAAACTCGATGCCCAAGTGATCTGTTGTTTCAGGCAGCAGGGAGGAGAGGGGGAGGGGAGAGAGAGAAAGGGAGAGAACATACAGTTATTAATAAGAATAGTGCATGTTAGCATTGTGTCACAGCGTATATCCAGATCATCGCTGACTTGTTGTTCTTTCATGTAAGTTGCTGTATCGGTATTTCATCCGATGTCACATGGAGTTAGAATGCACATGCTGGTAAAGTTACAACAAATGACACATGGAGACGTGCTTGCGCTTCTGGATTTGCGAGGACCCACATTGATGATAACCTCTGCACTGACCTAAATCCTAACCTCAACAGCCCTGAACACTCACGTTTCAGATCAGCTTCCCACAACAAGCAACAGAGTTAATTCCCACGAGAGATTTTTCAAAAGGTCGATGTCACGTACTGAAGCATTGGCAACATTTGCATGAAAATCGGATGACAGTTGCGGGGTTGTTTTCTCATGCTGTGAGGCCACTGTCAGTCAAGTCTGATCTAACCACACCCACACAGTCCTGTTGGTCCTGCTGAATCACATTCACTGAGTGATAAATACATACCAACGATCTTTAATTTGTTACTTTCTTCACTTTAACCATTTAATGTTCTAAAGAAAAACAATACATAAAAGAGTACGTGACACTTGATGCTTCCTTTTCCTGCCACACCATGTATGTATATGTACACCTATCTCAACTGGCTTTTCTGGCTCTCCTGTTTGGAATGGTTGTAGGTGGTTATTTTAAGGGAATGGAAATCCTCATCTCCTCCGTGTTATAGAAAACAGTTGGCTCATATGATTTCCTGCATAACTTTGGAAGAGAAAAGTATGCAGAGATTCAGGGACCCCTGGGAATTATATCAGAGGCCGGGTGTCTAAATAATGCATCTACTCTTGTCTGTGTCTTGAGAAACACTGTCCCCCACACACTTACTCTTACTATCTGCACTAGACAGACTGTAGGTGTGGGTCCCTGTCGGTCACTGTGCGTGGTTTCTGCTGGTTCCTAACAACTCTGCTGGACATTCGGTGTCAGTGACAGTGAGGACCGACTTTGGTAAGCATATATAATTTCCTCACACTGGTCTGATGGACCTCATACTGCATGTTCTGGCATTTTTGGGGGGCTGGATGGTGAGGATTAAGGTCTGTGTTTAGTTTTTCCCTCTCTTTTATTTCTTTAATGTTGCAGCTTTCTGACTTGGTTAAGGTTAGGAGAACGTAATGTTTTGGCTTACAGCAGGGGTCACCAACACGGTGCCCACGGGCACCAAGTAGCCCCCAAGGACCACATGAGTAGCCCTCAGGCCTGTTCTAAAAATGTAAATTGAATATTGATATTATCTGTTTCCCACCTTGTTAAGTCATTAACATAATAAGTGACTTCACATTGATGAGTATCATTAAGAATCATATTTAACTAAAGCCAAAGTGAGCAAATTTGTTATTTCAGAAGAGTGTATCAAACTGTTAGCCCTTCGTATGACTCAGTACCCATGAAATAGCTCTCAGTTTCAAAAAGGTTGGTGACCCCTGGCTTACAGTAAAACACATATTTTTGGGTATCGTGAACATAGCTGGAAATATCCACACCACAAACATGGCTGCAAACCATGTAGCCTTTCACATGTACACATTTGAACATATTTCGTTTGCAGAAACAGCAGCTGCAAACGTTTCTCCTGCCGACTGGGCTCAACTGTTACCGGCAGTCCCACAGCTCTACAGGACTGGAAACATCCTTTGCCCTGACTGTTAGAAAATAATCTGAAGGAAGTGCTGAAGTGCTGAAGTGCTGTCTGCGTGTTACCACAGGCATTTACCACAGTGACGGTGACTTTATCTGCTGAGTGGCCCTGCCCTATATCTTAGAGTGGGCGAGCGGGTCTTTCTAATGCGAAAAGCTCTGTCCAATCTGCCCCCAATCTTTTGGGGCACTGTTAGCACGGATGTAAGCGGATCATTTTTCACTTTACCAATGACCCAGAGACCTCTCTGCTGCCTTCTTGATTCCTCCTTTCAAAAATCCCTGTGATGGTGGACGGTCGGAGGTGATCAAGATAACTGCCACAGAGGAGAAATCTATATACAGGTTTGAAAAGTATTTTTCAACCATACGGTTTCTTTACAATTCTCAAAGAAAGTCTGCATGGATGTGTATTTCCAGAAGATAAGCAGCAACTGAGGACAGAGCAGGAATGGAGTGATCCAACATTTTGTAAAGCAAACCAACAAAACTGAGTCGAACATCAACAAGACTTAAAACACTGTATAGTCATTTGATATGAAGCTACATAAATACTGTAAGTGTTATGACCATCTGTTCTCTTCTTTATTTCGAATTCTTAATAACAACATGAATGCATCTGATGCTTTTAACCTCACTGACCTCTGCAGAGTCAAAAGGAAACGCAGGAGTGTGATCTGTCCTTTAAGAGTCTGCAGTTTTGCAGCCCTTTGTGTCGAGCTATAAGCGCTGCTACTGCTAGGGTTGGAAACTCAATTTCCCATGGAGCTCAATGAGAAGAGCCTTGCACTAAAGCTGCCAAGGTTAGGGATTTCATTTTCTGTGTAGCTTGGTGGGTAGAGCATATATCAGCACCAGCACTGTCAGGATATGAGCTTTAGTTCCCATTGGGGCCACCCATACTAAAGATGTATGCACTCCTGCTCCTGTAAACCACTTATGATGAAGGACCCACAAAGTGTCACATGTTAAATATGCTCTGTGGGAGCTGATGGCCCTTGAATTATTAGATCGGCCAAGAGACACCACTGAAGAAGCCACATCGGAACTCATAACTGTCTGGACACAATTTTGAGATGTTTTCACCGCAATAAAAAAAAATTAAAAAAAAAAAAAAAAAAATATATATATATATATATATATATATATATATATATATATATATATATATATATATATATATATACTGTGGATAGTTTTTCTATCAAAAAGGTTTCCCAAAGGACGACTCAAAATGGGAACGCTAGATTGTTTTTAAGATCGTTGTCTTGGGCCTTATTAGCCTTATTTTGATAGGGTTGGCAAATAATGACAGAGAGGAAGATAACATGCAGCAAAGGACCGAGAGTCAGAGTCAAACGCCAAATAGAAATGACAGAAAGAAAAGTACAGGCATTATGTTAGAGTGAAAGACAGGCATTAGCATTGGCCTCTGATGACTGTGACTAGGCTCAGCGTGAAGGTTTTACTTCAAACTCTAGTAGAAGAAGAATATTTAATAAAAATACCCAATATTTCCAAACATACCAGATATGTTCAGTTCAATATTTCATGGCTATTATTATAATATGATGCACAACACATGTAGAATGTGTACTGACAAAAGCATGGAGTCTTGCACTTTGTTTTAACATCATGATATAACATATCTCTGATAAAGAGCAAGAATGTAATAAGTACATTTGGAATAACACAATGTTCTCAAACCTAAAGTTATGTCAGTCTTTTTATTATCATTATTATTATGTAATAAAATTAAATTGTCCTTGAAATGTCTCTAATCTTTCATTCATTTGCAATCTTCTTTGAGAATAAACCAAACATCATTCAGGATGAAAGAAATTAAGCAAACCAATGTCGCATTTTATATGAAACTGGATACTCCCCACTGTGTGTGTGTGTGTGTGTGTGTGTTGTACAGTTTGAAATAGAGGCAGGTGTGGGTGGCAGGGCGTCTGTAGCGTGTCGTCCTACTTCCGCTCCCTGTGGACCCAAACATGGTGAAGGAGATATGCTGGATATCTGTGTGTGCATGTGTGTGTGTGTGCACATGTGCGTGTGTGTGTGGGTGTGTGTGCTTCCTGCATACTTTCACATCTAGAGTGAGCCTCATACTGTAAGACAGATTAGCTGACCTCCAGTGGGACAAACACCCTGGTGATTTACAGACTACTCTCATTTAAAAATGTTACTGTGTGTCTTATTTAGCTATGAATATATTATCATGAGATTAGCAGCAGTGACATAACATAATGCGTGATAAATAAAAAAACAGCAGCCCTCCTGTGCTTTATTCTTTCATGTAACTCATTCTGGGGCTTATCTAAATTGCCTGGTTAATCTTGCAAAAATTCTGTTTTTTCAATTTCGAAATTGAGGTTTGCATGAAGAAACTACATTTAATTCCTGACTGAAGCATCAATGCGGTAAGCTTAGCCAGCCGGATATCAAATAATAATATTCAAAATATACCCATATTTAATCAAAGCAGTAAATCTCAGAGATAGGAAGGAAAAAAAAAACAAAAAAAAAACATGGCAGCTTTTGAGTTAAAAGAGAAAAATGAATGTGAATATTATATACGAACCCTTTCAGGGTTACGGATCATCATCTGATGGATGCAGACTGAAAGCACTAATGCTGTCTGACTGAACCACAGTCATCAACACAATTGATTATATAACGCTAGTTGACAGATTGAGGCTGCTATATGTAGGACAACCCTGAGCTAATTCACATATAATCCATCAATCAGACTCAACCCATGCTGCTGATTATGTTTTGTTAGCGTAATTAATTACATGTGGAGTGCCACAGGACTTACTTCTCTGCCTCATGATATTTTGCTGCAGAATTTAGTCTTTTCGTTGTTTCCAGCTGATACAGGTTTATTCAACTGCAAATAAACTGCTGCAGTGATGAAACAGCAACATTTAAACGTGTCTTGAAATGTCTGAAAAAGTGCAGCTGACAGAAACAAGAAGAACTATTTTAGAATATTATTTGGAAGGGGTCAGATTACATTTTTGTGTCCAGACATCACCAACCATCACCAAGCATGAGTTGCTGCTGTAACAATGTGGACATCAGTAGCTCTGAATGCTAGCAACATGGAATCGTTAGAAATGGAGATCCATCATTTCACTTTCCACAGACAATATATTTCAGTGTGACCGTCCACAGACTGCTGCCTGTGTTGCGGTTCAGACCACTCTGCTAGCAGCAGCATGGATTCTGTTTAGTCACTCTGATGCATCATTGTGACTCTGGACTTGATGTTGTTGTTGTGTGCCTCACTGCAAAAGAACAAAAAAAAATAAAAAAATATGACACTTTGAAATCCGATTAATGGCTACTGTATCCGGCACCAAACCACATTCAAATCTGGCTTAGATGTGCAAAAGCATTCCCCAATTACTCAAATACACCAAAAGAGGAGTTTTCCTACAATAGCTGTTCATTTCAAATGCTACATATGATACAACATTTTAATAGGTAACTTTTAAAAACGTACAAAACATTATGAAAGTATTTAGATACAGCACGCAGGTAGTTTTATTGCAGTGTTGCTTTGCAGTTGATGCTGTCTGTTATTTCTAAAGTTGCGATGATTCATTGCTGTCCTGTTCTATCAGTTAATATAATTATGTTTTCACTTGACTATAACAAAACTGATACTAAAATTCTCTTGTGATGGTAGGTTTATTGTTTGTCATGCTTCACTATGTTTTATTTTACGCAATAGACTCTGAAGCTAAAACTTTTCCACTTCAATTTGTTGTCAATAAGATGTTTCTCATACAGATATTCCCCCAAGTTATGCACATGATGTTTGTGTTTTTTTTTTCTAAATATACTGCAACACACATACACATACATAATCTTCAGCTCCTTTCCTTCCTTCTGTCAGATAGAAAATAAATTATTCTAGCGATGGATGGGCATGAGGGAGAGATTGCATCATGTTCACATCTGAGTCTGACGGATAGCTTCGCTCTCCATGTGTGCAGCACACAGACTAGGCTACATGCTATTTCCAATTAGAGCCCGGCACTCTTTAGAGAATGGGAAATAAATTGATATTTTGGCATGGTGGCTCTGGAGGAGCAGAGGGGAAACTAAATGATCGCATCACACTGTCCAGTGTTCGGGCTTGATGAAACTCAGGATGGATAAGTCACACAACCATGTGATGCAACAGAGAGTCCCGGTTTCTCACTTTGTCTTGGTCTTGCTCTGTATTACACAATATTTTGTTATTGATGGGATTTTGCAGGTGCATGTACCGGAATTACAGATTGTTTTTTTTTTGCAGTATATAAATAAAAAAGGATGGAGGTATTTCTTATAATAAGTAGTAATGTTTTACTATTGTCAGACCATTTGTATTATTCACAAAACATCCCCCAAACGCTGCTGTGTGTATGCTAAAAGAAAGCAAAACAACATATTTGAACATTTATCTCGTCCCACTGAAAAAGCAGCAGTCACTGCTGCCTCGAGGTTCGCACCCTGTGGATAATATATTTAAATCAACCCTCACACTTTTACAAATATTATTCCCAAACCTTCACAACACACACACAAAAAAAGAATGACATGCAAAATGCTTGTGAAACATAGCATTGTCAGCAGCTGAGAAAATTATAGCATTCAGCCCAAAAGTGGTTTAGTTGTTTTTCAAATTGCTCTCCTGCATTTTTTCAGGTCACATGTCTGTAAGCTGAGAGGAGCGTCCTGTATCACGCTGCAGTCTGACAGATTAATAGCTGCGTGTGCAGAAATATGTGTTTAAAAATCCCCAAACAATCTATTTGCTGAATGCCAGTCCCAGTCATTGTTGAATTTGAATGTCATCCTTCACTAAACTGTTTCATCATTTGTTCTCTCTCGCTCGTATCCCCCCTTTTTCTTGTTTTTGCCCGCAGCAGTTGCTATGGCAACAAGGTATCTGTATCTTCTGACCTGACAGAAACTCTTTCATCTGAGCTGTCTGCTCTGCATCCATAAATCAGAGCGGTCCAAACAGCAGGCCGGGCAGGATGATCTGCTAACGGTTTACCTTACTACCTGAGCCCGCTCCAAGTAACACTACATGAATGAGCAAGAAAAACAGACTCTGGAGTCATTTTCATTATGCAGGATAGAGGAACTTGCAGAGAGAGAGAGAGAGAGAGAGAGAGAGACAGAGAGAGAGACAGAGAGAGAGACAGAGAGAGAGACAGAGAGAGAGAGAGACAGAGAGAGAGAGAGAGACAGAGAGAGAGAGAGAGACAGAGAGAGAGAGAGAGAAAAAAAAAGCTTTTAAGCTCCACGAACCAACTTTTCTATATTAACAATGATTCGACTGACTACGTGTGAAGTGAAAGGGAGAATTATCACCAACTCGGCAGTTCCACAAAGCTTTTGAGCCTCCTTTAGTTGATTGGTTTGTGACACATTTACTGTACAGTTTAGTCGCGGCGCTCTCATCAACCTTGTTTCCTGCAGCAGCAGACAGCTGCGTTCAGCAAACAAATACTGATAAACACACTGTAAGCTGCCCATTCAGCACCAAACGGCAGACATAAAAAGTCAGTGACTAGCAAGTAAAGAAAGTTGAACATTTAGCAGGTGATAAACAGACGCTGTGAGATATCATAGAGTGAAGTAGAGTCACTGCACTGAAACACCAGTTTCATACTGACGTGTTGCAGGACGCCACTGGTGTCGCTCATGAACTTTGTAGAAGACCAGTTTGTTTAAGGCCAGCGCTGTAGAGGCTTCCTGACCGACCTGCATGTGCTAAGGGGACTAATGGCTGCTGCACAGTGAGCTAGCTGACAGGTGAGCTAGCTACCTAATTACTTTTCAAGTGTTGGAAACCAGTTCCAGCTACTTATCTTTCTTCCCTCAGTGTCTTTCCTTACTCATACACTCTAGATTAGGATTAGTATTAAGTGGACACGTGACGCCAAAAATCACACCTCCTCTGACATTGTAATAAAATACATTATGTTCTTGGTGAAAGTTTGATTCTTTGTGGCTTCTTGATGACACTACAGCCTGACCATGTGATTCCACTGGTTGCATGTGTGTTGCAGAGCAGCTCTGCTTCAGTTTTGCTCCGTGCTCCCGGAGTCTGTCAACACCGGCCAGTTCTGTTTTGAGTGCAGCACGGCGTGGCACTGCTGTGGTAATTACAGATTATACACATATGTGTTATAAACACAACACCAAACAGACAAAAAGTTAGTGTTCCTGACTGAAGGATTAGAAGATCGGTGGACCTGCTTGGATTGGTCTCCTCTTTGAGATTTTTGTGCTGGCAGCAACACACAGTGTTTTATTCTGAAACTGAATCAGATGTTTGATTGTTGTTGTTCTGTCTGTATTCCATTAATTTAGCTGTTTTCACCTCAATCCGGCCGACTGAAATGGGAGTTACTGGAAGCTACTTTTATTGCAAGTGAGTCTGATATAAACATCTAAATAAGATATATAAAAGATAAATAAAATATCAGACAGCAAAGTGAAGTGCATGATGCAGAAGGTTTAACAAGTCAATTTAACCTTCAGTACCAAAAGAGGAAACACTATATGAGCCGTTAGTGCCTGGAAGAAATAGTGAAGTGAGTGCAGCAAAACACTTGCGACTTAATTTGACAATAATGTGAAAGGAGTTTGGTTGAAAATACACAACATAATCATAAATTAAAACTGTTTTTTGTTTGTTGCTTTTGCTTATTGCCCTGTAGACTGACTCTATTTCCATTCAGCTTTTGTCCTAATTGCTTTCTTTACATGCCTCTTTTGCTATAAACTGCCTAATTTTCAAGTTCTCAGTGTTGTTCTCGCTCTCTCTCTCTCTCAACCGCTTCATTCTGCTCATATTCTTAATGTGGAAACCTGGAGATTAACTACAGTTCAAGGAAATGGCGGCAGATCGAGTTTTATTCAATTCTTCACGCCCTTTCATCCATCACACTCGCTCAAATTACCATCTATGGATGCAAATGCGTCTCGGAGACAACAAATAAAACCAACATAAAACATCCACCGAGTCTAAAGTCAACTAAATTGAGTACAATTTGCTTAAATCATGTTTAAAATGTCACTTTTCTACAAACTTTTGTTCACAGAGAAAGATTCACGAAGCCTTACGGGACGGAGTTTGACGTAATAATGACTTTAAGAAAACACAGTTTAACCCCCATCACGTCATTACAACCTTAACTACCCACACCGAGCATTATGACCATTCATTCTCTGGGAGCCAGGTGGGTGTTCAGGCCATTACACGTCAGCGAATGCACAGAGACACGCACACACACACACACACACACACACACACTCAAGATAACTCACTGCTCTCAGTGTGTTTGCTGAAGAAAATGCAGTCTTCACCTCCAGCCGACAGAAACCTCCCTCACATTATTTCCTGCCGACTGCACAGCATTAAGGCAAAGTGACACAAAATAAAACGGAGAGGTCTAACCGAACCAGACTACTTTTCACTGATTTTTTGCTTTTGTTTGGTGTGACAGGGTTGAAATCATTTTCACTCTCAAATAAAACCTAGTGAACCTGTCGGCGCTGCACAAGGACACATTTTACATTAGCAATGTTTTTAGGAGCCTTCAAGCTAAATTTGCCTGAGGAGTATTAATAAGTATGGTTTGTTTATGAAAACTGAAAAGAAAAGAACGACTTCAATGTCGAATGGCAATGGTTCATCCCACGTTTGAACATTTGGACTGAAATGGGGATTCGGTATCAAGCTCCATTTTTGCAGGATTTTGGCGTTTATAATCCATCCTGTTTAACAGCGAGGGAAAAAAAATGCAGAAATAATAGTCGCTGACAACTTCTGAGTCACTGTGGGAATGCCTACAGGGAGCTGTCAATCATCATCAAGGTCGCATCTTTGAAAACAAGTCTTCCTCTTTGGCTAAAACCTACACACACACACCCACACAGACACACTAACACACACTTTACATTTTAGGAGGCTTTCTATTTACCTCTTTTTTCATTCCTTAACACCTTCTAGCCTTTTTGTATTTCTATATTTTACTGTTACATGTTATTTGCCTGTGATGTTCAGTGTCTTCTGGGAGTCATGTTGAGAAGTCTTGTGATTTATCTACTTGATGCTCCCACTTTTCTTTACATGCCTCGTCTACTTCCACTTAACCGTGTGCTTTTTTCACAATATACTCCCAGAAATTAACAAACAACCCCAGTAATGAAAGTTATAGCAACATTTATGCACAGGACAGAGACTAAGATGCCCTTCTAGGTGTTGAACTGGATTGCTTTGTCTTGTGTTGCTTTCACCCCAATCACCAGAGTAAATGTTAGCCATGTACGCTTCTACAAACCAGTTATGTTGAAACTTTTCTTTTCTAGGTTCACGTTCACTGTCGACCTCGTTCTGTTCCGTGTTTCGCATTTGTGATGACAAACATGAAACACAAACACAGGCAGGGAAACTCGTCTTCCTGGCAGTGGGGGAGGAGTATTTGAGCTTCAGAAGGATCCTGACTCGAGTCTCTTATTCAAACAAATGAACAAATTTCATTATGGTGCATTGCAGCCCCTGTTGGCTCCGTCTGCTTCTTAATGGATTTCTTTCTGTGTGAATATTGAAAGTCACGGCATAATGGAGCTTGATCTCTTTTAGCTCAACTCTGACTCAGACACCTACGTCTACCATTCAATGTCTAACGTGGTTGAACGCTGTTCTGCTGCCAAACTTTTATTCAAGCTGGAGTGTCTGTCTGTCTGGCTCGGTGGGTCGGCTGTACAATGAGCGATGTAGACAAAGAAGCTGCAGGGCTGCGATTAGGGATCAAATTCTCTGTGGCATCGAGTTCAGACGAACAGAACTGCAGCTAACCTCACCGAGCAGGTTTTCAGACACAGACACAGAAGTCGTGGGGTACCTCGAAGCTGCATGTGTTCCTTTATCAAAGCCTTTTGTGGGCAAATTAAAATTTTGCTCTCGTTTCATCGGCTTCCAGGGTAATGAAAATGATCTGTCAGAGAGATTAATTTCATTTTGATATGATATTTTATGCCCATTAGTCACCATGTAAATTCCAGCTCCCTAATTACTCTGTAATACATCATTATTATACATCGCAAAATGTTACAATTTTGTATCACGGAGGACTCAAATGAACTCTTATCCCTTGGAAACAGTGAAAACTGAATTTATAGGCTAATGATGATGGCTTAAATAAACCATCCTTAAAGAAATCAATCCATTTGATGATGACTATTACAATAAAATAACATACCTAATAATGATTAGTGCATGTAAGAACTTAATCAGCATTATCAAGTCATGAGATCAAAGTCTATATTTTAAAAGCTATCTTATCCGGCTCTATAGGACGGATCAGATGACAATTACAGAAATGTAAAGGAGAAATTGAGCCAGCCAGCCTTTAGAAGTAGCAGAGGAAGGTCAGCCAGTGAATCACTGATGCCTCTGGGGCTTTTGGAAACCAGGAGGATGGAGAGAGACAGAGAGGAGGGTGGCTCGCTGACAGGCTTTGCAAGGATGAATGAGTAAGAGAGGAGGAGGTAGGGGAGAATAAACTGTTCCCAAAAGCAATGAAATGAAGAAGGAGGCAGGGGTGAGGAGGGGAGAGAGAGAGAGAGAGAGAGAGAGAGAGAGGCAGCACATGTCAAAAGAGAGTTTGGGTAGTTCTGGTAAGTGATAAGAGAGTTTTAGTAAGCAGCGCCTGAAGGGCATGGAGACCTGACGGAGAGCATGGAAAGAGAGCTGGATGGAGAGCGACAGAGGGCAACCCATGATTCAGCAGGGCAGAGCACATGTCATGTACTTAAATCACAGAGAGTTCGAGACTGTCATTCCTCCTCCTTCATTCCGCCCATCCTTCCTTTCACTCTCAATTTCATTACCCAGGCTAAACTCAAGAATGCCAGATAAATAACCAGTCCCACTGCTCTCGACTCAGACGTCTCACTGGTGAGCTGATCCATCCGACATGAGAGCCAACTCACGCGGGGCAGAGGAGGCTTGGATCAGAGTTGAGACCGCTAGTTGTGGATATTCACACTTGAGAATGTGAATTTAATGTAACCAGCTTACAAACTGTTACTCTGCCACACTGTATGTTATTTAATATTCATGAGTCTGAGGTTGTGACTCGTGGACTGCTGCTGTCTGATCGAACAGCTAACACAATGTCAGATGTGTAGGTGGAATTCAAAGTGCAGGTGGGTTCACTGCAGCTGCACAGCTCGCTGTAAATCAACAAGTCTTAAACACATCTTTGATTGACATAGAGAAGGTTAAAGACACAACATGTAACACTTCTGCACTGAAATGTCTGAAAACCACTAGACCTCTGTCAAACAGCTTCGTTGAGTTGCATCTCTACGCTATCCACAATGTTTTCACAATGTTTAACCCCAGAGAAATCTGCTAGTTTAAGAAAGGTAATAACTTTGTTAAAGCTTCTTGGAAAACATCCACAGACACTGCAAAATGTGAATAAAGGTAATGTGAGTAAAACTTGAAAACGTTCTCTCGTCCTGAGTCACATCAGATAGATTTTTATAAGCAAGTATGGTTGTTCAACATTGACAACAGAAACAGGTTTTGTGCTTAAAACTAACCAAACGGCTATTTAACAATGTTGGTAAAGGTCCAGCAGTCATAATATATCCTAATATTGTCTGTGTAGCACACGTGACTTTTACTGTTGAAACCCTGTGAGCCTGAACCAGCTCCAGCCTCTCTGCTCCATTTACACACATTTACATTGTGTTAACTTTTGATCTCAACCTTGAACTTTGAGCCATTTATGCTGACGGTAAAATCTCTCCTTTCACGGGTCAACAAATCTGGTTTTAAGCCAGTCCAAGAGAGCGGGGGCGGTGAAAGGTAATCTGAGGATAGCTGGAGTTATTTTTATCTCACCAGCTATAAAGGACCAGTGTTCCTCTTAGTCCAGCACAGTTTAATATGGCCACACAACCCGAGCAGTGATCCTTGATGAGTTCTCTTGTTCTTGGACGTTTAATGACTACAGGCCCTGGAGCACAGCCACGTCGAGGTGGAGCAAAGGCAAAGCAGCGTATCTGAATGTACCCTGGACACCAGTCTTCATTCAGGCTGAGCTACAGGGGTGGAAAGATACATGGTGTGATGAGTTCAGTCTTATAAAGTAAAAGAAAGAGAGGGGACAGAAGAAACAAGGGCGAGATGGTAACTGTTCTTACTTCGTCTTATTGTTGCAGTTTTATAAGAATACTTTGTACATTGTTATTATTCATTTAAATGATGTTTTTTTTTTTTTTATTTTGCTTTTGTGTGTTAAGTGGCTGTTGAATGTATTGCAGGATTTAATGGATAAAGGTGTACAGATGTGACTTCTTTAAAGATAAACTTGAAAATGAAGGCTTATATTCACTTATAATTAATAATCAAAAGGTGGTTTCACTATAGCTCTTTTTATTATTATTCTCAGGGTTCAAACTCCCTTTATTCTCTCTTTCATATCACAAACACAGAAGTTTAATTGGGCTTAGTTGAGCTTTTATTATCATTAATAAATGATTCAAGCCGTCTCTGGCCCACAAAGAGACTTCTGGGTTGCACAATGTGAACTGCAGTTAGATATATTTCATGCTATTGATGAAACATTAAATCTAGAGAGAAAATATGAATCTAACGGCAGTGAGAGGATGAGAAGATGAGAGAGTAGACATGACGGAGGGACAGAGAGACAGAAACGATATCACTGGACAGCTTTCAACAAAGATTGTACTCACTTCACTGTCTTCTCATTGATGGAGAGCGGCAGTGCTCTCAGTTGTCAACTGGTATGGCTTGAGAAAAGCATTAAAAGGCCATTTGAAGAGGGCAATTCTGAGTCACTTTGCTCCACCATCGCTCCGAGTGGCCCATCACAGAGGTCGGCTGGCCATTAGCACGTTTTCCACCTGAACTCATGGCGAATTGTCATAATCGGTTAACTCACTTGGGGGCTGGCATTAGGAGGGCTGTCACTGGATGAGACAGTTGTTCAAATCGGTTAAGTTGTGCACACACACACACACACAACTCTATGTGTGCAGTTGGTCTGTCGGTTCCTGGGACACTGGTGCCATAATGGCTCAAAAAGCTAAAATAAAAACACTCTGTCACAACGTAGTAATTCAGTTGTAGGTTCAAGACCGGATCAGATGACATCAGAGTCCGGACCCCGACACCAGTCTGCCCATCAGTCAACAAGAGGGACGCACGTTTGATCATTTTGCTATCGAAAATCAAATAAAAAGTAAAATATAGACAGGTTGGTCGATAATATTGGCCCGATGATAAATCTGTTGGGCCCTAGTCTGAACATTTAATCCACTAATGTTTGCTCACTCATAAACACTGCTGTCATTATCCAAGTTTTGTCAAGTGACACATTAACTGGTCACACCTATCCAATAGCACAGTGACACACCTACTGTGTTGAGTCTAATCTGTTGCTGCTGTCTCTTTAAATAGAATTCTCCATCTGCCTTTAGTTCATTCATGCTGCTGTTCTGCACAGCCCTCTTCTCCACCTCCCCATCACCACCCGCTCTTTTGCAGATTCACCAGCTCATCATTTCATCAGCCTATCAGTCTCAGCAGAGTCCTCAGCCACCACCACCACCATTACCAGTGTCTGAACTCCATCAGGGGGATTTTGCTTGCTAAAATCTCCCTGCAGAGCTGAAGCACAAAAGCCTTTCTGAGACAGAAAGACTCAAATATCACATATCATCTGCTGAAATAAACACAGCATAATTTGCTTTGTTTCTTGTGATTGAGCGAGATGTTCATAGCACATAAACTTGAACTTCAGGGACAACAACTTACTTCTCACAGTTAGATGCCTCTCTTTGCAGCAACACTTGTCAAGTCAGGTCAGTTTTATTTATATTGCCCCAAAATAACAAAACCCTCTGTCATTTCAGCAAACTCACAATGTGTTCAAACGGCTGCATCATTAATTATTTCAATTAATTCTGAATTATTCTTATTCGGTATTAATGATTTTTTTTTTTAAATATATCTGTGTAGAGCAATGGTACATTTATGGGCAAATATTAACTCCAAGCCAGACTATGAAGCTGCTTCTGTCCTCCGCCTGTGAGACTCCTCAACACTGCACTGTGTGATTTTTCCTTTGTAACACAAAGAAAACTTGGAGGAGGACAATTAAATGAACCTTTGAACCTTCTATAAAGTTGCAATAGAAAGAATCCTGAGGGAAAAATCATTTAATCTGATGCAGCAACAGACTACAAGCAGTGTTTCTCTGCTTAGTGATAAATACGTGAACGAAAAGGAACAGAGGACACAAGCTTTGAGGATCAGATGGAGAGAAAAGAACAAAGAGTGAGAAAAATCATGGAAAGTGGACAGAGCGAGAGAGAAGGGAATCGAGGACTGTGCTACAGTGAGACGAGGCAGGAGAATTGCCTCTCCTTGTCTCCCACACTTTGCCCAGTTATTAATGACCTGTGACTGCAGGGTGGGTGCAAGCAGCGGGCACACCAGCCTGCACTGCACTGAGATAATCTGCATCCCACTGCCATATTCTTCACTAAGCACCAGCTGACAAGACCCATACTTCACTATAAATTGGGCTTTCCAGATCCATCACCGTCCGTATGTGGCCACAACCAAAAGTCTCGATCGGATGCTTGATGGAAATCAGAACAACAAATGAAGAACTATGTGACAGAGTGTTTTTTTTAATATTCAGTACGGTTTTTAACAAAGCTAAGTCACACAGGAGTGCGTACCAGATGAATTGCTGCAATCAATATGAGTTCTTCACTCTCCCGCTCTCTTTTCTGATTGCTTACTATTCCTGTCTATAGCAATAGGCGGGAGGAAGGTAAATTGGCCTCAGCAATCAGTATCCATTAAACTCTATTGAAATAGTCAATTTTGTGTTTGCCACTGAGTTCACTGGCAGAGGGAGGGGTATCATTTTCAAAAGGACAATAAAGCTTCATGCTTTAAAAAAAAAGAAAGATGGACGCAGAACACATTCTGTCAAAGAAAAATATAGAAAAGTAGACAAATAAGCTATTACCGACACCACTAACGCTGCTCAGGAAGCAGCCAGATTTAGCCTCAAGCAAAAATCTAATATTTTCAGCGGCGTAAATCTTTTAGCATTCTCAATTCAATTCATTTAATTGTGTTTGATGATAAGCTCACAGAGATGACAGAAATGTGATCCACATGTGGCCACACATGCGCAGCCAGCAGCACTTTGTGTGTCAGTGTGTAATCTCGTCTTCACCTTCACCAGCTGCAGCCCACAGGAGCAGCAGCCATGATAATGCCGTTCAGTTATACGTCTGATTCTTGAAGGCAGTTAAACAGGCTGTGTGCTCTAATCTTCTGTGTCGCTGTGGTGAGCTGGACGGAGACTGAGCGTAGTTTGGAATGCGAGCGAGCCAGGAAGTGCCCAGCTGGTCAGTGAGACACACCTGCAGCTAATTAACCTCTGCCTATACGTGTGTTTCGGGAGAAGCTGACAGGGGAGGGGTATCGGTAGCAATTTGCCAAAGCCCTGTTGTGCACCAAGAGCCTGGAAAAGCCGGGTGTAAATGACGCTGCCACTTTAGCTCTGAAAGAATACAATTAGCCTGTGGACAGATGAATGGCTCCAAAAAAGGGCTGATGCTGATTCTAGCAGTCTCTCAGCAGTCATGCGGAGCTCAAAAAAATATATGCACAAAGAGAACACACCTTTCTTCATGGGTTATAGTCTGAACCACAGTGAAAGTAAAATGGATATAAAAACACATGTTGGGAACATGAAATTTCCATTGGCAACAGCCCTGCATCACACCGCCTGCCTGCAGAGAAGTCAGTTTGTCATGCAGCAGGCATCAGACAGTGTGTGAAACTTGGAAGCTCAGGCTGAGAGCTGAACTTTCATGAGAATCTGCTGCCACCATCTGCAGCAGCAATATTTTACTGTCTGCCCATCCTCTCTGTGACTCTCGCTACCACAAAAGTTCAAGCGAGGAAGTGCAACCAAGACATGGAGAATGTGATCTTGTACCTGTTGGACATGTGCAGCACTTTAAGGGTGCACTCGTGTTATAAACTGTGACACTGTGATCATGCTTTGGTCACTGAAGATCCCAGCAAAGTCACTAGTGCTTTAGTCCAGTCGCTAAAACGTGTTGGCATTTTATCTTCTCTGCAAACTGCGGATATGTTACATTTGGTGGAGGGGGTGGCAGTTGTGTGTCAGTTTGGCAAAATGGCTGCTAAGAGACCAATGATCAATACATTTTTTAAAAACATTTTTTAAGCAGGGAAACAGCAGATATTTTCCCACTGTGTTAGTGGCAAATAAAACCTGATACATCCTGAAAATATGCAGCCCAAACTCAGCATTGTTTAACAAGATGTCGGAACCATCTCTAGGGTTAGGGTTAGACACAAAATTAAAAATTTAACACAAGGACATGAAACATTTGAAAAGCTGCAACATAAAGACACGTTGCCAACATTCATTCTTGCGTTTGGGTTGGATATTCACATCTACACTTACACCAACAAACTAAACTCTGAGAGCCCCACAAAGACATGTAGACACCAAAATAAGACATTTTTCAGAGGCGTTTCCTGTCTCCACTGCTCCTGATTCTCTCAATTTCAGTATCTGCTCTATGCATCACAGTGTGGATCCATTAACCCCTCCCTGTGGTGTATGTATGTATCTGGTAAGCTGCTCTAACCCCCTGCCGAGGGGCTACACCAGCCCCTCCTGCTCCTGCTTTATGTTTCAGTCATGACATTGAAAATTGAAGCCTTCTTTCACAGCAGACATTTTGATTTGTTATGGCAGGAAACCATGACATGGAACCATCACTGCAGATAACATAACACCGTCTCGTTAAGCCAATCTTCCGAGCTAACACTTTGCATAATTTTGACAATAGTTGTTATGAAGTACACCGCTGCTTTTGATTGCATTGGCATGCCTAAAAACATTTAAGTTAAGTAGCTGCTTATGTTTCAGCTGCAGCTTAAGCTGTTGCTAGCAATATCAACAGGTCCACCTGACAAGATAATGCAATATATAAATAATTTAAGCATTCATTTTTCAGTGCCATGCTAATGTGAAGTTAGGTAAACTTTAACTTTACCACATGATCAGATTAGAATATTTGAAATTTCTGTTTCATTATTTTACACATCAGGTTTCATTCTTGAAACACAAATCATGAAGTATAACCCATTTAGTTGGAATATTAAAAGCAGAAAAACACCTTAAATGTCCTGTAAGTTAGCGACACATTCGGTATCTCCTTTGTTTACTGTTTTTTGTACATGAAAGCTTGGACAACAACATCCACTGAGGGACGGGATGAATAACAATATTAATGTGTGAGGCTGATTCTTTTCATCTGGTTTCAAAGAGACCTGCTGTCAAATAGAGGCTTCTTTTGTTGTTTTTAATGGGTAGTCTTGCAATTTACTTCACCCCCGACACACACCAATTAAACTCAAAGCAGTCTGTGCCTCTTCGGCTGGAGCTTCACACAAAGCAAGCGATATTATTTCTAACATTTTCGAACAAAATCTTGATCTGGTTTCACTCTGCCCCCGGTGATTGTTAGGCATTAAAGAAACTCACATCTTTCACATCTGAAGAGCCAGACTAGATCAGAACCCCTCTGGCTTTGGTATCGTAAGGATGTCAAGCCAAAGACTTGACAGTTCTTTATCCATATCCTGGTAGGTTGGATTTGCCTTGCCAAAATAAGTCAGTATAAGAAGGAGGGCTGAAACCAGAGCTGATGCTAGAGACATCGAGTACTTCTGAGCGTTAAGCCAGCCCTTTTCCTCCTCGTCTTTCAGATGGTGAGAATTCAACAAGATGCCTCCTGAGACGCTGCTTCTCTCTTCCCAACACTGTGTGGGAACGTCAGCATGGAGACAGAACCGTGCAGAAATACAAATGCAAAAATGTAGAGCACAGAACCAGCACACATTTCTGCACACACACACACACACAACTACAAACGTGCACTTATGGAAATGTGCCAGTATGACTTGTGGAAGCTGAACGAGTGTCTAGTACTAAGGGTTTAAAAATCAGGACAAAAGTTATTTCAAATCAACAATCATTATCCTTTTGTGTAAGATTTCAAAATGCTGTAGGTATTTGGAGATTGCACAAAAATGTATTTTGAGTCTTTCAGGTCTGAATGCTGCCAACAAACAGCAACTTGTAATCTATTTGAGCCTGTATTCATCCATGACTTGCTAAATGATAAAGCAATATACTGATACATCAACAGTTATGTGTCTGCTTGATTCCCAAATAGTTTAAAGGTTCAGGGTCATCTATAGAGCTCATATATGTTCACTGGTCTGCCCAAGGACACTTAATTCATACTATGGGTACTAACACCAATGATTTCCTATACCTGTAGTAATATGATTGATATTTTGTTGTGAGCATTGCTCAAGCAAAAAATGTCTTTACAGTTGTGTATCACATGCTTAGCAGAGCACTGTCGTAACAACCCAAGGTGACTTGCATTGCATTTGCCACAACAGTTGGTGGGAGATAAAAACATAAAGCTTAAAGCAATCACACATTTTATGCTACCTTTATATCACAGGGATCCAAATGAGCATACAACCTGAAGTCTAGGGCTGTATTCTCTGGGAAATTGGACTTGCATGATTACTGCAATGTTATCATCTGTGCTGCACACAAACCTGCCAAGCATGAAATCAGATCTCATAAAGATAGTGTGAATTAAATTTGTCTTCAGATTTAAATCTCTAAATCTCACTCTGTGTGTCTACGGGGTGTGATACGATGTATGTACTGTACTGTAGATGAGGATATGCTGATTCTAGACTCTGCCTTGCAGCATTGTAAAACTAGACTGTGGCCTTTGATTCTGGGGGCTTAAGCATGTTTTTTCCAATGTGTTCAAGACAATGATTGCGGAAGGGCTGTGTCGATGCTAAAAGTAGTGAAGAAAGAGATTGAGGTAGAGCAGAAAGGAGAGGGAACGCTATTCAAAGAGAATACATTTAGCTCCTGAATACTGTATTACCCTGTGAAGGTTCCTGAGAATGGGTAGTGCCAATCAGCAACCTCCCAGTTTGAACAACAAAAGATGTCTTGACAATAAAAAGCAGCTTGAACTGCCTTTCTTCCTCTGACATACTGTATGTAAGGATGACAACAAAAAGCCTTTGTTACTCTCTGACAGACTAAGAGGAAACCTAAACAAATCTTTGATCTCAAACACACCCCATCAAGTGAGTTGGGTGACGAACTGTGTGTGTGGAGCTCTGTTAGCATTTTGACAACTAAATGTATGAGTCATGTGCAAGGCCCGAGATACTGTGTTCTGGTCTGAAGTTAGCTTTTACATGTGAGAGTTTTAAAGCTTTTGTTTTCGACCTGGTTAGTTCTGAGCTACATCACAGCCTGTTTCCTGTTTCACATTGAACACCTAAAACCTTTTCTTGATTCAAATGTTTTGACCGTCAACTTTGTTGTTTACCTGACAACAACCTTAAAGTTGAAAGTTCTTTGTGTCTTTGGAGCTTGAAAAAGCCATGTACTGGCAACCTCTCGTTTGTCCTTAGGATGCTGCTGGATGAGAACACTACCTTACACCTGTCCAGCTTCTTTGCCTTGAATCATTCAACCTGTGAGATCCTTCTCATGCTGTATTCAAAACAAAAAGTTGAAAAGGTCGTTGCTCCTTCAGGATTTCATTTTTTGTTGCACCTTGTAAGAGCAGCCTGGGTCTGTTATACTGTTAAAACCATTGTGTGAGGTGGCTGTAAATCAATAAATGTTTTGTCTATATTAGTCTGAAATACATTTTTATTTATTTTTTATATAAATAATTAGTTTTCCTTCTTTGTCCACTGAATGTGACTTAAAATGTCATTTTATACAGTTTTCCCCAATTTTAGCCCGACATATTTGATGTTTCTGGCACTAGAATCTAAAATAAAGCTTTTGGATGAACAATACAAAGAACACGTTTCTAAGTGACTTGCTTTTTACAGTACAGATGGTGAAAATGATGGTAGAGTGTTGTTACTGTAGGTAAAGGAAAGTTAGGGATGGATTATTACCAGCTCCCTGCGAACACAGCTGGACCAGGATGGCACAACACAGCCTCCCTGAAAAAAAGAGGCTGGTTTGTTGAGAAGGAACGCCGTACTGAGGTGGTTTTCTAGCTTGGGTTTGGCACCTCTCCCCTTGGGTCCGTGTCAGCAAAAAGGACCTCAAGCTGCGAGCTAACGACCTAACGGAAGCTTCATTAACAACATTTACTGGTTACTTAAGCAAGAAAGCTACCAGTAAATGTCCATCAAGAATCTCCATGAATCACCTTGATGCTGTAACTGGCCTCAAGTCATTACATCCAGTATTGTATTGGTATTTTTTTTTTTTTTTGTCACGTTTGAAGTTTTAATTAACCCCCTAGCATCTGTTATTGGAGCGCCTGTCTAGCACAGCAGTATAAAGAGTGAGAAAAGAAAGAATCATGGATTGGTGGGGGGTTGGATGAATGTATTTATTTTACCCCGTACCATATTTTCCTTCACCATATGAAGTAGACACTAGAGGGGCAGGTAGAGCATCAGAGTTTGGAGCGTTAGACCGCTGAGCAGGCTGCCTCATTTGACGAGTTGGGATTGGGAACTTGTCGATCATTGTGAGCTGCACATCTTCGGGTTGTGGAGACATCGGAAAGCTTTTCCTCTCAGAACGTGTGATAGACAGCTTCCACTAGTTGCTGCCTTATTTCATAGAATTTTCCTTCCTCCCTTTTGAATTTGTCTGTTAAATGTTTTACATGCAGTAACCCTGTCTGGCAGTCATTCATGTCTCTGGTTTCATTATTGATCTTGGAGCTTTTTATTTAGTACCATAGTGTGGTTTCAAATACCCTTTCTTTCCAAACCATGTTCTAAATAATTCAAACTGCAGTGCTGCTTGTTATGTTTAGAAGACAAGCGTGTCTCTCTCTCTCTGTCTGTCTTGTCTTGTAACTCAGTGAGTTTGTAAAGCTGCTGGAGTCATGACTCTCCCTTCGTCCTCTGAGACCCTGAGACAGTGTGATAGCCTAACCCAGAAGATGCCTCCACTTTCATCCAGCATCTCTCCTCCTCGCTTGTGCCCTTTGCGTCCTTCCCTTCCGTCGAGACTGCAGTGTGCCAGAGGTCCTTGGCATCATTTGTCTGCCCTGCTGGTGAACCTTTTTAGCTGGCACAATTCAAGCCTCGGTCCATCTGAGGCCTGTGCCACTTAGTGTTAGGAGATGAGTTGGACAGAGAACTGTAGGCTTGGGAGAAGGGATGAGGTCTGACGCTTGGACAAGATGCGTGTCGAGGAAAGGATGGCACGGAGGAGGTTAGCAAGAGACAGATGGGGGCGAAAGGGGGCCGTCAGTAGGGAAATTTGGAAGAGGGAACAAGGATGTCAACACTGAGGCAAGCTCGAACACGAGACACAAAGGTAACCCGGGAAATTAGGATTTGATGAGCTGCGAGCAAAGGAGTCAAAGAGTGATGCTGTGACAAGATTATCTGAGGGGTGAGGAAAGAAGAGGGTGGTCACAATCTGCCACTCTTCTTTTCCAATTTTGCACTTACCAACTTTTTGAAGCAGGAAGAAGTAAAATGGGAAGAAAAGGAAGAAAGACAAAGATGGTGTTACTAAAGAAAAAAAAAAAATCCATAGGCTATATGTCATTGTATGTGTAGTAGAGAACAGACACAAGGACCTGTCAGAAATAAAGAGGGGGGGCAGAGAGAGGGATCGAAGCCAGTGAGAAGAATGACCTATAAGGAGGCTGATCAATCCCGACCATCGGGAAATGAATTGAGGATAGAGATTTGGTGGAGAGTTGGAGAAAGTGGCAGAGAATAGATGAATGAGATCAGAACTGAAAGGGAGGAAAGTGGTGTGAGCTAAAGCTGATACAAACAGAAAGGATTCAAGGGTTCAGCCGAAAGCCAAAAAGTGACTTTATTGTCTATTTTACCCCTTTACTCCCCCTCCCCCCTCATTCCTCTGTGATGCCTTGGTAACTTCAAGACAATTTATATGGAAATTCACCTGAAAGAGTCAAGGATTATTAGATTAATAATAAGTATGTCATTTAGGCGAGAAAACCAATTTGAAGTTATGCTTGAGATTGGTTTGCGAGAGAACAACTTTGTTTCTTGTTGACAAACCTCAATTCTCTTCAGCCCTTTAAGGTGTTCCAAGCAGATCCTTGAGCCTCAATTTATAAAACACAAGGAGGATTTGCTTGGGACTAGGAAGAGACCTGGAGTGATTTAGGAATTACCTCCCCACCTCCGTGTTTCATGCGGGGCAAGAGATAAGCAAAGCCTGTATCTGAATCTAATTCACTGACATCCCCCCCCAGATATGATGTCAAGGCTCCGCCTAACACAGATGTTTCAGAAGTGAAGTCTACTTTCTGCATGTGTTATAAGCATAAATACACATTGGCAGCTCATTTAAATCAAAGAGCAGATCCTTTGTGGCTGTACAGTTAGATCACAACCTTTTGTTGCTCCTGAGCTGCTCTGTCATCAGTGTAAAAACATAATCATAGCCAGTCTTAGAGGAAACTTTGACTGCTGTTCAAATTTCATACTCATTCCGTCGTCTGTCAACAGAAAACAAATGAGCCAAAATCACAGAGATGCTGATTTGCACATGCATCTTTTTACAATCACAACTCTACAATACAGCTGAAACGCATATTGGACACACAATAATCATTTCACAGGCCATAATTTCATGGGTTAGTAGAAAGAGCTGGATTTACTTTGTCATGTTGTGTTTATCAACTGTTTTGGTACCCATCTGTTAAAGGAACATTCCTCTAAATTTACAGTGATGTTCAGTATTCTTTCTTTGGAATTGACGGTATCCATAAAAAAGTCATACACTGGGAAACTATCAAAAGAAAGCTTTGCCACAGATTAATTTTCTAAAAGCAGATTTGATTGTTTTTACTCTTCTTAATGCTTGTTAAAACTCTGAGTGGGATCAGATGCAAACAAAATCAGCCCCGTCAGCAGAATAAAATGTTAGCAGTTAACAATTCTGCACATCAAGTGTCAATATTGACATTTCAACATTATCTGTCATATCATGTTGAAATTACATGTTAATGGCCAGACGTTCACAACATGATCTGGGGAGGACAGCAGTACAGTCACAGGCATGCGTCTGCAGCTCAGGACTGAGTTTCAACATTTGAAACTGAACTGAACACTGGATTTTTGACGAGATTTTAGGACAATTCCAATCCATGTTCGGTGACAGAAAACAGTTATTTTCAGCATGGAAATTTTAACCTAAAGATATAAAAAAAAGATGCCTAAGTGTCTCCTTATCAGTGGTTTGCAGATTTGTACCCTGTCAACAATAACGCTGGCAGTTGATTAAATGTTGAGCTGATAACACTTCTGGCTTATGTTGACTCAGCAGGTCAAAGCTCTGAAGGAATTAAAATTCCACAGAGAAGATATAGGAGCTCTTAAACATGTTCAACAGATATAAAAGCAACGCAATTAACAACTATTTCATATGACATTTGACAAATTGTTAGAGTGATGATAGTGGTAACGGTTCTTAGCCACCAATACGTTCGGGTCAGCAGGTTTGGTGTACAAACAAAGCGAAGGGTGTCACTTCAGTGAACACAAATGTTGTTCTAACAAGGACAATTACCCTAATACTTGCTTGGAATTAAAAACCTCATTACCAAGACTTAATTAATGATCTGGAAAGTAAAGGATATTAACAAAGAGCAAATGATAACGGTGTTGTTGCATTTGCCACTTTTAATTTACATGTCTCATTTATGGCACATTTATTCCTCACAATCAAGCTTTGCATTTCATTTATTTCATTAATAATCAGTGAGTTGGATTTCATCATGTTACCACAGAGGGGGATTTTTGATGCTGGACAATTATGAGGTAAAAACCAAAAAGTCCTTTTACAGGAAATAGTTATATTGCAGCATGCTCCTTGTTAGTGCCCCGGTGACAAGGTTGCATATTGTTTCGCAATGAGCTGAGAGGAAATGAGAAATTAATACAGCATAGATAGCGAGCATTGAGGATAATTTGCGTTCCTCCCTCAGCTAAATGACAATGAGATAGGTGACATTAGAATGAGTAGGGTATTTGAGGTAGCAGGGGATAAAAGAGGAAACAAAAAGGTAACATGAGGAGAAATTATAAAATAAAAAGGGGAGGGGGAGAATATAAAAAACAAGAGAAAAAAAAGCTACAGCTGAAATGCTGTGAAATCATAATCATAACTTTAACATTAAAGAGAACTTGAAAACTTTTTTTTTAAGTATTATGCAATAATTTCAGCTTCCTTGCTTCATGTTCACTGTTTTCATTTGCACACAAGAAATAATCAATCAAAATGACATCACCTGATAATAATCTGCAGCAGTTCTGTTTCACTGTGTGTATCAGCGCATGTAACATCCATTGGTTTTCAGAAATAAACCCACATCCCTGCTGTTTTAATCAGGGACTGAGTCTCACCTGGTGAATGCAATTAGTTTAACTGAATTCATCTAAATGATTTAAATAAAAGAGCAGAACTCTGGTCTCTGAGGATCTGCATTAAAACCCACTGATATGAGATATGCATACTGGACATGTAGATGCAACATGCACAAAGAAACGAGACATTTGGAGCACTAATAAAATGTAATGTCCTCTCTAACATGCAGTAAGAGAAGAAACAAACATTTGCTGCATTTCTAAAGAAATAAAACAGATATTTCAAGGGAGATCTGCAGCAAAGTACAATGTCAGGTGTGAAAATATTTGCTTTAAGTTCTCCTGGAATTGCCACCAAGCTAATATCATAAATTACTCTTTTAGGATGTCTGCGCTGCAGAGTTGAGAACTTGGTAGCTTGGAAACGTTCAGTACAGCAAACACTGATGTATGAAAACTTAACATTTTCTCCAGTGCCTTATTAATGTGCATCAGCAGAGTCGGAGTTCAGTTCCAGTTGAACCTCATCAGAGTGAACTCAGAAATATGACCCTCTTTGTTTCCCCTCATGTTTCCCTTCACATGTTCAGATTTGATTGATGGTCCACTGATAGCTGTTAAAATAAACAGAAAAAAAAAAACTGAACTAATGTGGAATCTTACTTGGGTCAGAAAGGATGGAGTCTGTCTTGGGCAGAAACTGGTCACAGCGGATTCCCTGGTAGCCTTCTCGACACCTGGTGGAGAAACAAGACGAAGAGATTTAAAACATTAAGCGAGGGAATGAATCCAAAGACAGCTGAAGTAAACGTCCTCCACATGTTCAGAGACACATGTAGGTGAGGCTCAGTCCTCCTGCAAGAAAGTGCAAAGTAAGGCAAGCTGACAGGAAAACATGAATCGTGGGGTGATCTTTACAAAATCCTTTTCTTGAAGAGGACATCTGTCCTTTCAGCAAAAATCCCAAATTGGGGCTGCAGCAGAAAAAAGGAACTTCCAATCCCCATTAAGTGAGACCCCGTGACCTTTCTCTGTGTGAAGCTAAATGAGCTTCAGGTTAAAATGAAATCTTCACAGAACACATCCGAGGATGAATCAAAATGTACAACTTTCCCCCATAAAAAAGTAAGCAGTGAGAGCTGTGTGAGCAGAACTTGCCAGCGACATAAATCTGCTGTGATTTTATTTTTTTGTTCCTTCCTCGGTGCTCTTAACCCCTACGAGCCAGCGAGAGAAAGAAGTCCTGATGAAGAGTGCTCAATTAATCTAAGACTCATTCAATGGCTTTTTGGATAGTCCTCAAACTTTACAGAAACTGTTGAATTTGATTGGCACATTTGTGAGAGCGCCATTTGAGAGGCAATGATCATTAAGCAGCTAATGAATTCTGAAATGTGTTCAGGCTGTTCTTCAGCTAATGCCCTAGGAAAAAAGGCTTTGCATTACGAGGATGTGTTTTTAATTAATTTCAGCTCAATAAATATATCCTTATCAACATATTTGAGTGTAAGCATGTCTTGCGGAGCACAGATACAGCATGGAGGCTTAAATGCCAGTATGCGGTGTGAGGCCTAATTGGATGCCTCGCTCGGTGTCGATATCAATCTTTGCCTCCGGCCAGTTGTACCTTGCTCGCTGCTGAGTTCCTCTTGAGGAAAATGCAAGTCTCATACATGCAAATAGAACAGAAACTTCAGCAGCAGAGGTAGTTTGTGCTGCCTCTCCAGATCAGACCATGTCTATTCAATCTATCATTTGGTCACTTTTTCAACTATTCTGTTTCACTAAGTCTCAGTTTTTGTTTTTTGTTTCTCTTCCACCCAGCCCGCATCCAAATTCCTCCCCTGTTTACCCCTGTGGCTTTGTTTCATTGACACTCCTGGAATTAATCTCTATCTGCTCTGACACGTTGACAGCAGAGCAAGTATACTTATTCTAGCGGGCCCTGCTTTTGGAAGCACCCAGCTGAGATAACATCTACGTCCACGCAGACGAAACACCAAAAGCTTTGCATAGCCATCGAGCTTCCCGACAAATGTAGTGTGACATATCATAGATTTAACTCCATGCAGAATGACAAACGCTGCCTTCTTTTTGTCTTTTATCTACGGTGAGTGAATTTTAATTATTAAATGAGCTGCAGTGGGCGGGGCGGGGGGGGCAAATGACTGTGTGAGCCAGTGATTTTGCCGTTGAGAGGGACGCTTGTCGTGAGATGTGTGCGAGAGTCTGTGACATAAACAAAAAGTGACAGTTTTTCTTATCAACTTAAATTGAAGCGTTGAACTGAAGAGCTTGCTGTGTGCATAATGCAAAACGCTGGATTTTTGAGTGTGTTTTGGTTCAAAGTATTGTCCCACATTGCAATGCACGGAGGAGGATGACGGATGTGCTCACAGCTGCAGCACATTAAAATAAATTGCAGTGCTGAGACAGATCCAGATATATGGTAAAACAAACAAAGTAAGTGCATCTTTGCAAACACATGTTCTGTTTATTGGCAGTGGCATTTGCAATTTGCAAACTGACTGACATTGACACACATACTGTATTGCCTCTTTTCCTGTAAAATAATAAGAACAGTACACTATGACAATGGGTGTTTCTACGTGCAAGGAGTTTACCACAAGCCAGCTTGAGTTAAAGGGATGTTCCGGTGTAAGTTGAATCCATGGTCTAAGACACCGTGACATCGAGTAAGACCCCCCCTCGATAGATCAAGTTTGCAGACCGCTAGCTTGTGTAGTTTTAGCAACCTTAGAAATGACCACACGATGACAATACAGACACCTCCAGCAAGAAACCGCCATCAAAAAGCCACAAATAATGCTGAGAACGGCACTGAACTTAACTAACAGGACAAATAGGGTCGCAGGACATAGTTTGAGGCATCAAACCTCTGCTAGCTTAGCCGGATTGCTATTGTAAAGTTAAAACAACTCACCACTCTCTTGCAGCAGCTTCCTTACAAGTTGATTACCGTGTACAGTTAAAAAATGCTCAGTTTTGTTCTTTTATCTGTCAGCTCTGGATAATAACTGTTATAAACTGGTAAGCAAGGCACATATGAACTTTGATTGCATTTCCATGGAGTAATAATCATACACTTTCATCCCTGAGCTGCAGAAATCTACTGCGCTCCGTAATCAAATTGTCAGGGCTTCCCCACAATAGGAAGCTGCTGCAGGAGAGTGGTGAGCTGTGTTCACTTTACAATAGCAATCCGGCTAAGCCAGCGGAGGTTTGATGCTTCGAGCTATGTGCTGCAACTCTATTTGTACTGCTGCTTAAGTTTGGTGCTGTTCTGAGCATTATTTGTGGATTTCTGATGGCGGTTTCTTGTTGGAGGCGTATCCTGCAGTGTATTGTTATCATGTGGTCATCTCTGAGGTTGCTAAAACTATGAAAGCTAGCAGTTGGAAAACTTGATCTCCCGAGGGCGGTCTTACTCGTGTCATGGTGTGTTTGACCATGGCTCGAACTTGATTGCATTTCAGAGAATATTGACAGTACATCACCCATTTTCTGTATGAAAGGCTGTGTATACCAACAAATAAAGAATACAAGTGGAGGACTGGTCTATTTTTGCACTTACAGAGTGGATCTATGTGACACGTGCACACCACTTATGCATGGCTCTCACACGCGGTGTAGCCAGCTTCATTGATTACAGTGGAAGGGCAGTGATGCATCAACTGCTCCTCGAATGATCTGCGTACATCACGTGTTTTACCGCGGTGCTATGACTGAAAATGAGAATCTGTGAACACATTTTGTTCCTCCTTTGTTTTTTTTTTATGAAATGTCAAAATGTCTTCTCTTCCTCCATTGACTGTGTCTCTGTCAGGGCAAATGAGGGAACTTGAATTTTACACAACAGACATTCGTTATCGCTAAAGTTAACATAAACACCTCTGCACTCAGTTCATATGTCTGCTGTGGAAAGCTTTGAGTATGTTTACAACCATTCTGCAGCTGGAGCAGCACTACAAGTGAATAATAATGAGTGTTCATTGATAACCTGACACAACTGAGTCACTCAAATGCAATGTGAACGCAAATTGGATCTCAAAGCCAACTTTCAACATCGTTTTCAGTTGAGTAACCTGAGAGCCCATTTTCATTTTGTCAAGTGTGTGGTTTAGAAAAACAACTGCACGACGCGCTTACTGAATGTATCTCAGCTTCTTTTAGTCACATTCATCAGATTCACCGTATCACCTCGCTGCTGTACAGAAGCCTCCACAGTGTCATCATTTCTAACGGCATCCGTACTGCTGGCTGTCCTTCAGGTTTGTTGTTCTCAGCTTTTACTGTTTCCACGTCTGATGCCAAATATGTGCTGTGTGGGAGCAGGAGAACAAAACACACGCAAACAAACAGCCGTCTTGTTCTAAAGACACGATCGGAGTCAAAACTCCTGTGAAAGTGGTTTAAATGTTGTCAGTCTTCAGGTTTCTTTTCAGATGCTTTAATTCAGCATCAAAATCCGGCGGGTCACACACGGACCCTTCTCTGTGCTAAATGTGTAGTCAGTTAACAGCTCCCCGTGACACTGTGACCTAAGCTGACTAAACTTCGACAGGGGGAGACCTTTGTAACACCAAGTGGAGGAGAAGAAGATAATTAAAAGAACGAAGGCTTAACGTGGTGACATTGTCTGTGTGTCGTGCTCATTAGGGGGGACTGTGGCAGAGAGGAGCACACGGCTAAACTGAACTGTGGCAACACGAAATACTTCAAGGCAACAGGGATCACAATTCAATTATGCACAAATGGGAGGACATACTGCTCTTGTTGTGTGGCCGTGGGTGACATGGAAACTGCTGTAATATCCTCCTTTATCATGTCTCGCACTGTGCAGTATATACAGCTGTATCCTCCAAAAAAAATGCTCCTTTTCTTTAGCCTGCGTGTTTCCAGCTGAGATCAAAACACTTCAGAATGTGCTTGAGAAAGCTCCGAGGAGAGAAGCTGAGAATGGATGAGAGACAGTCGGAGGGTATTGAAGAGTTGCATGCATTCTAATTAGCACCATAGTCATTAATTAAAAGAAAATAGGAAGAGACAGCATGCATGCATGTGAGTGAGCACGCATATGTGTGAATCTCTCACCGTTGCACAAAGCAACGCGGGGCATGGGATAAATATAAACATGCTGCCTGGAGGATGATGAATTCCTGCAAATGGAAGTGTGAAAAGGTGCTGGTGCACACAGACACACATACATATGCATCACAATATGTGGAGGGAAAGAGCAGATCCTATTGGAGCAGCTCAGAAGTTATCCATGACTGTGGTAGAACACAACATTTTTTATCCTGTGATGTAAACTTAATAACATTTTAATTTAGTGATATTTTGACCCACTTTTAGTGTTGATGTGCACAAAATGGTTCAGAATGTTACTACTGGTTCAGATCACAATCATGAAATATCACCAACCATCACCAATCATATACCACGTAAACTACAGTGGCATTCAGAAGAGTGCATACCTCTGCCAAGGACCCCACAGTCCCCTTTACCTGCAACTGTATTCATTCAGATCTGAGTCACCTGAACATGCCACATTTTTCAATGTGTTATTCCTTCTTGGCTGAGCCCCATCCTCCGTCACACTGTCGTAGACCATGTTCAGTATTATCCTGATGACAAATCAACCAACAAAGACGTGGACACGCATGAAAAAACATAACCTACTTGGCAGAGGTCCGTCACTCACTTTCAGGAAATGTTAAGGTAATCTTCTAGCTGAAGTTGCGTCCATGACTAATACATCTAATATGTCCAGATTGTTTCTCTAAAAAAATATATAATATTCAAACTGAATCTGAAATATATTTTTAAGATGTAGGCAACAGGAACAAGAGCCCACATGTGGATTTTTCTTTTCCTTTTTTGTTTTAGCCTTGCTCTCTTTCTCGGGACATTACACAGTAACATTCACACTTTGAAACTGCACAGCGGCACTGCGGCAGCTCCAGTTGAGGTTACAAGTGCTTTGCTAAAGGGCGCCTCAGGGATTTCTCCTGCAAATGCTGGATTTGAACTTTCTTTAGGCTGCAAATTATGCATGCTACAATCTCTAACTTGCAAAGCATTGTTTAAAGTTTGATGAAATGTGTGATAAAACTTCTACACTGGTTAAAACTTCTCACAATATTTATATTAGATATTTTCTGGAAGTCTTGGAACAAGAAGAACTGACAGAAGTCATCGTCTGGACGCTGTGTCCCCGTCACATGTCATGTACAGTCCTCTTGTTCACAGTTTTTTCCACAACCGAGAACCAAAAAAAATGGCAAATGAAGATAGATTTGTGAAATGTTCTTGTCTGGAATGTGTTTTTTTTTTTTTTTTTTTTTGTTTCTCTTTCTCTGTTGATGCAAGACAAGAAGAATGCATTGTGTCTGCTGATTCCCCTCTCAGATACTAAAGATGTGTGACAAATAAAATAATGAGGTGATTTGCAGTGTCAAGACATCAACAGAAATACTGGGCGATACAAACAACCGCTTCTCTCTCCTTGGCAGGGTGGCCATTTAAACCAATTCAGTACAGTGCAGCCACACAGCAGCTTCTGGCTCAATGCTCTATTAAAAGAAAATATGCTATAGTGTATTGGTCAGACTGTGACAGGTTCCTTCAATGATCTTCACATTGTGGGCCATTTTCTCAGCATGAAATTCATTTTCGAGGCCGATACGCTCCCGGTAAACTGGTCGACAAATAACAGGAAATATCCGCGGAAAAGTGTTGTTTCTGTCACGGTTGGAGTCTGACTTCACAACAGTCTGCTGAGTGAGGAATCCACAAAGTTAAAACCACAAAGGCAGCCACGTATCTTTTAAATTAAAATGGTTCATGCATCCCAATCTTAATTTAGAAGCTTCAACATTTTTGCATAATGTTTGTTTATTCTTATCTACGATCTTCAGATTATCCTAAAGAGTAATTAAATGTTTCAAGAGTGGAACTGTGTTTACACAATCCTCTCCTCACATGCATTAACCAGACATAAGAATGATCTAATATGCATCCAACGTTGTATAATTACAACATTAAAATGGCACCAACTCCTTCCTGATACGTTCACATTCGTACGTGTTGTTGGCTACGTACCGTATTGACATGTCAACAGAACTCCATCATATTCTGTGGCGTATTTTCTTTTAATAGAGCATTGAGCCAGGCGCTGCTGTGTGGCTGCACTGTACTGAATTGGTCTAAATGGCCACCCTGCCAAGGAGAGAGAAGCAGTTCTTCTGTATCTTCAGTATTTCTTTGGATGTTAGACACTGCAAATCACCTCGTTATTTTATTCGTCACACATCTTTAGTTCAAGACTGCACTTTAACATTGTGTTAAGTGCAAAACCACAGGAAAACTTTAATGAGAACAAGTTTTTTAAAGCCACAGCAAAAGTTTTTGTCCCTAAACCTAACAAGACCATTTGCACATTGTGACAACACAGAAACTGAAAATGGAACCTTCTCTCATCAAGAAATCCAGAATATATGAAAACACTTGTGTATGCTGATTATTGGGCCACGATTGGCTTCCATACTGTTGGTGATGTCACAGATCATGCTCGGAGGGCTGCTTCTTAAAATCTTACTAAGTGCAGACAGGATTTTTGATTTACAAAGGCCGTGTCATCGGTAAATTCATTCGCACGCTCAGAGAATTCCTCACCAAGTTTTGTGTGCAATGAAAATGAAATGAATGAAAAACAAAAACACGGAGCCTCATGTGCAACCGGCAGGAGCAGCTGTAACAGATATTGTTTCATTGTGTTTGCTGTAATTAGGTTTTCAGACAGTTTGATGAAGAAGAAAACTGTTTGTTACTCTGGATACTCAATGAAATCATATCGTTTGATGTATCAAATCCTAATGTAATCCAATATGTCTGTTAGGCTTAAACAGCAACTTGCTGCTCGGAGGTTTGTTTAATCAGACCCGCAGACGACCAAATACAATTGACAGCCCAGACTTCAAAGGAAGCCTGGGATGATTACTTTTCTACTTTAATGACATTACATATCTCTCACCCGTATGTGTTTCCAATCATGTCTCTCTCTTTTTTTGATGGGACAGAAAATTGAAATGAAAATCTAGCTTTGCTGGGTATCAAGGGAAGCCGTTCCCAGACAGGGTGACTGAAATGCATCTGGGGCGCCGCGTCGCAGCCTGACAGTTTATGAGAGATAAGCAAGGTGTGAACTGATGTTATGCAGGTGTTAGTATGTGCGTATGTCTTGTATAAAAAAAGAGAGTGGTCTTTCTTGGGAGTTCTTGTATATGTACATAACCAAGTGTGTATGGGTGTGTGTGTGTGTGGTAAGCAGCACAATCCAACTGTAAAATATGGAAAAATATTTGCCTGCTATTTACTCATGAGTGATAATTCTTGGTACATTTCAATAAAATATGAATGAATGAATGAATGAATGAATGAATGAATGAATGAATAAATAAATAAATAATTCGGATCTCTGGAGAACAGTATTCCTTTATCATATAGCCTGCAGCAGAGAGATGAGACGAAACAAGAAGACAGGGTGAAGGCAAGTGACTTTGGAAAGGTCCCTGCTCGGACATGAAGCGTGGACATTGCAGTTTCTGGTCAGCGCCTCGACCCTTAAGCCAGCGTGCCCCGACAAGACAAGTTAATTGGCAGAGTGGACGGCTCAATGCGATGGCTCCGCCGGCCAGCAAGCATAACAGATTATTCTGACTTCTAGGATGCAATCAATTTAGGAATTAAGATGTCTTGGTGGAAGCAAGTTTTTTTTTGTTTTTTTGGACATCCAGCCTCTGGACATGCTCTACAGAACACCCATCCTGTTTTTCTTTTTTTTTTCCAGCCCTCAGTCCTTCCCCATTCCATTGGCACACTACTTCACAACTGCATGTAAACCAAAAGGGAGAATAAGGACAGAAAACAACTGTGTGGAGACCAGAGGAAGATGTCTGGCAGCGCATAATGTACACACCAGTGAACCACCATGTGAAATCTCTCCGTTTGAACAATCCAATCCCTTTTGTTTTTGTTGGTGATCATTTGGATTCAGTGGATGAGGGTGTCTTCAAACTCTTAAAACTAGTACTCTCAAAGTGTAGATGGACTTTTCTTTCTCTTAGTTTGGATTGAATTCTTCTTTATTGATCCCTCAAAGAACGGCTACACATTACATACGCCTACATGAACAAATACACATTCTGGAAACACAGATAGAGACAAAAACTTTCAGAAAGTAACTACAGATTGAACATGAACAGGGACATTTTTAAAAAAAAAAAATTTTTTCCAGGACTTTGCGAGGACTCAGGTTCTTTTGTTGTGGTCTAATTGTGAGCCAATATAATTACAGTTTAATTTCTGTAAATGGCCTCTGTGGAGGTATAATAACTTAAATAACTTTCTGAAGAAGAAGATGTTCCATTTGCAGCAATTTGAGACTTGGTCCAAGTTCCCTGAGTTCTGTTAAAGTGTAGGCAGGACTCCTGTTTTAGCACGAATGTAAGAGAAAACCTCATGACGTTAATGTTTCTCCGTGTTCACAGTCATCTCCAACATTTTCTTCCTCTTTTCTCTTCTGGCTGTTTCCAGCTGTCAGGCACAACTGACCGCTGAGCCGCTCTTGTATTTGAATAAAACATGGCACATCCCTGAATGTTGCATACATGTCACGGTGTTTCCAAATGTGTGCCCTTTCCTCCGTCTCACCATGAGTCCTGTGAGTCCTCACCTCCACCTCGCAACCCTTTCAACAGCCACAGGAAGTCACTCAATAATTTACAGCTCCACCCAGCCGCTGATCCCAGAATTAAAACAAAAATACATTCCCTGATGTGTTCCCTGATACTTTATTCCATTCTTTAACCCTCATATTTTACCCCAGTTCCCTGTTCTATCTTCTGTCCATCTGCCTCTCCTTCACATATTCCCTATTCTAGTTAAACTGAAGGAGATTTCCATTTCGAAAATGTGGTTCAGTATACAAAGCTCCAGACTTTAACAACAAAGACCTGCTTTTCTCTGTTCTGTGTACATGTGTAGGTTACTATAGAGAAGATTAATCAACTAGTCTTTGATTCATCCAACTACGCTGTTTACTGTTTGCCTAAATTATAGTTCTACAATATGATCTACGATTCAAGAGGATAAAATGGAAATAAATGATCAGAAAGTCATTATCAACCACTCAAATGTTGTAACTACTGTAGTATTATCCATATTCTACAATCTTTGCTCAGTGTTTCCACCAGAAATGGCCGAATACACAGCTTCTATTTGATGCGAGCGATGTCAGCTGTCACAGGCGACTGCAACGTCCTCAGCTCTTTGTGAATGACACGAGGTAACAGAAGCTCAGGTCGCCAGTGGAATTTATCAAAGCTGACTGTACCCGCCGTCCTCCATGAGGAAGCAGATTTAGGAACTTGGGCTATTTATTTCACAATGAACACAAACCTCTTTTCTAGCCAACCGTGTTACCATGATAACAGCTGTGTGACACGGCAAGAACAACAGAGACGACGGCAAGAAACAGAAAATGACTAGAATAGACTGCGGACGGACTCAGAGAGCACCATGATCAAGTGGATTTTCTGTCTGCTTAATAAAGTCCTCCCTGCACACTTCAGCTTGTCTCTCTAGTTCAGTAGGAGTCACCTAAGTACCTCTCATACTGTATACTGTAGACGACTACCATGTCACACTCTATAAATACGTTCCTCGTGTCTTATGCAGCGATCTTGATATCGGCTGGAAATACAATTAACGGTGAGATAACGCTAAAATCCAAATCCTTATCTCTTCTTCATCCTGCCCCCTCTCCTCATTCCTTTCCCTTTTTTTCTGACTTTCTCTCCTTATGAATATTAACACTTTATCACTTAGACCACTTATCTCTGTGCTCAATAATTCCCTCCCTCTAAGTCACTTTGATTAGACGGTTTGTTCATTCTGTCGACGGTGGCACCCGCAAACTATCTCTTCATTGCATCTGAATGTTAAAAGGGGGGTGCTGAGGTACTTAGATCGATTAAATTAGCTGTTATCTCTGCTGGCGACAAGCAACGAGTTTTTTATTTTTTTTACTCCAACTCTCCCCACTCAGCATTAGCATCAGGTACAGTATGCATAGACATCCATACACGTAAAACATGAGGGATGGGATAATGAGATGCACGTCTCCATGTTTCAAAGCTTATTCATGCAACAGAAAAGTGACTGTGGCATCTTCCACTGGGCCGTAATCACATCGAGATAACATTTCACATTATTTACTTTCTAATCCTTAGTAAATAACTTTAATTTGTTTTGACTGTATTGATTGTCTTTGAAACACATTTTGTGACATTACCAACTTTTTTCAGACATTCTCTGGCAGAAAAGCACTGGCAGGTTGCAGGAGAGTGATGGGAAGACACATGTGGGATGACAGAAAAAAAGAAAAGAAACTCTGCATATTGGTTTGGATTGACATAAGTTACCTCGCCATCTTAAAACTACGCTAATAGAAGGATGACTACACAGCTAACAACAAGCACTGTGAAAAAAACTCAACTAACCTCCAAAGATCTTTCCCGTCAGCCTCATCTGACACATTTTGATGACTCTGAATATTGTCAACAAGACAGACATTTTTGCCAAACATCACCTGATCAACCTCACCCTCTTTCTTTGTGGCAGAAGGGGACTGGGGAAGAAAATCCTGCAGCCAAGCTGTAAAATGCTGGTGGAAATCAGGAACCAGAGGAGCTGGGGTCGTTACAGCAGCAGATTAATGGCCACAGTTTCGGAACGACATGTTCAGCAATCACATGTAGTTAGTCATGCAGGTTTGAAAAACTGATGAGGAGCGTTCGGAACAGTTCGTCTTCCACCTGACAAAAACTCATATGACCCACACAGATACAGTATGTTTACTATAACTCTTAAACTGCATATTCTCTGACCGCCTCCTGTTATAATTTGTAGTGCTGAGTGTCGTGCAACCTGTTTTACTTGTTTTCTGCTTTATATTCACTTTTGGCCTTTAGCAGTGGAAACAATGGAGACAGTGGACGTGCCTGAATAAGGTTCAACTGGGGTGGCAGCTTTATCACTTCCTGCTTTCAGAAAGTATACCCCCAAAAAAAAAAAAAACACCCAAATGCCAGAGGAGGATTTATGCAGGAGAGCGTGCAGTTTGTGCTGAAAAACAATGGCCTCATGAAAGCTTTGACCTTTGGATAAAATTAAGCGGCAGGAAAGTCCGTCAGGGTAATCAGATAATTAAACTACCCCCCTTTGGCTTCTGTTTGGATTATTTTGGGTCCCTTCGGAAACATTTTCTCGCTGTGAAAGTGTCACTTGCACGCTGCTGATCCTGTTAGAGGGCACGGCTCGGAAGGCATTTGGTAAGGATAATACTCCACAAAGGAATTTTAAGTCATAAAACCTTCTGGAAAAAAAAAAAAAAAAAAAAAAAAATTACAGCTGCCTCTTCATCTCCCAAATGTCGATGGTGGGATTTAAATTCTTATACATGTAAAACTGAGATTTCACCGATGGACTGATGTACTATCACTGAGCGGAAACATCAGTGCTGTTAGTGAACCAACTGTAAAGACAGCTGATATGAGATTAGAAGTGTTTGAAGGTGGGAAAACTGCACTGATAAGACAAACTCATGCCTTCACGGGAAAGTTGGGCAAACTTTGTATCTATAAATACCGAATAATTGACATTTACAGTGTTTTTGCTGTGATTCAGTTCAACTTTCACTGTGCTGAAAGATGATAAAATAATCAGCACTCATCACATGTTTCAATCAATCCATTAATACAGTGATTTAATGATCCAGACATTGTTGTGGACCTGCAGCACAAAGCAGCTCTCTGCCCTTCTGTTTGTGGATAAAACAAAAGCCCAAGAAAGAACACAGAAACAAGCCACAGGATCTATTTTTGTCATTATCTCTGACCTGAAGCACTCGAGTGCACAACCAGCTGAATTCAAAGCTTCAACATTAGAAGAAGCTGCTTATATGGAGCACTTGTAAGCAGCATCTCACACACTGCAAGCCAATTATTTTTTAGAGAGGAAGAAGTGGTCCACATGGAACACAGGAAATGGCAAAGCAAACGCTGGCAAGACAAAACAGATGCTGCAATGTTTTACCGAGTAAACACTGTTCCTGTCAGAGAATTGAAAAAAAAAAGTGAGTGGGTTTAAATTTGGAAATGTTTTTGGAATACACGTTCCTGAATAGATTAAAATAAGCACAGTTCCTGGAAGATATCAGGGCATCTTCCTGGAAACTGTCATTTATCTTCTGGAAACTTCTGAGACAATTTCAATGTTTTGATCTATCAGACAGTTTGTGGTAGTTTTATGTTGCAGTGAGATATCAGCTAGTACCTGTTAGATTGTTGTAATCAATCATAAAAATATATGAAACATGTTCAGCATGTTAAATTCATATCATGTGCGTATATGAAGCCTCGTTACCTCCAGGTGTTATGGTAGAATTTCGATTTAATCAAAACACAACCTGAGGGTAGAGCAGGGGATTATGACAGGACATGGCCAATTTTTAGAGGATTATAACCCCGCAGTGATGATTAGGGACTCTGACATATATATATCCCCTTGAGCCTGAGAGATAGATGTCTAAATCATGATAAAAACAATGATTATCAAAGCAAAAGTCCACCCAGCTCCTCAGATATCGCTCCTGACAGGTGCTCGTTTCAACTGCTGGCTTTAGTTAAACTCCACAGCTCACACTGATTTAAAGGAATGAAAAATATCTCTCTGAGAAGAAGACCTGTTTTTAATTTTTTTTTTTCCAACAGTGGTTACACTCACTAATTATTAATTACAAAGTAAAGCACACAAGCCAAGAAGTTATGCATATGAAGTGGGAGAGGAACCTTCATCAGAATATCAGCTAACAGATGATCATGCATGGGGATGTTAAATCGTTTCCGCCCTCGAGTGAACTCCCAAACAAAGCAGAACTGCTTTCATGGACAGAGATGTTTGATGAAAGTGTCAAGTATTTCCCTCCCATCGTCTGTCAGTCTTTAGAAGTGTTGATCACACCAAGAACTGCTGCGTTTCATCTCCCTCTCAAAGAAATATTTTGCTGGTTAATCCGTTTGACAAAACTCAGTCAAATCATCGACTGATGGCAGTATTGATAAAAAAATAAATAAATAAAATAAAAAAAAATAGCAGCTTTATGTCCACTGAGTATGAATGTGTCCAGGTGTCAGTTATTCATTCTTATCCGTTCTTATAAAACAGCTTATTCTGAGTAGTGAAAGGAGATTTGGGACAAATGAGTCACTGTCACTTCAGGAAAAATCACAGGCTTTGTGTTGTGTAACTGTAATGTCATAATGTGCGTGTTTAGCGAAGGACAATCATTGTCTTCAGAGCACTCTTCTGCAAACAGTGATGCATGCCATGGACAATACTTTTATTATGCCATAATTTACACAGCTTTAGATGACTGAAGTGAATTGGTCGTCCACTTATCGGACGATTGGTGGTTCAGTCTACAGCCTCTGCACTCTGTTTGTCGGAGCGTCATTTGGAAGTCCTGGTGGCTTTTGGTGTGTGAGTACGAATGGTTATTGCTCAGATGTATGCTAATCTCTGCTACAGGTGCTATGAAGTGCTTTGTGGTCTGCAAGACCAGAAAAAAAGTGTCATATAAATGCACATAAAGCTCACAACAGTGCTTTGGAAGACGCAATCTGAAGGTGTTTCACAGCACTTCATCCTGTTATTAATGGTTTTAGGAGAGAGCTTAACGTAAATTAATGCTTTTCACAGGAGCTCTCATGTCGAGAAGCTGGTGAGACTCTTGACATGCCTAACCCAACCCACATGACATGAAAAGTTGAATATCCATGCTCATGTCTTGACTAATTCTACTCTTTAGACAGACTCTGTGATACAAATTTCCAATTATGTTATCATGGCGAAGGATGTCAACTAGTCTTAATTGGAAAAAGGATGAGAAAACGATGAACAGATGAAAAAAATGTCAGGTCTTAAATGAGGTTGGCCTCGTGTGAGAGCTACTCCACGTAAAGCAATCAACCTCTTCTCTCATGAAACAAGCAACAATGACTGGAGCAAGATGAGAAGACATCTTTGCTAAATTGGTGGAACGCCTTCTATCCTCATCAATTCTAATCTTGAACAACAATACATTACACTTGCAAAAGATTGCAGACAATAAAGAAGACAGTAAGTGGAAGAAAATAGCTGCAACAACAGAAGCAAAAGTGAACCTCCCAAAAATCTGTTGTCAACAGCATTCTTCAGAGGAGGGGAGGGGGACAAAAAAAAAAAAAAAAAAAAAAAAAGCTTTGTTATGAGGACAAGAGAGAGGCGAGAGGAAATAATTATTACATTACAGGAGAAGCCGTTTACACAAGGCTTCCGTCGTGCCGCAGGACTGGCAACATGTAGCGGCTTATGTGACCCAGAAAGACCCGAGAAACAGCCTGACTACAGATTCATCCTTTTTTTGGTAAGAGGAAAGAAATGAGAGCAAGGCTGAGTCTGTTTTGTTCAACCTCACCCTCGAGCAAAGCGAAGAGTCTAGTCTTTTTTTTATGATGAACTTTGAGAAAGAGCGATGGAGTAATAAAGTGGAGGAACACGGCTCCAAACAACAGACAGATGTGACTTTCACATGACTTCAAATGCGTGTGAGTACTTGTGAACAAATTCTGGCGATCACAAATTCATCTTCTTGCACTGTTTCGCATTTCATACAAAGACACATTACCTGGTAACGTGAGGGGTTAACAGATGCAGTCTTCAGCCTCCTGAGCTGCTCACAGACTCTTCAGGACCGTCCCAATAACATAAACATGTTTGATATTTAACCAACGACGTCCCAGTGCAGCCAGGACACGGTGGACATTCGTACCCTTCAGGCTAATGTGAGCTAGCAAACTACTGCTGACAGAAACTCGAACTCACCTCCGGTTTCTCACTAAAGTACATGAAACTAGTGTAGACTGTGTCACCTTACTCATCCACTTCACTCATTTACTCAATCTTCTGCATTTTACTGGAATGATACTTGTATGAGGTACAATATCAGTTATCAGATGTGCAATTCAGTTGAGTACTTGCTCGACTGACATATGAATATCGAGTTTTTCAAGGTAGGTTTTATGTGGGTTTGAAATTCAGTGCCTCACTTACATTATGAGCATTCTCACTGCTCTCGGTGTATCGTGTCAATTGTTTGACAGGGGGCTCATATCATATCACGTATTATCTCAGATATAAGGAGACAATACGTGATATGAACTCATGAGCACAGATCGCCTTCCTGGAATTGTGCGCATGTGTGTGTGTGCACATTTGTGGTTGTGTCTGAGTGTATGAGGGAGAAGAAGTGAGCAGGGGTGGCAGCTGTAGTATTAATTAGGCAGGTGAGATGAGTGGACTGCAGCATCATTACATTGGCAATTAGAGTGTAGTCTATTTGCCCAGCATGCCCCTGGCTCAGAGAGAGAGAGAGGGAGGGAGGGAGAGAGAGAGAGATGCAGAGGTAGTTGGCAGACTGAGTGAGAGGGAGAGGTGAGGTATAAAGAAAGAAGATTGAGAAAAGCAGGTGAGAAAGAGATATAAAGGCAGAGGGGATGTTATGTAGACGCTATTCATGAAAAAGGATTTATCGCTAATCCCTCGAGTGATAGTCAGCTTCCGTGATCTCCAGCACCATGCCAGTCAATCACGGAACAATGTGATATGTTAATGGCGTGCAGTCGTTACGACACGCTTCCTGGATATTTCTTTTCTCGCAGTGCATGGGTGTCGTCTCACAGTCGGGTGATGGATGACTTAAACTCCTACAGAAATGAGCGAATGCCTTCGGATGCAACGCCACGTCTCAGTGTGTCGCCATTCTTTTTCCTTCTCCGTTGTGCACAAACACACACACACACACACACACACACACACACACACACAAACACTCTATATGAAAGACTTATAAGATTGAGAATTCCTTTATACTTCAGCTCCAAGAAAGAAGAAAGACGTCGAAGACGAATAATCCAAAAAAAGTAGGCCAAGAGACTTTTGCAGGGTTGACACAAACTACATGATAAATTTTAATCCAGCATGCATTCTATCTAAACAGAAGAACACATCGGCATACAGAAAAGACTTCATAGTCTGAACGTGACCCCTGAAAATGACGCATATCACTGTTCCTAAAACACTGTGGCAGCCGTACTGGACCTCTAACCATGACGTTGGTTTGTGTTATTTTTTTACCTTTCTTTTCCCTTCGGACACACACAGTCAGCCTCTCATCCTGACCAACTATTAGTATTCAGTAACTATTTCAGCTCTCTTCCCTCCTTCCTTCTATGATAATCACTCTTGCCACTAGAAGTTGCCGCCTAACAGCGGCGTGTGTTCATATCTTGATAAGCTGCTTCACAGTCATCCCCCAGGCTGAGGAAGAACTATAGTATATGACAGCAAACGTCAGTGTAATTAAAATTTCTGGACAGTTGAATTCTCTGTTTTACTGGAAATTGCCGGATCCATCCAGACACAGACTTTCACTGTCACTGTGTTGCAGTTTGGGGGTGTTTGCTCAAAATGACTTTACTACTTTTTGTGTAAGTTGAATGAAACTCTTTGTTGTTTTCAGCTGAACATTGTTTTGTGAGGCTACATGTTGGCCAACGGCACAAGAAGCAGGAGTTTCAAGGAAATGTGTTGTGACTGCTATTAAAAGTGATGATAGTTCATCCTGATGTACACAACTCACAAAATCTCTGAAGACGCCTGAAGACCCACCGGACGTGTTCGTGGAACACAGACATTGTCGGGTATTATCCCTTCCTTATTTTGTTTTGAACTCCATTTTTAGTGTCAGAGCGTTTAAAGAGAGCAGAGACTCAGCAGGCAACCCATTGGGAAAACTGTTGGTGGAGACAGAACAAGCTGTTTGGCAATCATTCAGATGCATGTCAGTCCCTCAGAAATATGTTGCTGGGGCCTGAACAAGCTCTGGTCCTCGAGGGATTCGCGATTTGGATGAACCGGGCTGTGCTGTGGTGTCAGCGCTGGGCAGGCAGAGCAGGGAGCAGGACAGAAAGCTGGAGGGAGCTGGCCGAGATGACTTTGGCTCTGTCACACCAAGGTCTCCACTCTAACTCCACTATAATGAGCCTGTCAGCACGGTGTGAGCCATAGGAGATAGGCTGCCCCCCATCAACCTAGTTTCACAGTCAAGCATGAGTAGCTCTGCGTGTGGATTGGTGCAGTGTGTGTGTGTGTGTGTGTGTGTGTGTGTGTGCTGGAATAGTTTATTGCCAGACTTTTTTTTCTTGGCATTTCTAACAAACCTGTTGTCGTCTTTGCTGGTGAAGAGTGGACTGAAGTGCTTTTATCTTTACAAAGGGCTGATTGTCTCCCGCCTTTATCCAGACCGAGTCTTATCAAGCAAACACTCGACTTTGGTTTCAACAGCCCAGTTGCAAAAAAAAAAATAATAATAATAATAATAAACTGCTGAGTTTTTATCTTTTGCAAACCACACTTATGTTCATTATGTTTCAAATGTAGCATATCTCATGTCATCAAGTAACTCCTAAGGTCCTAGCTACTTTTACTCCCACTGGAACATATTACATAAATCATAATGAAAAATGAAAATTACATTTGCAATGTTTCATATTCGAGCATGTTTGTTGTGAGCTCTCAGCCATTTTGGACAGAAAGTTCTGCAAGAGCCTGAAGAGCCTCCGAACAGATTTCAAATTGAGCAGTATTGGAAAAAAAACCCTCCAAACATTCAGGTGTGTGTGTGTTTGTGTGTGTCTGGGCTCGTGCGTGTGTGTTTTGCTATAAAGCCTCCCTGATCCAGTGTTAACTGCTCTCATAAACAAGCACCTGCCAGATGTGAGCCTCTGCCCACAGAGGACGACTAGCGTCTGGCTGTGAGTGGAATCCATAACCAGACGTGTCCTCTGCTCGCTGCATCCTATTGTCTCAGAGAGATAAGGCGAAGTCTAAAGCCAAATACAACTGACCTTCTGCTAAAGCTCAAGCTTTACTGTCCACAACACAAATATTTCACCACCTCTGGAACAACAGACATAAAGACAGACACAAAGACAGACAGATATACAGACGGAGAGAGAAATGTTGTGAGTTTAAACAACAGTGGTAGAAAGTGGACATGGCGTAAAAGCCAATATACATTTTCTAAAGTGCTGTTTGGAAAGTTTGAAAGTGAAGAAAATAATAAATAAAATCCAAATGGTCAACACAGTATATGTTTCTCAAACACATTTCTGAATATCAAGGAAACTGACAGCCACCACCTCCTCCTGACAGGTGTCCACATGTGTAAAAAGGTCCAAACTTTGATTTCCCTTTGGTATTCCTCCCTCTAGCATTTCTTACATCTTTACTTCTGGAGCGGTCCATGTTACTGGCTGGACTGCAGCTGCAGACCGCCACCTTTAAGTTGGCAGTGATGGAGGTAGGCTGCATGTTGAGATATAGGAGGAGCTGGACTGAACTCTGCATCGCCTCATGAATAAAAGCCTCGACAAAACAGGCAGATTCTCCGTGTCTCTGACTTCAGGTTTCTCACTCAGAATGCCCCAGTTGGTATTCAGATCATACCTGTAAATGCAGCTGAATGTAGTGCAATAACTTCTTTTTTCTGCAGCCTGTTCATCGGTGTCTTTTACCAAACTACTGTACGTGCAGTCGGAGAGTGGATGTAGCAGTTTTATCACGACTATCATGACGATCCTCCTGCTCTGCATTCAAGAGTCATCACTCCAAGAAAACATTGCACAAGTCAGCTTTTCAGACACAGTGAATGACACAACAATCATCCTTATTCCTGCACAACATGCAGGACCCTGGTACCTTTTCTCTCCTCTTGAAGATGCATTTAAACCTTTAAGCGAGGTAACTCCACCTCCATCCTCTCAGTGTCCCGGCATTGAGAAATGTTAACGGCAAACATTTTATTCTGGGAACTGGAACAAAATGTCCATTTATTGGTTGAGATCTTCCACTTTGCAAGCTAAATGAACTATTTAAAACCGTGGTGGAGTTTTGAAGGAGTGCACTGTCACCAAGATAGAAACAGAGTTTTTGTTTTTTTTTTTTTTATCCTCACAATATGAAAAGTTGATACTTCTGAGACATTGGATATTTATGTGTTATGTCTGTGTATTGGGACTGACAGGATCTTGAAATTCCGCATCATGCAACCAGTTTGATTAACAGCAGAGATCTGGGTCAGAGAGACTAAGCCAAAACTGACATCTGAGAATAAATACTATAACTTTGAAGCTGATGAGCCTGTTGTCACTCAGGTGTCTCCCTAAATAATCTGAATGTTTAATCACACCAACAGCACTAGCAGCATTACGCTCTCTCACCTCAGTTATTGCTCCGCTACTATTGTGACAATTTCCCTTCGCGTCTGACTTATACTGGGGACTAAAATGACAACTGGGACACGTGAACGTTCCTACGTACTCTTTAGCTTCGGTAGTCAATGACAATTTTCTCTGAGTTGCTGGGGACGCAGGCTGTCAGCGTCTCCTTCAGTGTGACACTGTTACAAAGACGTGTAATTTCAAGTTATTTCAGTGACAGCGAGGAAACAGTGAGAGTATGAAATGGAGGGCAGTGACACATCTGTCGTTACGCAGAGCACGCCACCCACACGTGAGCACGAAACGCACACATGATCACACACACTCACATAGGGAGGAGAACAATACGCACACCTTCGCCTACAATATGTCTTATCGAGCGTGATGTGTAGTGGGAGGATCTACTGAAATGTGCCACAGTGCAGCGTTAGTTTGGTAATTCAGTCAGTTCAAGTCTGCAAAAAGTGCACATGACTCTAAACGCTGCGCTGCACGCTGTCATGACAACACACCCAGTAAAACGCTATCCCTGTACTGTTATGCAGCTTCTGTGGGCTGTTTATGAAACGTTCACAGCTATTTATGACCCTTTGAAAGGCAAGTCACGGCTAATTTAGGGCAGAACGCCCCGCACTCATTGGTTGTAAATGTGTTATTGTGGCACGCATGGAGAGATATTCTAATATAATAGGCTGGTTGGTGGAAGGATGCCAGAGTTGCATGGCGGCTGGGTAAAGTATTCTGGCGGAGCAAATTAGCTTCTCTGTCACATAGCAGCCAGGCAAGTTGTGTTTGAAAAAGGCCTGGCGTGAGTGTTTGCTGCTGTTATGAAACACACGTACCCACAATGCTCTGGAGCGAGTCAGTGCTCCGAGTGGAGCGGAGAGAGGGATCATCCCGCAGTTAGATGGATTAGTTTGTCTACGTGTGTGTAAGCTGGACAAAGACAGATGAATGTGAGACGGAAATGAGAGAAAGAATGATGGAACAAGACCGGTGTTCGTGTTCCAGCTTTTCCTGAGTGATTGGCACTAAGTAGCATTTCCTAATGAGGCCAATAGACTGGTCTTCATCAGCCTCCATCCAGGCCTCGGGACCTACGCGACACAGTTTACTCCGTGTCGATAATCCATCCCCAGGTCGAGTATCTTGTCCTTCAGTGTCACAGTTTCAAGTCAGCACCGAGAGGAAAGACAGGGAGGGAGTGGGAGATCGAGAGAGGACCTAGTTTTAGTTCCACATTGTCTTCAGGTTTAATTATGCCTTTGGCAGAAGCAGTGCAGTCATTATTGTTGTGGATGCCAGCGCAGACTTAGGGAGGATTTTCTCTTCCAAATATTCTTGACGCTCGACTCAACTTCTGACCCAGCCTGCCGGTAATTGGACTGCTTATCAGCGCAGATGTCATGTCAAGGTGCTTCCAAGCTCAAGGAGGATGCTAACATTCAGTTAGTGTGTGAAAATAATCATTTTAATTGCAACCAGTGCGGATGAATGTGTTAGTAGTCATTCGCTTTTAGGTATTAATACAAACGTGTCTTGAATTTTTGCAGCATGTGTACTGATGTCTCTGCACTGAAAAGTTAAGTAGAGTTCAAAGCTGGTAAAAGTTCATGAATAGGCTGAGGATGGTTTTATAAGCTATTTATTCACTGTACTTTACAATAGATACATAGAATCCTACATGTTGGTTAGGATACATAAGATAATATTGTTGACATGCAGGAGAGTCTGTGGTGACAAACATCTTCTCTTTCTCTGCCGCTCGCTTCTGGACGGTGAGAGCAGCGTTAAATCTCTCTGCTTCCGTTTCTTTCCCTTGACTTTTAACCTCAATGGACGCACAATTACAAACAACTCCTCCGCTTGAAGCCTTGGTGTTGCTGTTGATTCATCTGTCTTTACAGCCACATATCAAGGCCACCGCCAACACTACGCTGCCTCTACCCACCTGGGCAGAGTTGCAACAGATATCCTTATTCACTAATCCACACTGTGTCATATAATATCCAACAAGAAATGACAGAAATATGTTTCTAGTCCCTTTAATAGAAAAACAAATCACAATTGTTTCCATGGAAACTAAAGTGAGACGTCACCTTGTTCCTCTTCATTAAGGCACATCTACAGTGCAGGTGTCAATAGCTGCCTCTGTGTGTATCTGTGTGTGTGTGTGTGTGTGTGTGATTTCATTATTCAACATTCTCCGTTCATACAACATTCGATGGCCAGAGAAAATCAATAGCACACAAGTATATTAACATTTCTATTGTTGTCACCATCAAAAGGCTGCAGCTCTGGAAACTCTCTTGATTTTATTACGTGCTGGATGTGCAACAACAAATATTGCGTTGCCGTTGCCGAGCTGTGGTTATTTCTGTCTTAGGGAGCGCTTCCCAATCTGCTCACGGAGCATAGATCACTTAAGCCCTGTTCAGAAATGGCACTGCAATCCTTCTGAGACATTCCCAATAGATCTTTCCCAGTGTCTTCAGTTTAATGAGTAGAAGCCATTGACAAAAGCCAATCAGGGTGCTTGAGCTGGAGGCCCAGCATGGTGCTGTAATTAGGATTTGTGGTTTCAGAATAAGACAAAATGATGAAACAAGAAAACAGTTTGTCTTTATTTGCTGATTTAAATGTTGCTTATACCTTCCTCTCTCTGTCCGTCTCTTTGCTCGTGTCAGTGTGTCTCTCTCCTTTGAAATAACCTCCATGGCTAATGATCTGCCGTGACCCCGGCAATCTTTAATTGAATAATAAATGAGCAGATCTTATCCCGGGCTCATCTCCAGCAGACTGAAGAACACACAAGACACAACAGCCGCACAAACACCAACTCACACAATGAAAACTCCAAGGTCATACATTGCCAACAGAATACTGCCTTGGTGACTTATTCCCAAAAAATGTCCATCTGCATATCACATACTGTATGTGCCACACAGTACATGCCAGCTATAGCTCCAACAATCAATATTTGCACATTCAAACCCCAAATGTCTTGTGTCAAAAGGGGGAGCTTTTTAGTCACTTTTAACTATCATTTTATTTTTTGTTGTTGTATGACCTATGTCCACTTACCAGGCTCCAGTAATGCCACAGTCCTAGCTCTTACTCTAACCCCAACCCTGACTTTTCTCTGGTTTTGAAACCTTAACACTTGTATCTTAGCAACTACAGAGCTCAATCCAGATCGACAGGAAGAGCAAATATTGGAACTACAAGCATCGGGCCTGACACAGACACAACTCCAACTGAATGCTAATGCTGCTGCTGGATGTGTAAACAGGCTGGTGTTAACATGCTACACATAACTTAATGAGGTGATAATATATCTGGATTGCATATCTTAGATCTATTAACAGTTCATATATTTAGTGACAGGACACCAGACGTGGCAGCAGGGTGATGCATCAGAAACTAATGAGCAGCAGCTCTCTGTCTTGATAATTATGACACATTACTGATCAGAGCTGATAGCCAGTCCACTTGGATCCCTCAGGTAGGAGACATTTTGACACAAACTCCTCATGACCCTCTTCCACTGAGTGTAATTTGGTCCTGGACACTTATACAGTATCTACATAGACCCATGAAGACCTCTAGTGGGTCTGTCAAGTTGTACTGGAGTTCTCCTGCTCCTGCCACTCACACTGGTGAAAAAAAGGTTAATTAAGGGAGATTTGAAGTGTTTCTCCCTCGTTAATATTTAACTGCCTAAACATGGCTCAAGCTAAAAAGCTCAAGTGTTAGCACATGTTTGTGCATACTGCTTACTTAAACAATTTCTGAAATCACAAACCCTTGGTAATAAGTGGTAATAAGTGAAATGTGGAGTGTGATCCAGTTGGCAAAGAGATGATAACATCACTGACTGCCAAAAGCAGGCCTCTTTGGATGTCAGGCAAGAAAGGAAACATTAGTCACTCCAAATCAAAATCCACCAACTTGAATCATTTCGTGATGCAGGAGAAATTGTTATTAAATTGTGGGATTTATGTGTGAAACAGAAGCTTGCCACCCCGTTGCGAAACGGTCTCATGCAGTGTGCGAATACAGAGGGTGATTGAGTGGAGCTATTTGGGTGCACGGCGGTCCTCGGTGGGCGTGTTTGCTCTGCAACTTGATTTACATACATTTCTCAGTAAGTAAGATGGAGGCCGTGCTATTAACTCAAGCAACTGAGGAGCAAAGAAATCCCCACAAAGAGCAATCTTACTTAGCATCAAGGTCAGAACATCACTGGAGGTGGTGTGTAGGTTTGTTTAATGTGGGAGAGAGAGAGAGAGAGAGAGAGAGCGAGCGAGAGCGAGAGCGAGAGCGAGCGAGAGAGAGAGCGAGAGGGGGGGGGAGAGAGAGAGCGAGAGGGGGGGGGGGAGAGAGCGAGCGAGAGCGAGAGAGAGAGAGAGAGAGAGCGAGAGAGAGAGAGAGAGAGAGAGAGAGAGAGAGAGAGAGAGAGAGAGACTGGCCAGACCAGCACTTGGATGCAGTGGCTTGTTGGGAGGAAGCTGTTTTTTATCAGAGCTGTTCAGAGCTCACATTACAGCCCCATAACCATACTTCCACTCCCTGATCAACTTAATGGGCAGACTGGGGCTTTAGGCCCTTTGCCATCCTCCTGCACCTCCACACATGCATGGTCACACATGCATGCACGAGTACGGACAGGGTATGTAAACATAACTGAATTAAGCAACTGGGAGGCAAAGATATCACAGAAGGCCAAGCAAATAGAATGAGAGCGAGAGGTCTGATAGAATAGAGGGAGATCATGAAACATAGAGAGAGACGAGAAGAGGGAGAGAGTGAGTGTGTGTGTGTGTGTGTGTGTGTGTGTGTGTGTGTGTGTGTGTGTGTGTGTGTGATTTGGATGGTTAGAATGGGAGCCGCCAGCTGCTGGGAGGTTTGGCATTGATATGACAGAGTGAGGCTCGCCACGGGGCGTGACAGCATCGACACCAAGTCCTACAAACAAGTACACACACACACCCACACACACACACACACACACAAACACACACACAGAGAGACACACAAACACATAACTGCCAAACACTAGGCATGCTCCTTCACTCACTACACTTCGAGTGCTAACTGGCCTGCATTTATTGTGTGTGTGTGTGTGTGTGTGTGTGTGTGTGTGTGTGTGTGTGTGTGTGTGTGTGTGTGTGTGTGTGTGTGTGTGTGTGCGCGCACATTGCTGTTTGAACAAGTGTTGGAGAAGCTTCCCTGAAAAATGCAGCAAGCTAAGCTACCCGTTACTTTGCACTGTTACAAGCTACGACTTCTAGAATGAGTTGAGCTACTATTAAAAGTAGTTTCTCACATGAAGCTTCTAATTAAGAAAACACACTTAAACACTGACTGAAAGTGTCACAACTTTTCACTGGTTTGTCTTCATTTAGAAATGTTTTTTGCTTCAGCAGACAGCCAGCAAATCTTGAGTTTAAAGCTTATAACTGTGATAGACTTAAAATGATCCCTGCGCTCCAGGTTCAAACCATCTGTAAGTTACATTCATTCTGAATGGAGTGAGGTGAAACTACAGTCGTACAGTTTCACCAGTGAGTGACACTGGTATGTACGGTATAAACTGCACAGTCGTTCTTTAACAGTGATTTCAGTGCACGTGGCTTCTCTGTGATCTCTAAGGCTTTAGTCCTTCCACAGATGCCACATCAGTCCCCGGCTGTGCTGTAAGCACAAACGCCTGACGCAGCACCAGAAGTCAAACGCACTGTATATTTTCATTGAACTGGATCCAACTAATCATCCATCAAGGTTAGATTCAATGGCAGCTAGCAGTAAACTCCCACAGTAATTGGACCATTCAACCTCTCCTTGGTGTTTTCATTTCTAATGGCTTTTCAATTCACAGGTTTCCACCATTCAGGCAGTGGGCCTTGGAATAAATCACTTCCCTTTATAATTCAGTGTCTTTTCTCCCACATCAGCAATTTAGATTTGGTCTGATTTATTAGTGTTTTTGCTTCATTCTTGCTTTTGCTTCTTGCTTTCTTGGTTTCTACGTTGAGAAATACAAGGTCTTCGGGGAGCTGGATTTTTTTTTTTTCTTCCACACTCTCTCACACTGTCTCTGCCTCTCTCTACAGTGCAGTAAAACTCCCCGGCCACCTTCACGTGGTTGCCATAGTAACCACCTACCCACCCTCACTTCGTACGTGAGCGTGTGATCGCGTCTGTACGCTCGGGATGTGCGTGAGTAAGAGTGCGTGTGCGTTGAGGGACGTGACATATTGGAAAAGCGTCCGCTGGTTGCTTGTCTCACCACCTTGAGGCTTTTCCCTTATCAGAGGCTGCCTGCGTTACAGAAAACTACACACACATACGCAACCACACACTAGCTCACATACAAGCACACACTCACACTCGAGAGGCTTCCTATGTACTTAAATCTTATGTGCTGTAACTGTGGTGGCTGAATTTGATTGCAAACTTGATTGTGAGTTAATTTCAATTGTAGCTTCTGTCAGACATTTAGTTCTCATTTATGCTTGTTTGCAACAAAAAAAAGATTTTCTAACTTTAAGTTTGACATTAATGTCATCACAGTTTCATTACAACACAAGCAAAATGTTTGGAAATATGTTTACTCTGACTAACAGTCATGTAAACAATTGTGTCATATAATAAATAGGTACCGGTAATGATGAATCCAGTTTCAGTCAGAAAACCTTCCACTGAGAATCGGCACAGGTGAGGTGTTCAGTGCCAGTGTGTTGAATCAGAAACCACATGCACAGTGAGGCGCGTCTGCAGTATCATTTTAAATGTCAGCATATCATTCAACCAGTGATTCCTGTAAGCTGCAACCTCCTATTATGCTACTTATCACTGTCAGGCAAACCACTGGCCTCAGTACCATCACTGAACAACAGATAGGACATAAAGAGCTGTAATAGTTGCATTTGTATTGTGTTGTTACCTGAAATAATATGTTCAAATTGGAAGGATGGCGCAAAGGCCGAGGGGAACACGCACACTGTTTACAATCAAAGATAATCACCTTGGCACTGTGAGACCGTCGCACATTATTTCAGATGTGTGGATGTTTTGCATAACAAAGAGCCGGAACTATAAATGCATATCTAGTTCAGTGGGAGCTTAAAGAGTGATCAGAGATCTATAATGTAAAAAAGGCTCATCCAAAAGGGGAGATCCACGAGAGAGAGGGAGGATCAAGTATATGCATGTCATTTCAGCAGTATGACTTCTGTAACATGGGACGAACAAATTCAAAGAAAAACATCCTCCTTTTGCTGTTTATCAGCTGCTTCTGCTTAAATGTTTAATATGTACTCTTCCCTGCGAGCAGCAACAGGCTTGAAAGTGCCACTAAAAAGAAAGATCTCCTAAATAAACAGGTAAATAAATCTGTTCTTTTCATTAAACCGTCGATCGCCCACTCGATCGCCAGAATAACTGTCGGCATTGTACGTTTCTGCAAATCACGGATATGTTGAAACTTTGCATTTCTTTAGGCAGTGAATGTATATCTGCTGTACTATCCCTCACCATTAATCCAGGAATTGTTTTAGCATAACAATTAATACAAGACTGAGTAAAAAAAAAAAATTGTTCATGGCCTCGAGATCAAGAATGAAGGGTATTTTGCTCATAAAGGAATTTCTTTGAAGCGTTCTGAATACATTAGGAGTCAGAAAGCATATGGCAAGACATTATATTCACAAAGCAAAACGTTCTGAGGGTTCACAGCTTGTTTTCCCACGAGCCCCATATTTCTTAAATCTTCCTATCTCCATTGATGAACTGTGCCGATCCCGAAGCAAAATGCTTTTGGGCACCGTGGCTCAGAGAGGAGACGCGCTTTATTATTTATATGGACAAATGTTAAAGGAGTGTCTCTCTGGGTGTTAATGCTAAAATTGTGCTCTTGAGCTATTCGGCTTAGGGCTGAAAATCAAAGAAAGAGTTTAAGGCCTTTGACTTGCAGATGAAACACCCATTTACGAGGCAAATTACCTCGTTGTTTTCACTCTTGTTCTGCGACTCTCAACAGTGCTTTGAGCTTAATTTTAAACCTCGTTTTTTTGCATGAATCTCTATTTCTTACACATGCAGATTGTGTTTCATGTGGTGCTGTATTAGCTTGCATCATACAGACTGAGGCAGACCAGAAGCAGCTAAGCGAGAAATATGAATTAAACAATGTTTTATTTGTTTAAAATTGTAAGTGATCCGTTCCACCATTGCACCCGAACTTTTCCCCTCAGGGAGTTACTATAGAGAAGTAAGAGAAGGAAAGAAAGAGAGGGCAACCAAACACATGTAAAACAAGAATAATTTACCATCCACTAGTTCCCTACATGGTTGTTTGTTGATAATCTTTTCCTGATTTCTGTTGTAAATTAAAATTTGCTAAGTTTGTTGTTTGGCTGTTGCAGAGTTCCATCGACAGACCTTCATCCTACAGCTGCACTGTGCTTTGGTTCCGGCGCAAAAACCACTTGGATAGGTTTTGAAAATACAATGGTGGCTCGGATCAAAATGATGTTGCTTATGTAACTTAATTTACTTACTACAAGTGTATGCAACATGCATAACTTGAGCCTGATAACGTATGTGACACAGGCTAACTACGTTCCTCGATTCCTTTCTCCAGTAAAAGTCCTGTTTGTGTAATCTAGCTCTCCATGAACCTACGTGGACTGTGTCACTCGTATTACCAATCTGGTTCCTAATAAACTGCAAAGATCATTTTACTCATCCTGTTCTAGTTTAAGTTGGTGTATTGATGTTGTATAATACATGCACTCATGAAATCATGTGCAGTCACACATACAAATAAATGTCTATAAAACAGTCAGCCTGCTCTTCAATCGACCCACTTATGAGCCTCACATACTGGTGAACAATGACAGCTTGTGAATGAGTTCATATATCTTTGGTTGTTAAATGACCCTAACCTCTCCACCTCTGTGAAAGGATCGAGTTCAATCTCGTACAGTTTAACTTTCAGTGGGAATCACAGGTCTACAGAGGCTACTGATTTTTTGATGTTTGATTTGTTTCTATTATAGACTTTTCACTCATCTGAATTCTTGTTTGACGAGCTGGTCCGAGGTCAATGATACTGTAGCGCACTGAATCCATGTGATTCACTACACAAATTTGATGAAAAAACACTTGATTCGGTTTTGTGTGCTCTGTTTTATTCTGCAGGTTCCGTTTTCCTCTTTGCTTTGTTGTATTTAATCTAGCCTCTTGAAGGCCTTGACCAGGGGTACTGGAGATGAATTAAACCAGTTTAACTCATATATTATCATGTGTTTAAATGATCTGCACTATCTCTTCCTACATAAACTAGGCCAGGAATAAGCCTCTCACTGACCTGTTTATTTAACTACGTCGACGTTGTGCTTTTGCACCTTGGCCCCAGAGAGGATTGACATTTTATGCACATGTACATGGATGAAAACAATCTGAGCTTGACCAGCATTGACAGAAACAAGGCACATCAAGCCGTCCCGATACATGGTGTTAGCACTGATGTAATATCATAGGCCTTATCGTATGATGCAGCCATGACCACATCACCTCAGCATCTGCTTTATCCCATTATCACATCACACATGCATTCATACTACATGTGCATATGTCAGTGGCTCAATTCTGTATCATCGACATAGAGGAGCATATCTGCCAGTGGCTTCGTCTCTTATCCTGACACGCAGATGAGAAACATTAGAGGACTTCACTGATCGGGCCCTGGGAGGCTACAAACAACCAGCCAACGGGGTGATCAATGCAGCATCACGTGACATGGGCAAAGGGATCATGTTACAGAGATGCAGATCGTGTTAAATCCGTCCTCTGTGTGTTTGTGTTCATGTGTGTGCATGATGTGTGTTTTGAAAATCCTCTCAGTAGAAGGGGATTAAACCATACAACCGGGGGGGTTATGTGCAAGCGTCAGGTGGGGTATGTGCATGCAAATGGCAGAGAGACGGGCCACGGCATCGACCCACAAACTTTCCCCTGTTCTCTTCAGTTACTCTGCTCATGAACTGTCACAACCACGAGGCAAAACATACATTTATCTGTTTGAATGTATGGATGTGTGCCTACCTGATAATCCCCCCCAAAAAATGTGTAGGGATGCATCCCGGGGGGGATTGTTGCTGCATACATACCTAAAGCTTGTGTTTATGTATAGGCTTCTGTCACATAATATAATCGTGTGTCCTATAATATACATGAGCTCCATTTTTTTCTGCCCTCAGTTAGTGTGTCAATCCTGTATTATGTAACAATCTCAAATGTGCCAGCCCCAATTATCCAGGTCAAATGCCTTCTGCATCTGCTGTATCCCACTTGGCAAACTAAAGGTTTTCTGTTTCTCCCGCTCAGTGCTCTAATCCAATTCATAAACAGTGATATGTCTGCTGGAAATGATGCTCGCATGCTGAATTTTTATAGTTTCCTTGGTTTAAATGGTGTGGCCTCCAAAGCTGGCCAAGTCGCTTTTAAATAAAACATCATGATTTCTCTGAGGAAAAACAAATTGTGTGTTTTCTTTGTTTTGTTGGGGTGCACGGGTTTCTTCAGTATAAGGCTGTTCAATTCCAAAACTGTAAATGGCTGTAACCTTTCTCATCAAGTTGTTTGGAAGCTTTTGGTGAAGAGAGTTACATTTCATTTTTTTTTTTTGTCTGTGGTCTTCCATTGACAACTCTCGGGGCCCAGATACACCAAACTGAGATCAAAGAAGAGGGTGTTGAAGGCCGAATGTTGTCCTCAATAACACCCGGGAGGATGTAGTCTGTGTTCATAATTCAGAAAGGGAAACTGAGACTCAGGAGTGTGAATATAAAAACTCTTGCTATGATAAAGCCGTGGTTCCCATCACATCCAACCACTGCTGCATATAACAGCTTCGTATCAAGAAGATGTGTGATAACAAAGTTGTAAATGTCACTGTCGTTTGGTCGTGAAAGGAGAAAGGGAACAGAGGTGAATACTAAGGAGTGACCGCACAGGGTGAAGTTAACATTGGCCGTCATACAAAAGTTGTATCTATTTATTTATTTTCTGGCGAGGACAGCCTCAATAAATGTTATACGGTTAGCTCACACTACCAAACTAGTTACCGCTCTGTGAGTTTCAGTTGCAGCGAGTGATCTTGATGAACACACAGATGTTAAAGTCAATACCGGCTTGACAGATTGACACGCAGCAGTTAACTTTATGAAGTAATATAAATGAGTAACGATTTTCAGATGTTCTTTTATAATAAGAGTTAACCTTTTACAGTGCGTATCGACGGACTTTTCATTAATGTGCAAATGAATATGTATTGACTGGAGTCACTGATGTCGGGCCCTATGATCTCACACTAATCCAACACATCAGGAGTCAGCAGGATAATCTTGGTTATGTGATGTGTGATATGTTGTCAATACATGTGTGATGCACACGTGTGAATACTTTTCTTCAGAGGAAGTAGCACATTTACATACTGCGCACACTGTATACAGCAGTGATCACTGTGAACAACACGATTAGGTAATTGTTTGATTAAAGTGTTTACATGGCTCACTAACCTGATTTCCCAAATTTTACATGATGTGTGTGATAATCTGGTTAGTGTGAAGTGGGATGGGAGGCAGCCTGCAGGAGTCTGATTAGCATCACAAACTAAGAGGGAGGAAGTGGAGGGACTTTGTTCATGTTGAGTTTAAGTGCACTGATGAATCTTCTTCATTTTCTGCAGTGATGCGGTTGATAATTTACAGAACACTCGATTGGGTCACTAAAAATCAGAGTAACTGTTAATGAACCAATGTAATTCAAAACAAGTGATCTAAGGGTGTTGAGCGGGTCGTGTTTTCTCTCATTTCAAACTTCATCTACAATCTCTTGTTCAGTCTGTTTACAAAACAATTCTATTTAATTATTAGTCTTCATGTAAACACGATGAATGTCAACCAATCAACGTGCTGATCACCATCATCGGCCTGGTTGCAGTTAAAAAAAGATCGGTTCCACAAACAGTAAGTGGGCCAACCGAGTCAAAACAATTAACTGCAATTAACAACCCCTCTGAAATGAATCAGTGGCTCAGGTTAAATGAAGTTGATGAATATTAGGGCGAGAACATAAACTGCCAGAAACAGAATCACCACAGCTGCTCATTTCTCCGGTTTGCGTTTTTTTGCGATCAATGAGTATTTTTATTCTTATCAAATAATCATCACAACAAACATAAAGCGTGGAAACAAAACAATGGAGACAAAACATGGAGCTCTGAGCACAGTGCACCACAGAGCAAGAGGCACTGGAAACTAAGATAAATGCTAAAAATACAAATGTATAGAAAAGTAAGTGTGTTACATTATTCCTTACAACCTCTTTACAGCCCTAAATGTTGAGATTCAATGTGCGTTTGTGTTTTTTCTCTGCCTGTTTTGAGTTTTGGAGCCTGTTTTAGGAACGTATTTCTGAGGACATGAACACATCACAGGCTGCTCACACAGTGAACATAATCTACACATTGAGCCTGTGAGAGCCACACTGACTACACAAGTGAATCTATAAAACATATGAAATGCCTACATTACATGTTGGAACATGTCGTACACAGTATGGCAACAAATCATACACACCAAAGGGCAGGAGTGCACTTCTATTGTGGAGGAAAGGTGCTTGTGATAAAATGCACCACTTAAGAATATATACGCTTGCACTGTATGTAATCTCAATGTGTTGACTTTGGCTGCGAGCACTTTCTGACACAAGAGAAAGGAATTAGCATATAGAGGCCATGAATCATTAATAAGGAGATTAATTGATGTTTCCATTCATTAATGAGGCAGGGACGACGAACAAGGCTTGACACGTCAGAGTGCCGTGGCATGAAAGTGGATTAGTCTTGTTTAAGAAGCCAGGACGCCATTATTCTGTGTACTAAGTCCCATTTAATACTGAGGGAAACACACAGGCTTAACAGAGCGTGTATGTGTGTTTGACTTTGTGGATTTGCGTGTGTGGCCGTGTGTGTGTGGCCGTGTGTGTGGTTCATGTTGGGTTGAGGTCTTTGGCTGGGCATGAACAATCTTCCCCTCTGTGGGGACAGCAGGAACCTCTCAGTGAGTTCAATCACAGACCAGTAGAGGGCATCACAACAAACACAAGATAGAACGATTTAAAGGGAAGCTCCACATATTTTACACATTACAGTGTGTTTACAGGTCTTTGGAAGTACTGCTGCATATGTGAAATAAATACAATACCCATCATGCAACTTAGCCACATGAGGCACATTAAGCTTCCTTCCTCTATTTCACTTTGTCAAAAATGCAATCGTGTCCCTTAGACCTGTAAACACACTGTAATGTGTCAGACTGTGGATATATATCCTCCTTTAAGTGGTCATTGTGAATCCCACTGTTTTGATGATACGATCACATACAGAGAACAATAAAGGCACTGTATGGGTATATACAGTCATGTGTACCTGGTTATATTATGCCACCTTTATGTTTATGAATAACACAACAATTCTAGTGGTTGCTAATGACCAACATGATAATCACTGAATATTTAACGAATCCTTCCTCATTAACTGTGAACTTTATGTTGAGGACTGAATTGTTTTTCTAAGTTTTTTTTTTTTTTTTTTCACAAGATGATTATATTTAAAAATCTTGCAGAAGCAACTTCATATAAATTCATATTAATTGAATTATTTTTGCTCTGGTCTTATTCTTTACATTGCCTTTGCTGGCATCGCATTGCTTTCTAAAGTTACCTTCACAGTGACTCTTACCAGACCTTTCCACCCGTCTCAAACCATCTGTCCTCTTCGTCTAAGACATCTGCATTCAGTCGCTCAAAGCCGTGTTTTCTGCTGTGTTAATGTCATTGCATTTCAGTCACATAGCCAGTGCTCTTGGTTATCTGGATTGACTCATAACGGTGGAATGAGATTGAACTCTTAAATAGCCAATGATCCAGGTAAACACACTTCTTGAGCCCTTTTCTGTTTGTCAGGATAAGCTGCAGAAGGCAATGGCAGCAGGTTCCTGTGAGGATAATTCTCATGCATTGCCGGTCACCCTCCCTCCTCCTCCACAGGAGGGGACGGCACACTCAGGTGCAACCTGTAGTCCTGTAGTCTTTCAGTGTTTCAAGGTTTCAGAGAGAGGATAAGGATGTGACCGCTGAGGTCATGCTTTTCACGTTTCCCTGGCAGACTTCTGTCTCTAACCTCTATCTGCTTTGTCTCTCTCTTCCTCACCATCTATTTTTTTCTCAGCCATCCTTCTCTCCTGTCAGACATGCCCAGTTGCATAATTCAAGACGGGGAGCAACCTCTGATCAGACAAAAGAAGAGACCAAAATGAGAAGATTTTTTTTTTTTTCAAAGAGGCGATAAATATTTAAAGCAGGGGAAAGGGACATTCCTGTGTGTCCTGAATTTCATTTTGTCATTTTTTGGCCACAGTAAGTGGGAGAATTCTTTCCCCTCAAACAAAACCTTTGCTAACACGGTCTTCCCCTCTTCTCTCCCCAGTTCCGTTGGACTTCATTAATAATATTATGTCTCATCAGTGGGAAGTCTCAGTGCACAGCTTGACACATGCAAAAAATGAGGCTGAGGCTTTTGAAGAGTGCAGATGTACAGTGACGACGGAGCAAACTCCCAAGTTCATACTCAGATCCTGTTTACATGGATTCAAAGGCAAATCCATGTAGGAAAATAAAATATTAGACTCACAATGTCATTAAATAATGTGCTTTATGTTCACATTATGTTCAACAGGGGCTGAACACTGTACTTTAACTTTGTGGCATTACCTTTGAATAAAGAGGAGAACACCAAATTCAAAATGTCAATGTCCCTTTGACATTTAATATGACGATGATAGGTTTGGAAAGGCCTGGTTCACATACAAAATTGTATTGCAGAACAGAAAAATGGCCTCCCAAATGTAATTCTTGACAATTGAAACCATCCGGTAATGCACTGACAGCAGTTCACCCGCTCTCCTACACGTTACTTCTATATGCAACTATTCTGCACCGCTGAGATACACTGAGTGGCAAAGTTCAATCCAGCTGAAGAGGGATCTGATGTTCATGTAGAATGTGTTCAGGACTGATTTCATATGCACATATTTTAAAGAAATAACCACTGTTATGGGAACTGTGAAAATAACGACCTACTGACAATTCACATGTTTTGTCTCCAGCCCTAAAAAATGTGATTCACAGGTAAAACGAGCCGAACCAAACCCACCAGGACCTGCTGGGCCACCTTCAGAAACAAACAAACAAACAAACAAACAAACAAACAAACAAACAAATAAAGTCTCAAATCGGGTCAGCTTCAGTCACCTGAAGTTACGCTTGTTTTTTTTTCAAGTTTTTGAGTGAAAATAAAGTATAAAAAAGACTAATTTGACATCGTGCTTTCATGTTCATGTGAAAAAAAACAAATGAAAATAAATCAATGACTTGGCATTAATTGATTAGATGGCATTAAATTACCCTCCTTAACTTTCCTGTAATGTCTTATCTCACCAGCTGGACAGTCTGTGTCTGTCTGCCTCGTACTTACAGTCCATGTTTGTCTTGTTGATTAGAATAATATCAACCCTCTGCTGAATATCTGTTTGATTGTCGTAACACAAACACATGAGCATCCAAGCTTTTTGTCTCCCTCTTTCTCTCTTTCTCCCTCGTGTTTCCTCCTTGTCCTCTCTTCTCCTCCCTGGGACCTCTCTCTTTCTCTCATTCTCTCTCTTGGTGCCTCCTTCCAGATGTTTTGGATCTGGATCTTTGTCCTTCTGGAGATTCTTCCTGCTCCACAGTCTCTCTCTCTCTCTCCCTCCCTTGTGTGCATGTTGTCCTTGTCTTTCTCTCCCTCCGTGTGCTCTCGTTTCCTTCCTCCTCTCTGTGTAACTGATGTGCTGCAGCCATGTCTCCTGTGTTTTTGTGTGCTCTGTCTTCTGTCCAGGTCTCTGTGGACGTTTGGCTCGGGTCTTATCTTCTGCCAACATCTGAAGTTGCTTGGATACATCTTCTATACAATCAATATATCATTTCATCATGTTTCATCTGTTGCTCTTCTACAAGTGTTCTTCCATTTTTTATTTATTTTTTTTAATTTCTGCAAAAGGTTTCTTTTTTTTTCCTTTTCTTCTTTATGTCTTTTCCTTATCAGAATAGAGGAATACAGGTGCACAGTAAGCTGTACAGATTCTCAAGACATCCAGAAATGTTTAAACCACTCTTGAGTTGTGCATTTACTGAAATGTTCTTATTTGAATGACATGCATGATTTCCATCTTAAGCAAATAATCAATCAATCAGTAAGCCCAAAACATGTAAGATGATGATTGACAGAAAGTTATCTGATGCCGGATAATTCCAAGCAGCACCCATGCGAGGCACAACACCATAACGTCTGCTTTTTCTATTTCATAGGTAGTCGAGCTGTCGGGGCAGATGTGGTCAGAGCTCAAATCTTCCTGAGATGACATTCTGCGGAGATCAGCTGCAGTGAGAGTCCTCATCAATTAACTGATATGAATATTCAGCATTACTTTGCATCTCTCGACAGAAATCCGTCTCAACAGCTCCCCTCCCAGAGCATCTTCACAATTCTCCTTTGACTCGGTATCTAATTACGAAGCATTCCCGCTCCAGAGATTTCCGCGGCAGACCTCTTTCTACCGATGGCACACAACTGTTCGCTCCCCGCAACGGAGACGCCATCAGCAAAGCTCAACCGTGGCTTGATGTCAATCTGGATAAAATTGATTTGTGTTGAATGTTGAATTTATTATGCATGAAAAAAAACAAAACAAAACAAAAAAAAAACCACTGCATGTCTATCAATGAGGTGGTGCGATGAGCTCACGCTGGGGCAAAAGCCTCGGGGAGGTTTGGACGAGAGGCAGCACATTAGAGCTGAGCTAGGCCAATCTCCCTCCCAGCTGGAGTCCTATTACATGGCCTTTCGCTTCTTTCTCTCTATATGTGTGTCTATGTAACAGCTTTTACACAGCTGCATAAAAACCCGATCACAACCTATCCCCCCCATTCACTTTTGCATAAATCAGTCCATGCTCACTTGACATAGCGAATTACAGATGACAGCATGGCTTGCAGGGAGAAGCCAGAGCAGAAAAAAAAGGAATCAAAGCTGGTAAATGTCATCATATAGATGAGACAATTCTGCTTGAGTCATGGTTTTGTCACTGTTTATGTTTTCAAGCCTGCCTTAGACACAGATAGATCAAACTGTTACCCCGCAGCAATGTGACTAACAACGTGTTTATTTCAGACAGCATATGATCCAAATTTAGAGACAATTCTATAGATCTGTTGGTTTGATATTCACACAAGAGCAGCGCTGTAACCGCTCCATCATCCAGCCTGACATCTCCTGCTTGGTTTCCATTTTATGTGAGGGGAGGGGATGTGAGTTCGCCTTAATATGATGCTGCAGTCGGCTTTTGCACAATTCTCGGTGCTAGCGTTAACCAGGAAACAGTTTGCATACGTTAAAGCTCCACTAATCACAATCAAGTTTTATTAATATTAAATGTCTCACATGCCCAAATTGCACCACTTCCACACTGCGCTTGACAACATCGCGTTAATCTCCAAACTAATAGCCAAATGATGATTGTAACTTTTGGCAAGTCAGAGAAGATAAGTTATTCCTCTTTGCACAAAACTTGTCCAGTGAAAGCCAAATTTTGTGTCTCAGAAATGTCTTTTCACATGTTAGGAAAAGGAGCCCCGCTGTGATAATGAATTTTCACATAATCCTGTGGGTTTTTTAAATGGTCCATTTATCTTAAGAAGTAGGATAATTAACTCAACTCCAAAAAGGGAAACTTAATCCTTCAGTCAATTTGAATATATAATTTTGAATGTGCAACAGTCTTTTGTCTGTTACAAAAATAGGGTGCGGTTGTGCTAAAACAATAAACAAAGGAAATAAGAAAAATAAGAAAATAAGAGCTCTCCAGCTCCACTGGCTGTTTTTTTTTTTATATATTAAGTAACCTCCTGCATGAACAGCACATGAAGAGGCACCCAATCTATCCAAGTTCTGCAATATGAAATATGACCTTGATCTTAAACCTGTCAGACGCAGCTGCCCTACAGCTACTCAAGCTGATCTGTTGGAGATTGGCCTGATCTCAATGGTCATGAAAGTCAATACTCATCAGGTACGACGCGTCACGGTATATGTGTGCAGAGATAGGTCAGCTCTTCAGAAGTGGGCTCACAGACTGTGACGGTAATCATATCTTATTAATTGGCTGTGCTGGTGCGCTGTGCATGCCGCCCACCCGCGTACAACTTCTTCCTCCTGCTCTCTAAGTTTCACCTCGCTGCCTGTGTGACCGCAGTTTCTCCGTGAACCATGACCTCACCACCCGTGAGGGCGTTCATCGGGTCAGTCAGCTGAGATTTGATTTATTGACCGCTCGGAAGCTATCAAATGCTCTCTGTATAGGCTTCAAGATCGGGGTCAACTCAGTCGGTTGGCTGGGGAGATTGGGCTTATCAAAGAGGCTAACGATTAGGATGGGGTCACATTGGGCCTCCCACACAGCCTGTGCACCACCGCTGGTGATGGTGCTGTGACACTGTGAGGGTATCTTCTATAGGGGTCTGTGAGGTGTAAAAAGCAGCTCATATATTTTGCTACAGGCAATCACTGCAATATGACTAGTGTGATTGCACCACTACGAGGAACATGCAACACAAATAAAATGTCACAATGACAGGCAGATGTTGGGACGGATAAGCATGTTGCACAACTGCATAGATTGATTTCTGAGGAATTTATTGGGGCCATTATTTTGCAAACAACCTTGGATGCTCTAAATGAAATTGTAAATCCATGGTAATCTGTGGGTCATGCATAGCAGTTGACATTTCAGGGCTATGTAGATCACCTTGAAATGGTTGGATTGTTATAAGTGGGGCGTAAGCCTGTGATTTTGTAAAAGCTACACTGCCTGCAGCTTTCAATCTCATAAAAATGGTTAGGACCCAGTTCCATTTCTGCTCTCTGGGCTTTTCCTGGTTTTTAATGGCCGTGGCAGTGAACCCGCCTGTTTAACAGAACTGCCATGTATTTTTTTTTTATTTTTTTGTCTTTGACCAAGCAGCTATTGAACTGTCAATGTATGAGGTGTGTTTGAAATATGTAATTCTTACGTTTTGTCCAGAGGCATCACTTCACACGTATCAAGTGCAAAATACCTATTTAACACACATACTTTTGTCTCGACTTTCTTTGTTATACGACACAGCGACAGCCCGGCTAAATGGCCCCTTTCAGAGCCTTGTCATATACAGTCAGAGGTGAGCTGGTGTGTGCAGTCGTTCCTCCTTTCCTGTGTGTCAGCGGTTAAGTCGCAGGTTATGAGGGAGCAGTCGGGGGAACGCTTAGCAACAACTGTAGGTGAACAGTAATCTAATCAATGAGTGTCAGAACAAATCAGAAGCCTGCTAGATACATTACATAAAACAGCCTGTGTTGAATAAAAACCTGGACTTGTTGTGTGAGCTGCCTGGTAGCTCAGTTTTTCTCTCTCATGTCACATTGTGTAATATGTAATAAAATAGATATAAAAAAGGTCCTTTCAGTCCCTGGTCTTTACAACTGAGCTGGAGCTGTGAATGGATAATAGCTGGCACTTGTGATACGTGAAATAACATCTCCCGACTGGTGACACACACCTCTGGTCTGCACTCTCTGGCAATGGTTTAGCCGAGCCATGCAATACTGAGATAAGATGTGGGAAAGTGGAATCATGGCCCTCAATCCCTTCATTTCTGAGGGCATCCATTCATTCGTATCAAGGTTTTGTGGAGAAATGATTTTGCCTAATACAAAATAAGATAGCAAAGCAAATGAGGCCTACTGCTCGAAGAAAAAGACAAATCCTCAGCCAAGAATGGAACATTTTTAATAATTCAAAATGCTCTCTGTTTTCATTGCCTACCGAGTTCTCCAAAAATATCTCTCACAGGCAGAATAATGAGAATTTAAACGGCAAAAGATGAGTATGCGGTGAATAAGTGGAAGAGGGAAGATCTGAGAGAGAATGGCAAATAAAAAATGATGACAACATTTGTCAGATTTGCTCATAATGTGGAGATGAAACTAATATACTGGGGTTGCAGTTAGTTTAGCGAGAAAGATACGGTGACACAACGACCGCAAGAGAGAGAGAGAGAGAGGAAATACTGCACTGATAAGATGCAGTAAATGTCTTGTTCTCGTCCTGCCAATAAAGAATATTCAAATTTGAAAGCAGGGGAGGAGGAGGAGGAGGAGGAAGAGAGCGGTGCTGCATACAGAAACTACCTCTGTTTGCGAGCCATTATATCATAAACTACTTCTGCATCCAGGAAGCTCTGTAGACACAAATACCACAGAGGAAAAAAATATATATATAAAAATACATCGACACAAAGCTGGGAATCACGCACATGCGACACAAAGACACACACAGGGACAGATCTGCACTAAGGGCTCAGTTTATACCACTAAACAGGAGGAGAGCGACAGCGAGCCAGAGTGTATAATTGCAGACAAAGATAAAGTGTTTCATGAGCAGGGTGATAAAGTGCATATTAAATTAGCCTTAGCTCTATCGATCGCTGCACTGCAGCAGAAATGGATGCCTTGCATATCAGAGAGATTCAATTATACTCATATAATCAGCTTCAATTCCTAACGGAGCAGGAGTCGGACAGGAGGAAAGGTTGAAGGGAGAGGAGGAGGTGAAGAAGCAGGAGCGAGGGAATAATTTGTATGGTCTGCATGGAATATAGCTACTTATAGTCTGACAGTGGAATAAATCATGCAGCATGGAAATGAAAAAAAATATTCATTGGTTTCAAAAAGAACTGTAAAACAATAGAAGAAACACTTTGAACCTCGTGATACAATACTTTTCTCCTTTCCTACAATCCTTCCTCTTTCCCTCCTCGCTCTCGTTTCCTCCCCGCTGTGCTTAGCAGTCATTCCTTCACTCCCCCTCCCCGTATTCCTCCTTTCAGAACCCATTTCCCCTCATTACTAATTCACTGGTCATATTTATTGAAGGGGCTCACTCTGAGGGGGGATCAATGTCTTATTTACACATTTAGACAGTCTATGGACTGAGCTGCGATTAACTGGCCTATAAAACCTTTACCAATACCGCCATAAATCTGCCATCGGGGACATTTGCCTCTGATAATGTGCATCTCTATGAAAACAAACACAGAAAAAAGCCTCAGTGGAACAAGAAAAATGGAGGTATTGCTCTATATATGCAACAGGGGTGCATTTTATGAGGCAATTATCCAGCAGAGCTACATTTCATATTGTAAAGAACTTGCAAATATACCACATATATTGGATTTATATAAGGGAATGTTACATCTCGTGCCCCTCTGCTCAGTCAACTGTGTGACTGTGGCTGATTTTCTCGTAATTTTTGTAGTTTGATATTGTTTGAGTTGATTTAGCTTTTAATGAATTAAAAAGTAATTTAAAAAAGGTTACCAGATCAAAAGTGTTGCAGTTCGATGCTTTGCTTGTGCAGACAACTACAGAAAATGCTTTTTAAAAATTGGATATTTGTAGCTTCTCATAAAGAAGCTCTTGCAGGATGTTCACAGAGAGACATCTTGTATTTATATTTCACTCTTGTTGTTACTGTATTACAAAATGGCTGCCATGTGATTGGATCTCTGCCACGACTGATTAAATCTAACATGTTGTGATTCTGAGTCACTCATAAGTTATTTCACTTTTGCATCCATTCGTTGTGTTGCACGAAACATTAACTCAGACTAACTGTTCTGTCACACATCTGTGCAATCAGCTCAGATCACACGGGACAATCACAGTGTCATTTCCACTCAGACTGCTCGGCAACAAACAAAATGGCAGTGTGGCATCGCTATGACGTGCTGTGTTGCAGTCATGTTAAACACATATGGTGGGAAACATTTGCATCATCTAGGCTCATTGTCATTTGCGTTGCAGTCTTTTATGTCCTGATTCAGTTACTGTTTAAATTCAAAATAATGAAAAGACAACTGGAAGCTACTACTGATTTCATGTCTGTTTTTTTTTTTTTGTCCCCATCCTTTCTCTTGGCTCTGCAACAGAATTCAATTACTCTCATACTCCCATATAATCACTTTTCATCCCCAAGGCTTGACAGTTTCCCTGGTCTGACAGAAAAAAGCCTAATTACTCTCTGACCTTGACTCTGTCTCCCTCATTTTCCCTCTCATGCTCTCCGTCTCATTCCTCCTGAACGACCGGTCTGTCTGTCTCACCTCTATTTCGGAAAACACACAAACACCTGTCCAAACGTGTGAACCCCGTTCAATCTGACAATCTGACATGTACACATTTGCACTTCTGGCATGCAGGCCCGCTGCCACAGTGGCACAAACACTGGTACACAAACGTGAAACTAATTTCATTCTAGCAGTTGTGATATCTCTGGCCAGCCTCACCATAAAGGCTTTTCACTTCTGGTCTTAATTTCCTTCAATTTCATACCACAGATACAGACGCTCTTATAGTAATTTAAGTCTTTCATGGTCTCGGGCAGTATAAGTGGCTCATCTTTTTTTAAAGGAGACCACACATTCAACCTTGTTGCTGGATCTCTCCGGCTTCTCTCTTACAACATGTTGGAGGACAATGTGTGAAAGTAGAGAAATAATTCAAACAGTGTTGTCAGCGTGGCGTTACCTCCTGTTCCTCTTAATCTGCTTTTTCCATGTCAGGCTAAATGCAGAGCAGAGAGCTTGGTGAAGCGTTGATTGGTTGTAGAAAGAAAGACACCTTTGTAGTTGGTGTTGTTGTTCGGCATTAACACTGTGATGAGCATACATACACATACCTCTAGTGTGTCGGCACAAGAGGGAAATGCAAATGTTTGGCTTTGATAAATATCTCAACTACAGTAAAAAGCTCCAGCAATATGTAGGAAAGTCTTGAAAATTGCATTTTGCTTCAAATGATTAGTATTTTACGCTTTTCACCTGGAATGTTCCCAAATAAAGAGGATAAATTGAAGGATGTTACAAAGCAGGCATTAGTTTAATTACAAATATTCAAAATAAAGTAATGGGAAGATGAAAGAATATGTGTAGCTTAGTTTCCAGCACATTTGCCAAAAGCTGGGCGGAGCTGACCTTTATGGCTGGTGATGGCGGGGATGGTGGTGAGTGAGAAGGCTGCCAAGCCACAGATCGAGATTGGCATTGGAAATTTGTCACTGTGAAGCCACCGGATATTTTCAACGAGTTGTCAGGACATTTCCAGCTGTGTGTGGTGATGAAACCAGATATTTTAACCTAAAGCTTGATCTTTTCTAACCCAAACCAAGCATTTTTACTTCCTAAACCATGGGCTTGTAAAGGTGCAACATATTGGTGGTTTGCAGAAACATACACTGAGATTGAGTTGTGGCTATTCATCCTCAAAATTAAACTAAGATGCAAAGCATTTAACATCTGTTTCAAACCTGGAAGTCACTGTTTTCTTCATTAGGCACATGTCACATGCTTGAAGGCGTTTCAGTACGTAAGCACGGACGCAGACATCCGAGCAGAAAGGTTTATCATTCTGCAAAAGCAGAGAAGTGACCCACTCACCGACCAGTGTGCTGTGAATATCACTGCACAGCCAAACATGGTTCAGCAGATATATACATACACACACACACACACACACACACACACACACACACACACACACACACACACTCTTTGATGTCACCTTTGAAGACACTGTATTGGCTTCCATTTATCCCTTAGAGGCTTAACCCTGTAATTTGCAACACACACTCACACGCTGCACCATGTAGCATTCTGTGAATTTATGGCTGCCATTTCACACCTGCTGCACACAGGTGATGAGCCAACAGACATGACAAATAGTTAAGTCACAGTTGTCAGAACGTGTTGATCCTGAGAGGAGGCTGCCCCAGAAAAGGCTGGGTTCTTATGTAACATGCTCATGTTTTAGTAAAGTGATAGATAGAATGTTTTTTTTTTGTGGTTTGAATCATGAATGGTGAGTGTGTCGGTTCAAAATAAAATCTACTTATCATGATTATATTAACAGTATGGGTTAGAGTTAGGGTTAGCTGCCTTCCAATGGCACCCCTAGTGGCCTGGCCCCAGAAAGCCTTTTGTCTTTGGAGTTAATTCATTACATTTTCTATACACCACTGAGGGCTCACAGTCCCCACATTGTGACTGTGCATACCACACTTTATTTACACCTAAAATACATGTCTATGCCACCTATATCCACCCTGCAGACCTGAGCTAAACCCCTTAACATCAAGTCTTTCCCCTGTATTGCGATCATGTCCCCAAAACATAGGTCGGTTTAGGTTTTGTAATATTTTAGGTTCCAGATAGACATTTTCCTTCCTAATTCATCTTAACTCTAAACATTTAGATGCAAGGAATGGAAACCAGTAGTAGCATGTGCACCATTTCCTAAAGGCAGAGCGGGCTCACAATTATCTAACCATAATCTCGGGAGAGGATGAAGGGGAAAAAAAAAAATAGCCCTCTGCCTCAATCAGAGGAGACCAACTTCGATGGGCCTGCTTCAGTGCGTTCACAGAGGGCAGGGAAGTCAGTTGTGCCTCTGATCTCACTTCAGGCAATTTGCTTTGAGTCATGTAAACTTGCTTCCTTGCATGTTTTGCATATTCTTTTATTTTTTTTTGCAAACGGCTCCTTTAAGTTTGCAACGTGCACTAATAATTGATGGTTGCACTACAGCAAACCTGCCCTTTAAAAACCAACCGCGCAACATTAATGGACTAAATATCTGAACACGTCTACAACTTCTGCTAATAGCACTCAGTTTACATCAGTTTGATGTGAACTTCAGATGGTATCAAAGACGAGCATGTTCCATGATGTCCTAAAATACTAACATGCTCTGTACACACAAAACAAAAAAAAATAAATATAAACTACACAGTGATTGGCTAACAGACATTTTTATCACTGCAACACTTTCACCCTCTTGTTAAAAAAAAACACAGAACCTTGTTTATTGTGAAATATCCTCACATACATTTGCAGTGATTGTGAGAAAATAACATGTATATCCTTCAACAAAAGTCCTGTTCTGTCCCCTGAGTGCTGAACTTGGCCGAGGGTTTTATTCTTTAATTAGCTTCCCGGGAGTGACCGGCTGACCTGATGTAGGTTTTATTCACTCAGTTTCTCCTCCACACACACACACACACACACACACACACACACACACACACACACACACACACACACACACACACACACACACACACACACACACACACACACACACACACACACACACACACACACACACACACACACACACACACACACACACACAGATACCATACTAACTGTCTCTGCTGGTCTATACTGTATTCAATACTAACATGACCCAGGTGTCAGACTCACTCCACTCCAGTCTCTGCACATATTTACCCATAAGAATACATATTTATGATTCCCTGGTCTGAACACTGAGTTTGCATGTATATGACTGACATTTCCATCAAACACTATGGAAGCAACTGCAGGTTCACACTGTAATGTAATGTGAATGTTATGTTAGAAAAACACTTTACTCTCACTTGTCAGGATGATTATGGCTGTAGACATGGATGTATCTGGTCAAATAGGTCATGTTAGAACAGTACATCCACCAATATATAATGACACATAGTAACTCATGGTTGTTGGCTGCAAAACAAAACTAAATAATTCAGAAAACACACAAAAAAACTGAAATAGAACAAATATATATATATACATACACATACAACTAAGATCCTGGTTATGTTTCATTTACTATCCCTATAGGCGGCTGGCCACTACTATAGCTTTGATGATGATGAAAAAAAAACCTTGAAAATATATCATTACCTCATATATTTCCATGCTTTCTAACTTTCTACACCACAGACATATAATTAAACAACATCAAAGCTATATGTCATATATACGGATGCATAATTAGCCCACTGAAGGCGTGCAGAGCATCTGCAGTTGCACAAGAAACTGAAAGAGGAAACAATGCAACCATAGGCTTTTCTTCTTTTTCTCCAAATAACATCAAATATGATCGTTTGAATCTCGCCTCCAGGGAAACTGACAACACATGCTCTTAATCATCTGAGAACATTTTTTATAGAAATACTCTATACTGTGCATATTCAGTGTTTTAAAATGATGGTTTCGGGCCCTGGCCGTTTAAGGGTCAATATACCGTCATTTTGTGTGAGCATGTGTGTCGTTATAACATTATTTGGCCAAACAGATTTTAGATGATCACACTAGGAGACATTAACAGCCACCCTCGTGTGCTCTCCAGACGCTAACAGCTGATTTATAACACATATCAAAGCTAATTCCACTGTCTTCCGCCTCGCCGCTCTATCTGCAATGCTGATCGATCTGCCCTTTGTATCTCCATAAGCCAGTCTGCCGTACACTAATAGAAGAGGTATAAAGTTACTTTGTGACCTTAATAAAACCTTCACTTTGTACTTTAGCTGGCTGCCGCCTCCTAAATCAAGTGGCCCAGTGGCACATCAACATGAAAGCAACAATCGCAACCGGCTCTGGACACTTTTAATCTGTTCAACATCCTGATCCACTCCTTCAATCCTTCCTGCTGTCACATTCTGTTGGCTGTGCATGCTGCTGTGACACCAGTTGTCACATAAAAACGCCGGACGTCTTCTATCTCAGGACTGTCACAGAGAGGGTGAGAAAGTCGGGGGAGGAAATCATTAAGTGTGTTCAAAAAAAAAAAAAAAAAGAGGGGTATGTTTGGGAGGTTGAAAGGATTCACTTAAACATTTACCAGTTGGTCCAGCGGTCCAAAACCGAACCCGAAGGTCATTTGTTTCAACAGTGGAATTTCTCAGTATGGCAAATCACAGGGAGCATCCAGACAGGCTTGAGTAAAGCTTTCTGAACTGTTGCAAGGCCTAATATTTACTGACATTTTTGAAAATTTTGTAATTAGGGAGTCCCACCACTGGGCCCTTCAAATGAAAGAGGAAAAAAAGGCCATAACAATAAATTTCAGGCAATGTTTCTTTGGCATGTCCCTCGTTCCCAGAGCACAACAACATATTTAGGTTCTATTCACAGCTGACTTTTGGGAGGGCTTTGTTATCGCGCTTTCACAATGCAAAGCCAGGACTGTGGCTCCATTTGAGAAAGAGTTTTTTTTTACAACACTCTCTCTTCCTTTACAAATTATGCACAACAGTCCCACTGCACAAATATGGTATCACAATCAGGATGTAGCGGTGCAGTGCAGCTAATCAATTCCAGAGTGTGAATCTCATGTGTGTTCGTGTGTTCACAGGAGCCGGCTGGACATTTGTTTAGCAACTCCATCACACTGAACAAGAACCTAGAATAGAAATCTGCTTGTACACCACAAAATCTATATCAATCAATTTTGGATTTGAGCTCATAATTAATGACCAGAGTGCTTTTTAGATTTCATATCCCTCTGGTTTGAATGTGAATTGGTAGTGTAAAAGGAGAGTTCACAGCGGTGATGTAGTAGTGTAAGCAGTGCAGCAGGATTTGCCGTGGTGGTACTAAAAATACTAAAAATGTCAGTGGCCATATATTAGCTGTATGCTTAACATCATTGCGTTCTTCCCGACTGCTCCCATTGCCAGATTGTGAAAGACTGACATTTTGTCAAGTCCCTCTGACCACAGGTGAAGTTTGGGTTGGCTCACTGAATTTGGCCATGGCTGTGCATTTAGGGACTGCATTTGTATTTTTTTTTATCATCTAAGTTTTAAATACAGCACAAACCTAACACTGCATAGATCTAAACTAATAAAGGGTAAAGTAATGATGTGCCTGCGACAGAGGAAACTGTCCAGAGGAAACTGAGAATAGACGTCTCTGATGGAGCTCAGACTTTATCAGGAGGACGGCTGGTTTACTTTAACACATGGACCTGAACTGTGTGTGTGACTTTTGGATGTGTTTAAAGAAAATATAAATTAACATTAGATCTTGTCCAATCCTGTTGGCATGTCAGTCATCAGTGAGGATAAGCTGCTGTGTCTGGCAGGATTGGGGCAAACACTTACTTTTTTTTCTGCCGCCTGAGGAATCGCAGCAGGTAATGTAATATTTGACACAATGTAATGTTGCATTATTGCACCTGCCCGCAATACATATCCTTTTAATCAGAGCATTAATTTATATGACCCGGCCCACATAATCCGCGGATTATCAACAATGCCCATGGGTGTAACTGCAATTAGGAATGGCATTTATGTGATTGAAGTATTGTTTAGACCTTTAATTAGATAACTGTGATAAATATGATTTATGCATGGGTTTAAATGAAGGTTTGGTTTATGTTGCAGTTATCTCTATGACTCTGTGTTATTCTATCTGCTGTCTCTGTGCCTTATAGTTTTAAACCGATTTCTTATCAGTTTTTGGAAATCACTTTATGTACAGTAGGGTTTCTTTGGATAAAGTCTTAAAGCTGGGCTCCGTCTCTGGTTCACTGTCAGGTAATGACCTGCTGGCATCCCTCTTTATTAACTTTCATGCAAGCACAGTTCCTCAAGGCTTTTTCAAATTAATTAATACTTTTATTTTTTCTTTCAACCCCCAACCTTAGATTTAGAGCTCTGCCCATGCCCTCGGCCTCATACAGCTGTAGGAGGAACCCTCACCCTCTGTATGAGATGCACCGAGCTTTTAACTCAGTCATGACAGTCAGGTGTGAGTTCATAACTTAGCTCACGTACACAATGAAACTTAAAAAAAAAACGCTTGAAAACGTATTTCAAGCCAAACCTAACTGGCATCTATCTTTGCCTGAACCTAACCAAACTGCAACCATTTAATAACCTTAAAACAATGTGTAACAACAGCCTGTTGGTTTCTGGCAGTATCATACAGGTACAAGGGGGATCTCGTCTATCTGTATGAGATACAGAAGATCGTGACAAAATGTCTTTTTGTGAAATATAAGGACTGAGGATGGGTTGTGTCTTCAGTTTCTTTATATTTGATAAAATAAAAAAAATAAAAAATAAAAAAACACTTGAAAAATGTTCCAATCATGAGCCCCCAAAAAAATGTATGCTTGTGATAGCCAATTAGGTCACTGCAGCAGAAAGAGAAACACTGTGCATGTGAAGAAAACTCAGGGTGGAACAAATCTTAATAGGCTAGTTTTTGGCTCCATACAGCTTATAAACACACAGAGACACAGAAAAGAACACAGACTTATTAAACGGACCCAGCGGGATGTTTTCTGGCAGCTGTGTCCCAATTAAATACTACACATTTATTCTATCTGGGTTTTCAGTTTGTCGTGTATTCAAACTGGGAAAAAAAGTCACTCAAAGCTGTCAGCTCGCCGATGGAATTTGCTTCAGTTTTTGAAAGCGGAGTTGATGGACACTTTTGTCCCCACAATTCTATGCACAACAGAAATGGGGAAGCTAAAATTAAAAGCAATTACGGATGATGGATAAGACAAGAATAACGGATGATTTGGTCGGAATAAAAATAATGTTCTTTTTGTTTGTGCAATTTTCAGATTTTTCACTGGAAGCTCGCCTCCCAAAAATCGGTTGACTGAACAAGTACTTTAATTTCTTGCTTTCTGATTTCTAGAATGAAGATAAGAAATTAGCGATTGTGTTTGCATAAAGTGTGGAACTGGGGTGTAGTTAATGAGAATGAGTTGATGGCATTGTGGGTAAAACAAGAATGAAAAAGGCTTTTATGGTCAATACAATACGTACTATAGTCTCTTACACATGGTTTGGAGAACTGTTAACTGGTGATTGAGCTGGAGGAAGTGTGTGTATTGGGTTTTTTGTATTTGTGTCTTTGCAAACATAAACGTTTGGAAAATGAATCCATGTCGGCCAATCCTCTCCTGTCAAGTTAATTCGGAGGGGTTAATATGTGGTTTTAGGGTAGGAGCTGGAATTGGACTTAGATTAGGGTTGGGATGAGACCGGAGCTTAATTGTTGTCGTAAATCACCACGACTGTTAACAGCATTAAAAGAAAAGGCACTTAGTCAGTGGATCTCATTTGTGTGTAGGGGCTTTTTTGTCAAGTGTCCTTTGGTGCTATTGTGTGTGTGCTTGTGGCTACTTTTCTGTAAGCAAATGTTTACAGTTTGTGCGTTTGTGGATCGCCTGCATATGTGTGTTTGTACTGTCAGTTAGCTTGTGTGTGCCGTGCATGTGTGTGTGTGCGTGTGTGTGTCAGGTTGAGCTCCAGCGACACGAGAAGAGCAAGAGTTTGACACAGAAGCTTGTCGGCTTCCATCAGGATCACATCACCTCCTCACTGCCTCCCGCCCATGCACCTCTTCTCTTCTCTTCTTTGATCTGAATGTATTACTTCCACTCACATTTGAGAGATGTGCAAAGGACTGCAGGCGGACTCACATGTTTCTCCCTGCATCTACCATCCTCGCGCTCCTCTCCTCTCTCAGTAACAAGCTGACAACAGACAGTTGGATGTCAGTCAAAGCTACAGTCCATCATGACATCTCCTGTCAGAGGCTGGATTTAACCTATGGCCAACATGACCACAGCACGGAAGATGGAAGGACTCCTATATGCTTCCGTCTCAGCCCGGAGCAAAGCATTGTGGGTCTGCAACCCTGAAATAGTTTCTCCACTCTTGACCGGGCACAAACAGCCCCGCAGTAAACCGAAAAAAGAAAAATAATGGCTCCATTATTGGCTGTGTTTCTGCAGCACATGATTATCTTTTTTATAGCCAGCAGTGTTTATGTACACACAGAAACACCACCACCCACGCTCACACTTACACTCTCATCCACACACACACACATTCTTATAAACCATTATATGCAATAAGAAACATATCATATGGAAATCATGGAGCCCTGTTAGAATCAATAGAACGTCTGTTTAACTAATCGATTGAATTGAGACAAATGATTTCAGCATTTTTCATCATTTCCTGCCAGTGATATTAATAAATGAAGCCTGGAGGTTTCACTTCTCCGTCAGTTCATTTGGTTTTCATGACTCAAATACAATACTAAACAAGTTATTACTAGGCAGCATGATTCATACTTCATATTTATTATTCTTTTCCCTATAAAAGCAAACAAAAATAAAGGATAGGATGTTGTGCAGCTATTAATGTGTGTCGGGACTGAATCCCATCGTCTCAGTGCATTTTGAGTCAGCTACAGGGATTGTATTCCATGAATCAACTAATTAATTACACTGTGTGCATTTACTGAGGTTATCTTTAGTGTATTCAGTGACACTATGTGCTCAGTCTTGTTTGCATTGGTGACCAGCAGAGTCAGAACTGTGTAATTACAAAGTAATTGCAGTATAATTGCATTGCTATGTCCAAAAGACCTTGAAGTCAGGCATCTTCAGTCAGCCTCATTATCGAAACTAGTAGCCACGGAACTGCAGCAATTTCTGCACATAATGGGAAAATCATACCTTACGGCTGGTGCGACGTAATCGATTGTGTAAAATGTTTTTTTATTAGGTAATATAGATTTAAAATATAAAAGACTGCTGTGACATTATTGTCACGTGTGCATTTTGCCAACGATGTTGTCAGAATAAACTGAAACTCACTGCTGCTCACCGAACAACTTAAGGCTCACTGGTGGGAATTAATTGTCAGTAATTGGAAAAAAGGCAGCGTAATGGGACAATTAGATGGCCTCTACTTGAAGATGTCAAAATGGCCATTCATCGAGTGTCAGCGTGACAGTAACCTTGACCACAATTTGAAAGGGGAAAGCATTAAATATTCATGAACACCTAAGGGAAGAGGAGGCGCTCCAGGGAGCCGCTGTATGCAGAGATTGTGTGCAAGTCCTTTTACTTGTCATGGTTTGTGGAACATCCGTATGCGGGTGCCTGACTATAGGGCACATACAGTATATGTGGGCTGACATGCAATCAAGCCCCACTCCAAACATTGAGTAGAGGCAGCTTCTTGTTAGTCAGAGTGGAAGACAGACATGTCTGGACTCGAGGCACCGCTGGCATTTCAGAGTGAAGTGCACCACAGTGAAAACATACATCAGCAGGCTGGTATAGCTCCCAGGTAGCTCCGGAATTCCAGACCCACTTTATATTGCAGACACAGCTCGTCTTCAGTTATTCTCTCTTTTCTATTTCCCCTCTCTGTCTCATTCAATCTCTCTCCATGTGTTTCTTCTCTTCTTGTCTCAGCAATCCTTTATGTAAATATATCTTTTTACTCTGCATCTTTCTCTTGTGACTGTCACGTTAGTTTTCCGTCCCTTTCTTCATGCGTGCCGAAATGCACCTCTGTGCCACAGTTGAGTCGCTGGGGAAATATCCCCTGAGGTAGGCATGTCTTTGTGGCCAGCTTAGAAATTTCTCCCCCCTTTTTTTCTGCCCTTAAAATCAATAGTTCTTCTATCTTCTTGTATTTATTCAGAGTTTCCATCCTGCAAGGAGGGGGCACTGCAAACTCAGTCAGACTTTTGGGGGGAAAAGGAGGGTTCATTTGCATACATTAGCATCCCATTAACACATCAAACCTGCTGACTTGAAAGGGATGCCTTGATTAGGAACACCACCAAATTACTGTATGTCTACTTCCTCACTCCTCTCTTCCCCTTGTCCTCTCACTATCTCCGTGGCTTGTACTCCTCTGCCTCGCTGAGCATTGTTACAGTACGGTACACAACATGTGTGTGTGTTTGTGTGTATTTGTGCATCATTATAGAGGATAATGGTGGAATATCCCTCAACCTTTGATGTGCCAAACACTTCCTATAACCCATCTCTGTCTCTTGCCGTCTTTATGTTTCTTCCTCAGGCGTTTTTCTTTCCCCATAAGATCTTTCCCTGCTTCCTCACAGCGTCACTGACATGTTTGGCAGCCTGATCTAACATTTCAAATCCATGTTTTCACATGTGTGTTATGTCACCGAGCACACTACAAATTGCTTTTACACATGACCAAATGTACTGCACTATAACATGCTACGAGCCCTCTAAAGATGAGCTGACTGCGTGGGTGTCGGAATATAAATGTGCTTCCATATCGCCGTTCGCTGATTTAAATCACTGACTTATGTAATGGGATACTTCTTGACTGTCACTCACAGCAGGGAGTGAAATGACTTCTACTACCTCTGCTTTTACTGTAGCATCGTCGATACCATGATAATATGCCTGTTTTGTTGGACTGTTGGACGGTCTGTGTTAGCCGCTCCCAGCTGGATGAAACTGAGGACAGATAAAACCAAAATCAGACCGAACATGTACAATGATTTGTCTTCTCACTGTATCCTGTCGTATGCTTTGATATTCTTTATTAAACCATCTTTAAAAACCTGCAGTTGGCATCGTCAGGGTCCAGCTGCCACATGCTGTGAGGGTTATTCACAGGAAAACGTCATCGTGATTAATGATCGTAATTAGTTTAAGTACTTCTCCTCGTAAAAGTGTTGATTTTGACAATTATTCAAAGCTTTTAAGGGTTTCTGTCTGCGGTGCATATCCCAATTCTCTATGCGGTGTCACTTCCTGTCAAAATCATACCATGTATGCTGTTACACCTACATAACAATGCAGTATCCAGCAAAAAAAATACAGCTCCTCTTCATATAATCTAAGTAATCACGATGGCTTTGACAGTTTCAGCCACAGCATTACTTTTCCCAAATGAGCATATTGACAATGTTATGTTTGGCATAAGTGGATTGAGCATTCTTCCAGACAGACGCAAGCACGCAAACACTGTATATGTGTATGTTTGTGAAAAGAGCCCTAATTGGATACTCTGTGCTGTTTACCAGTCTGAGTGAGCTAATGCAATTGCACAATTAAACTTGTTAAATCTTGCTAATTAAATCCAACAAAGACGTCAATAGCGATCAATTACAAGTTGGGAAGTTGGAGAGTCTCAGGAAACTGTTTTGAGAGGGTGGCTTGAGAAAATTCACAATTACAAGACATTTGACACTAATGAGATATAAAAAGTACTTCAGCACACGGATGTACACAGACATACATCCATACATACAGTTACTCTAAAAGGTTGAAATTTGTCAAATGTGTTTCAGACTAATCACAAATTCACACCTACAATCATTAATTATTGCTATTGTGAGTCATAGTAATAGTAAACAAACATTTTAACTCACAGCAGGAAATAGAAAAACTAGCACTGAAGCTGTTTCTCCATCTGTTGATTGAAACTCAGGGCTCACCTGCGGTTCTGGTTTGGTTTCCTTCAACTCTTGAAATAAATATGTGGAGCTGCTGTACTTCACCAACTAACCCTGCTTAGCTCTCTTCTGCACTGGACTACAATTACCATCTTATTACAAGTATTACTAATGAGATTTAAACCTCGTCTCCCTACATTTGTGTTTGGTATTTACACAGGATGAGCAAGGCAACTAGCAACACATTTCCCGACTTTATGCACGTGCTACCAGCATTAAAAGGAAAAAAGATGCCTTGCGGCTGAACATTAATATAACACACTTTGGTTGCCCCTAACCTTTTTCTGTCATCACTCTCAAAAGTCAGCGTTACCAATCCCACAGCACAGCTGTTGGCTGCTGTTGAACATGTAATGAGCACGATCAAATCCCTCAGTTCAGTTGTCTGACAGCATGAAAACAGATGTTTAAAAAGGATTCCAACCCCAAATGACCACCATGCTGATCTGCATGAGACTAATATTATCACATGAACTCTGAAAATATGGGAGGTAATCAATATGTCGTCACTCAAAACTCGTCAAATTCAGCAGCTTGGTTAAGGATCTCAAAATGTGACGCTGCAATAACACGTTGAATGGTACATTTGGTCACACCTACAGAGTACAGCTGATATCATGACTTTTGAATCTTTAGTTGGCCATTTAGTTGTCACACGGTTGAGGTTTGGTTATGTTTAGAAAAACTACTTTTGGGTTGAAATAACTGCCGTAATTCTTGTATCTTACAGCAATTTATGTGCTGTAACTCGTCATTTGCATACATCAACTTCTCATTTACGTACGCAGCATAATTTGAAAGCAATTCCCTCTCGACATTTCGTCACAAATGGAACATGACCTCCAGTGTCAGGAGGGAAAGTCCAGTGTGAAACACATCCAACCACCCCAGTCATCCCCTACCTTGGACTTTGCTCCCTCTTTATTCCTCTGCACTGGAGGGACGCTTCAAGAAGTGATGCTGGAGGGGTAACTACATCGTTAAACTTGGAAATCTAGCACTGCTGACCAGGCTGCTATATTTGACGCATTGCGAGTGATAACAAGCTGTAGGAAATATGTAGTGGAATTATCATTTTACAAATTATAGACATTTTGCATGGGATTTTTGTCGCTCTGATATTTGGTCACAGGCGGGCAGTGTTTAGTAGGTTCACTTGGACATGTTTGCTGAAAACAGCTGCTTGCTGCAGTTTAATGAGATTAACCAAAACAGTGAATGTGCTGTAAAGCAAAACAGGGGGCTAAAACGTCTCTGTGGGTTTGGGAAGTCATTAGACACATGGTTAATCCATACATGTATCATGATTTGGTAAGCAATTAAAACACAATATCCTTTTAAGAGAACAGTCAACAACGATGCTGATTGGTGGATTCCTCTGTATTGCATTGACCCCATTAACATTCTGATTGAGCTGACAAGATCATTACGTCTTGATTGCCTGCTAAGTAAATCAGCATAAAGAGACGTACTGACGTTTGGCTGCCATCGCTCACACTCTCAACATCGCTCAAGGAAAAAAAAAAAGCTTGTTACGTGTTTCCTGGTTTATATTAGTCTTCCTCCCATCTTGGCTCACTCCCAGCTTCTGTTTTCCGTTCCCAGTCACGCTGAGAGCTCCTCTTGGCATCTTAGAGGATTCACTCACCTAAAAACACTGCGTTCTAGCCACAATATGCGGCCTCTTATCTGTTTAATTTTCTCCCACCTCGAAAGCATGCCACGGCATCATCCTTGTTTATTACTGTCAGAGAGACACCAGTCGAACTCCCACTGGTGTGCCATTATTATCGCACAGATGGCGATGAGGGTTGAGAGAGAAAGACCGAGCACAGACATGAGGAGAGAGAAAACTGAGCGAGGGAGGGCAGGGTGAGAAAAAAAAAAAAAAACAGGAAGACGGAGAGAAATTGAGTGGTGTTTTCCATTTAAACAGCAACCAGATGGTTTTCTGAATGTAGGCAGGAGTAGATCGCATGTTTTTATCCTGCAGTGACAATACACCTTTATACAGCTCCGTTCACAGGGGCACACACACAAACATGCACTTCAGCATATACAGTGAGCACGCCTTTGACACGCCTTTATCCCAGAGGCTTTCTCCTGTCAAGGTAAATCCCTGCTGTCAGAAACAGTATCGCACAAAATGCAGTGACCCCTTCCTATGTTCCTTGACTCTTGGTGTGCTTGTTATTCAGATGTCAGGGGTCTTTTGGGGGTTGCAGAGTCTCACATGTGCTTTTATGTCCCTTGATGCATGTGTCAATTTACATTTCATTCTCACCAAGGGAAAACTACTCCGCAGTGATTTTCGTAATATGAAGTCAAAAGATATTGAGATGTCAAGGTGAAAGCTGGCTGAAGTTTGGTTGAAATGCACAAGCTTTTAGATGTAGATTACTTACTAGGTGGGAGGTCGGTTAAAGCCAGCTCAAACAGCACAGCACATACATGTTGTGAGCCGAAGGATAAAAGATATTGGCGTTCCTAGCACAAATATACAGGCAGATAAATCTGAAATAATCCATCAATAAATAAGATAAGGGCCATCAAATGGAGACTGCATTTAATGGACAAAATCCACTTGGACAATGTTACGATAGTCACTCGGTCACGGTGACTTTACAGTCCTGCTTATTTGACGTGTTTAGCACCAAAGCAGTGGTTGCACCCTACAAAGAGTGGTCTCTCAGATCAGCTGTTACGCCTCAGAGTCAGCACGAGTCTACACAAGACCACCGGACCCTCCCAGTGGGCACATTAAACTGTATTGCTGATTTTATTATTATCACGAGAGGGCAGGGGGTCATTGTGCAAGCGCGCATGAAGGGGCGTGTTGGATGGTTTTCTGTCTATCTGCCTGTTATGGAGATAATGGAAGAACGTCTGTAACTCAACAACATAACAGTAATGAGATTACATTAATGTCTTACTTTGTAACAATGACACAGCAACAATATGTAACCTGTGAAAATCTTAACTTTAACCTTTGAATCAGCAGAAACTTTATATTTGGTGTTTTGTTTTTGTTTTTTTGTATCACTCTGTAGCCTCCCAGTAGTATTACGTATACACCTAAATTCCAGATTGCGATCAGTACAATAAACATGATTTAGAGTTCAAAAAATGTGTCCTGATGTAGGTCTTTGTCTCCTCAGCCCGCCTACTGTGCCTCTCCCATGTGACTTAAGAACTACAGTGTGTGTTTGAACATGGCACACACACACACACACACACACACACACACACACACAGATTCAGGGCTGGCCAGTGGCCACACAGAGTGAACAGGATGAAGTATATGCTTCGGCTGAATTCACACGAAATCTGGCAATGTGGGATATTATGTTTCTGATTCATTGCTTTGTCTCCCTCTCCTCATTCACCGAGCATCTCACTCGACCACTGCTGCTCCGTCTCCCTTGTTGATCTGGGGAGTAGGTGCCAACTTCTAATAGCGTTCTGATAAACAACAACCGACATACCATGTACATTATGCCTCTAAATTAAGGTTTAATGGTAATTAACAAGCATCATCTACCTCCTCCCAAGCTCACACCTGCCAAGCTATCTCGTCATGCTTCCATTGTCAGAGAGTGGGGAGGAAGGGAGGACATCAGCTCTGTAACCTACGTCACTAACTCTGCTGACGGCTGAGTGGGAGTGTCCACTTTAAAAAAAAACAAATGAGAACAAGGAGGGATCCGCTCTTTAAATGTAGCAAATGTCCACTAGACACGTTATCAGTGATACGTTATATAGCACTAGGACCTGGTCTTCCACCCCCAGATGCCTCCCAGGTGCCTGCTCTTGTTTAAATCTCCTTGTTTACTGGCAGCTTAGATGTGTGTTATTGTTGCTATGTTTTCAATTTCATGCATGCTTCTTGTTAATTGGCTTGCCAGGGTGTGTATGTGTGCAGGAGGGGAAGGTGATGTTATGTATTCCACCAAGCAGCCGCTCTCTGCACCTATGAGGCCCAAGTCAATCCGGTAGCACCGGTCCGTGGCTGAACGCTTTGGAAAAGCCTGAGGTCACCCAGGAAAGGAAAGGATGGAGTCCAGAGAGACGGGAGGGGGGATGATGGGGATTGTGAGCGAGGGAAGGAGGATTACATGCCAGAGAGAAGTCGTTTGTCTGCTGAACAACGTTCCCCCTCCTGGCTCGTTCTTTACCTTGTGCCAACAGGAACAATTGTTCTCATGTAGAGTATTATTCACAAATGATACGCTTCTTAACATCCTTTTTTTGAGGTTCAAATCTTTACTTCTTCCGACTGGATCCTTTTTTCTGGTGATGTGTTCTTCAACTTTGTTCTCCTTTATTTGTGGTGAAATAAATAAATAAAAATGAATCTGTTTCTAGAAGTCCTCTAACTGACCTTCATTCACACACGTGTCTGTCACAGAAATTAGCTGGGTGGCAGTGGAATGTGAAGATGTCACAGCTAATGATTTGAGATTTGTTAAGGTCATTTGTGTTTTTCTCGCTATTTAACCCTCAAAAGACCTCGACAGCAGCCGGTGGCAGTAGTTTCCATGGCGAATATAATTTTGCCATCACGTTCTGCAGAATTCATTTGTCAAGGAAACCCTCATAGTTTTGTTCTCTGGGCTAACAGGCACGTGTTGCTGCCAGGAGAATGTCATTGTTCATTTTCAATGGATAATGGACTGAAAAACAGTCGCTTTTCTGTCACTGGCCTAAAAACTGTATTCCCTGAGCTTTTTTTGGACACATCGACACGGTCAGTAAATTAAATGAAGGATTACCCCTGGATGATATCATTATAAATGCATGTAACGTGCTTAGGGATGGTAAGTTGTAGACAAAAAATATGATATTGATGTCTACAACATCCATGTGAATCTATAAAAATGAAACAAATAAACAAAAAATCGAGGAGGATCTATCTGAGTTGACACTTGTGGCACTGGAACAGGGTCTGTTAAAATCATGTCATGTCTGTGGTAAGAGCCGAGCCAGGAGACAATATGTTTTCTGAAGTGTTATATTCGCAGGTGGAATGAAGTGATGGAATACTGTAGATGGATGACGTAAAAGACTAGCAGGGGACTGGAGAGGCGAACAATGCGCCTGCATGAGGACAGCAGTGCTTTTCATCCGAAGCCTCCACTGACGCTCTCAGTTTTCTTGAAGAAAACGAAGCAGCGGAGAGAGAAATAATATTTCTTACATTGAAATGCATTACGTGTTGAACAGTTATCCTTGAGTTGTATGCAGCTAATTGAGTCAATTCAGGATCTGTGTGCAAAGAACATCCCTCACATTGCGCCTCACAGCAGACATTATTCCTTTATCACTTGATGTTTTAGAAAATATCTGCGCTGAAACGACAAGTGGATTTTTCAATTTCTCCCTGAAAAAGATCCTTGAGTTCAGCTCTGCAACCCGCAACAAAGTCTGGACCGACATCTCAGCTTCCAGCGCACAAAATGCGCCACGTTTGTGTCTCTCCCCTCTACAGACTGTCTGTGTCAGACCCTGGTCTCATTGGTTGGGGCTTTACAGGGATCTCTCCCAAAACCTCCATACCTCCACCTGCCAGGTGAGATTGCCTTTCTATTGCTCTGGAATAGCCTCGCGACAGGGGGCAATGAGATGGGCTTAGCTAGCCCGCGTTGCTAACTAGACTGAGGGAAACCCTTTTCTGCCCAGTCACACCAGCAGGAGGAAATAAATTCTTAACACAGCAGAAATTGAATCCATCACACCCTCTGAAGACAGAATAAATAAACAGTGTCCAGAAAAAGAAGAGAGAAAAAAGAGGCAGAGTGAAATCCCTCGTTTCTTTGGCTCAACACAGTGACTCAGAAAATTAGACTTTGTTATTCGAGAGCCCCCCAAAAAAACCTAGAGTATTAAAGTAAAGAGAAAATGGGAAATACTAAAAGTACATAGACAAAAGGGAAGGGAAGAATATTTAAATAGACGGTACTCGAACAAGTCATTTACACTAATACTATAATAAGAGTTTTTGTTCTGTTGGGAAAATCCTGCTAAGCTGAGAAATAAGTTAATCAAATTCAACATCACATACTTCTTTAACCGAACGCCTTGGCCTCTTGCCATGTTCTGAAATTATTATCTTAGTGTACTGACTAATTTACTGGTTAGCTGAGCACTAATGATTGAATGCCTGAACATGTTGCCCCGAGCAGTGTGTGTGTGTGTGTGTGTGTGTGTGTGTGTGTGTGTGTGTGTGTGTGTGTGTGTGTGTGTCTGCATGTCGTTGTGTCTCTGGGTGCGGGAGAGAACAAGCAGGCCTCATGACTCACGCTTGAATCCCTCCCCTCTCCACATCCCGTCCCTGTGGGTTGACAAACACAGCCGTCGCACACTGACAGCACTAAACAGCGCTCTGGGGGACAGTCGGCGCTTATTTTACAACTGGTCGGGAGTGGCACTTGATGCTTGAGTTATGATTCTTTGGAGAAAAATCATTGCAAAAAGGATCAAGTTTCATCTGGCAAATAAAAATGATTAATACCGTGACAAATAACGCCACAAAAAAAACTGGCCTGATTCATCCCCATTAAACGTCCCAATTGATCTCGCTATTACAACCTGATTTGTCTCAATTTGTTGTAAACACAAATTGAATCAGATTACACATTGATCCTGTGCCCTGGGTGAAATTTGTCATTCTTTTGTAGATGAGGATAAATTAATCTCTAGCAGCACGCCAATTGAGGCGCGGTGTATCATCTTTTTTTTTTTCTTTCATGGTGAATTTTAGTAAACACAGCATCCACTTTCTGTCTTGAGTCACTGAAGAGCCTCCCTCGTGCATCCAAGCAGGAAGTATTCATACAAAGGGTTTGATTTCTTAATTATCACTGTAGTTTAATTCAGAAATACAAAGGTATAAAAAAAAGGGGTTGGGGTTAGCAAAGCACAAATATGTTTTATTGAATTATCCGACCGACTGATACTCAAATCAAGAGCGGACGCCACGTTGTTTGATCGCACCTTTAGAAAGCTCAATGCCACATGACTAAGCAGTATAGATCAACTCGGTGCATAATTTCCTGTCTTCTGTTTCTCAACACAAACATTTACATGCACAGACAGTGTGCTCCAGGCCATCCCAGTGTACGTTGCAAACCTTTGCTCTTTAACAGCTACGCTTGTCCACAGATTATGCTGTCATAGCAACGGAGGCGAGCATGCTGCCCTCCCCCACGCCCGACTCCTCGTACGCCCACACCTACGCCTTCCTCTCCTGCTCTCCCTCTGTTTTCTGCCTTTTACCCTGCTTCCATGTTCTCTTTTAACTATCATGGCTTTTTTTTTTACATAAAAGTAAAAAGACAGAAACATTATGTTGAGGACTGGATTAGGACGTGCACGATATACTGCAAGCTGCAGCGGACAGACTAACATGGAGAAACTCTTTCTGTGCACTCACTTCAGCAGCCAGTCCTGATTTCTTACATGTCACATTAACAATATCATGCAACACTTAAGCAAGAAGCAGATTTCTTTTTCAACCAGCTTTGTACCAATACGATGTCGAGATGCAACTGAATGATGGTAATGAGTGAACAACATGCATCTACAACAGCACCGTCCACGTCCGGGTGTATTTTAAGGACTTTTAAGGTTGTGCCGGTCTGTGCGCAGTGTGCATGTTGCACTACTCCAGAGTCACGCATGTGTTTACTTTATGATGTAATGTGTGTTTACATGCATGCACTTTGTTGCATTTGCAAGCACACACACACACACGATTGTGCACACACATGAATGTTCTCGTACCCCACAGGAGGCAAAACAGGCTCTTTTGAAAACAGGTCGGGTGGAAGTCCTGCGGTTAGACTTTGGAAGAAGTTGTTCTGGGAGTTAATTAGTAAAGGGCCCACATTAGAACGGGCTAAGTGCCCATGAGCTCTACTCTCAAATCTGGGACAACTAAGGCAGTTACACACATAAGATGGTGATACCCGTGTGTTACAACATACAGCTGCGAAGAGAATCAGCTACAGAAAATCTATCCATCCAGTTTATCAAAGAGTATTTTCAGAATGGGCTGCTCCTTCAGATATCTACCACAGCAAATGAAAGAAGTACTTCACACAGTAAATCCATTAGTATTGAACACTCAAAAGTGTGTGCTTGAGACACGACTCTGACAAATTATAGCAAGAATTCACAGCAGTAACTATGGATTCTCACAATGACAGATTCATGGTGAGATTGATTGATGAGTTTCTCTGCCATGTTCTGTTGGTTCAAAACAAGAATGTATCCACCAAAACATTCTGCTTCTAACCAGGTTTTAGGACACAGTGGCAGTAGCAAAAGATGTACAAACAAATAAATAAATGATGTATCATTTTGACTGGTTGAACATACAGATTACTGGCTGAGAGAGGAGTTTCAGTACGTTCAGTGTGATGTTTTATCTGCCATGACTTGGACTCCTAACAGTTAGGAACACGAGCGAAGTGAAGCGAAGTAATTGGAACATAAAATATACAGGAACCCACAAACTAATACACATCTCACGACTAAAAATACAAACTACAAAATCATATTGTATTCTTCCTGGCCGTTCCTCAGAAATAATAAATAACTGCCACAGATGGTGCGCATCGTATACAACGACCTTTTGTCTGATCACACAGCAAAAATCACACACTTCATCAGTCACATCATTAAATTTATACAAGCCGGGTGTTTTCTGACTGAATAATCAGACTCAGACAACATCAGGTCAAAGTGTCCCACAATGTCAACACCCTGAATGTTATCTTAGAAAGAAGAGGAAGAGGAAGAGGAAGAAGAAGCAGAAGAAGAAGCAGAAGCAGAAGCAGAAGAAGAAGCAGAAGCAGAAGAAGAAGCAGAAGAAGAAGCAGAAGCAGAAGAAGAAGAAGCAGAAGAAGAAGAAGAAGAAGAAGAAGAAGAAGAAGAAGGAAGGGGCACAGAAGAGCAGGAGGGGGCATCTGAATAATAACAGCTGGTCAGTCACTTACTTGCAGTGCTTGTGTGGCCCACTAAGCGTCTCGATGACGAAGCATTCACCTCCATTCAGGCAGTACGCCAGGTCCTTCTCGTGGCAGGGTTTGAAATGCTCCGAGTGCAGCGGAGGGACCGTTGGAGACGCTGCAGGACAAACAAAGAAACTCTTGTTAGTCATAAAAACAAAACAGATGTGTGTTTTTCATGAATGCATTCGGACTCTAACAATCAGGCTCAGTGACAGTGTTTATTCATCTCGCTGTCTCCTGGCAGCCCGTTTCTCCTCAAACTTCATTAGTCTCTTTCTTCAGTACAATTCTGCAAATAAATCATCATATCATCCTGAATTGCGGCTGAAAAAAACTCTCACTCTCCATCCGGGGATCCATAACGAGTGCGTGCCACTGCATCACAACGCGCTGCTTGTTGTGGACAATACCAAACACACAATTGTTTGTTTAGACCCTGCGATGTCACCAGCGTAAGATGGATGGAGGATGGGTAATAATCTGTCCTGCTGTGATTAATACACTGTGGTCACACTCATGCTGTTGGAGAGCTTGACTTCTCCCCAGCGATTTATCACAACATGCACGGCTGATTGTGGACAGCGTGCACTTGTGAGGGAATCTGCTCAGCGCGCCTTAATGGATGATCTTATCATTGAAATTAATAAGTGAGGCACCAGTTGCTTAAGAGGAAATATGGAAATGCTACATTGACCTGATCTTAAAAAACTGTGAAACCGTGGCGCAATTAATGGCATTCTGGGGCGTATTTGCGCTCGTTCAGGATAATTTGTAGAACAGAAAAGATGAATGAAAATGTGGAGCTTTCAGAGGGTTCATGGGCAGTCATCCATCAGCAGTGTTTTGAAAGCCTGAGACGCAGTCGGTCGGGGCACGGCTTTCAGACGTGCGGAGAAATCAGATCTGCAGCACAGTTGATGTTCTTATTAACACCGGACTGCTGACTGTCTCCTTTGTGCTTACAAATGAAAACTGCGCCTGCTGAAGGCTCTCATCAGCAGAAGCTCAGCCATGTTTGTTTAAGTGGCAGGATGAACAGTGATGAGACAGAACTGCATGCTTCAGTGATTGGAAATCATGTTGTACTCACAGGAAGCTGTTATCACCACTAGTATACTGATTACTGCGCCGGCATGTCCTTTAATGGTGTGTGGAGGATACATCCAGATGTAGTGAAGATTTCTCAATCACCAGATAATAAGAGATTAATAATAAGCATAATGAGCAGTGTTTGGGGTGAGGGTGACTGGGTGACATATAGTGAGTAATTTCAGTGTAGCACCAGATCCCTTAATCAGCAGTGTGAGGTGTATGTGGAGGGGGGGTTGGTTGGTTGGTTGGTTGGTGGCTGGGTGAAATTATGAGATGCCGTGTGGTGATAGAGCTCCAGGGAACTTTAATAACTCTTGGTAATTGGCTGTATGGGGACTAGTTTCCATCTGAGTGGGGAACAGGTTGAATTGTGTCAGCAGTTAAGATGTGATTTTATTAGATTAGGTCGTCAACGGGTTGCAAAAGAAAGAGGGTCTCAATCAAAGTGGTAGCATGTTTAAAAAAAAAAAAAAAGGATCTTCATCAACGCTCCAAAATCCAAAAAAGACGACAACATTTGCAGCACATTACAGGGAAACAACACTGATTTTACCAGCCTGTCGTTTCACTCTAAATCTAAAATCTGTTTGCCACTGATGCAAAAACGGTCTAAAATATTAAATTAATCCAACATTCATTGCTTTGCTTTGCACGCTTGTCTCTCTGGCTGCAGGCGCTGCTTTTCAACAGGCAGGACTGAAGGTCAACCGCCTTGAGACTGAGAGGGTTTATTTTCATTAAGGTGACCTTGAGCCTGACAGTGAAGCTCCAACCTGCTTCCAAGATTGTATGAACCCTATAGAAGCTTGATGGAGGTGCAGACTTTATATAAAATGAAATACATTAACATTTATTTGGAGCTGGTGAGCGACAGGCAGGGAGTGTGCTCTGTGTGACAGGCTGCCTGACATCATTCTGGTTTCACAGTCTTTATTGTTGCAAACTTGTTTACAACTGTGTCAAAGTGGCAATTTGTAATTTTCGTGAGAAAAAACTGTCTTGTTTTCAACACACTGCAACAACCAGTGACAGGATATAAATACGAGTGCTGGGGATGGACGTGTTGTGCGTCCAGGTGTCATGTGACTGGAGTTGGTCAAGTAATGTTGTTTTCAACAGTAACCTCTCCAACCTTAACTAAGCCATGTGCATTTTTACACAATCATATCAACAATTTTCTGGCAATTGTGTTGAACTCATATTATAACTTGATTTATCTTAAGCAGATATGCAAGTACGTATAACGCTCACTTGATGGGAATTATAAAGTCAGCCTAGCATGAACAGCATGAACAGCATGAACAGCATGAACAGCATGAACAGCATGAACAGCATGAACATGGATCCATGCAACCATCAACTGGCACCTCAAATCAACGGTTCTCTTCTTTCCTCTGCAGTTCCTTTGCAGTGGATTCATGAGGACATAATGAGATTAAATTCATTTTGAAGAATGGATTCTCTCCCTAAGTGCAGCTGTCAGCTAGAAAAGAAAAAGTGGAAGAAAACTCATAATAGGCTAAGTGGGAATTCATAATATAACAATGCCATTTGGTATGTCATGACATGATTCCTTTGGCTTACAGTGCCACACATTCTGCACACACTGACTCTCACAAACAAAGCCTAGAATCACAAAGCACTGCTGTGTCTCTCTGAGCATTTGCTCTGCAACACTACTAGAATTCTTCAAACAGGAAAGGATTTCCCTCCAGACACGATTTCATGCTTGGACTGGGCTGAGCTGTTTCGTTAGTCTCGGCGATAAGTGACAGAGACGCCGTTTGTCGTCCTCTCCCTTTGTTTTTTTGTTGACGGAGTTGTCACAATGCACTGTAGGTTGTTTAGCTTAACACTCGTCACCTGTCAGCTCAGATGCGGCGCGCACTCAAAGAATCGTGTCATTTAGGAGAGAACGCCAGAGCAAAAAAATCATTTCTGTCTGCCGAAAATATCAGTGCAAGTTTGAAAACACTGCTCGCAGAAGGCAGACGTCAATCATTGCAGAAGAAAACAGTGCAATTTACTCCACCCTGCTGTGAAGAGAGAAAGAGGGAGAGGCGGCGCAAAGATCAATAAACCATTGGGCGCTGGATAACACAACCCCCCCGCTTCAATGTCTCTTTTCCTTCATTTGACTTCATCACTCCCTCTCTGAGCCTGCTGGAAGAACATGAGCAGGGAAATAAGGAATCTGTTCATTTTGCATCGTGGCACCGTTTGGTTGTAGTGGAGAAAAGGCAGCAGGCATTTATGTAAGACTTTATAATTGAATAAAAAAAACAACATCACTCGGAGCCCCTTACTGGACTTCTATCAGCGATGTCTTCAGGAGACTCTCAAAGAGCTGAATATGCAAAGGAGATCAACACGGATATGAATCCAATCACTTGTGGGTGCAGGTGATGAAGTATTCATGATTTAATTATTGTTCTTCCGTTTTGTAAATCTGGATCAGCGGGGGAATATACAGGCTGAATTTGAGCATTCACCAACTCACATTCGAAGACACGACGACCCTGCTGGAAAATGGGTTTTCATACTTCAATGTTCCCATCACCAAATATCTTTTGGAGGAGAGCAGGACACTGGCAGTGGAGATCGGGGCTGGAATCCTTTTCAAATGTGTTTTTAAAACACTTGGTTTATGTTCAGTACTGTGTGCTGTTAGTGTCTTAACTCTGACACTATGGGGGCACCATATTGACTTTTACTTACTAATTTTTGTTTGAAGACCTATAAGATGCCAGTCACTGTCAGAGGTTTCTTGGCAGACACAAGCAGTGTATTTTTCCTTTTCCCTTTGAGCCATAAGTCAGTAAATACTCTATCAGGCAAGTCAAATATTTTCCCACAAAAAAAAAAAAATCTAGGAGAGGAATCCAGAATATTGGCTCATGGTTTGCGGTATCCCTTCAACACACACTCATCTACCTCTGATCCACTATGGAAGACATGCAAAAAGTAAAGACTATGTTCAACTGAACTCACTGAGTTTGCATGAGTAACTAAATGGATTTCTGATGAGATATTTTCACAGATATTTGTGCAAGTTTCCATTTTCCAGGCTCATTTCCCCATTACTGTTTATCGAGCTTAAAGTGAGCCACAAAGCAAAGAACATTTTATCTCTTGCTTTTCTAAAACTAACCTTCCCCCGTGCTTTTTCACAGAGAATTTGATTAAATGCATGTTTAAAGATGCTCAGTTGAGGGAAATTTTGCAGTTGCTTCGCAAAATGTTAATTCATTTTGCAGTCTAGCCAAAACATAGTGTCCACAAAGGGAAAAACGCAAAGCTTTTCTTTGCTGGCATCGCAGTTTTTTTCTTTCTAAATGAATCAGGGCCACTTCAGCAAAATGTGCCTGAGCATAATTCGCATCATATGTTATCAAAACTAACAATTACCAAGAAAACACTGATTCTGCAAGAACTGATGAAACGTGGATGTGGTAAACATGTTGTGTTGATACAAAAGTCAGAGGTTAAAGTGCACACAGGGCTGAACGCACTGAGAAAAATGTTACAGCATTTGCATGATAATCACAGATTTCAGTCTCGTTTCTTTCCTCCGCTCTTTCCACCGAGTACATGTGTGTACACTTGTACACAGATGTGTTTGTGGGGGTGAAAGCATGGCAGTCCCATGGGCTAGCCTGTAATGGCGTCCTTCACGGATGATATTCTCCTGCAGTGGCAGACCGACAAGAAACTAGCCAGCCTGTGTGCTAGCCAGCCAGGAAGCTATGCTAACTGATTGCAAAGGTCTCTGGCAGGCTACACCGAGCCCGCCTGTTTATTGATTGGCCCTCAGAGCAGGAATAAAGATCAGAGGCACAGCTACTAGAGAAGAAATTAAATACAATACAAGCAAGACGGGGAAACAGTGTTTCTGGTGTAAAAAAGAAGACTTGTAGCGTGTGTGAGCTGGTAGATGTTTAGAGACGTAAGCAGTGGTGTAGTCAGGTGGCAGCACACAAAAAGGGGAGAGAGCCATTTAACCCAGGTGAAGGTGGCAGAGCTGCTTCAAACATGAAGCATGCACTCTCTAACAGCTTCCCCATTCAGTGCAAGTGCAGTCCAAAGGAATAACATCAGCCATTTAACACAAGCAGTACATGAATCAATACAAACAGTAAGCCAGAATAATTAAAAAGATAATTAAAGGTGTCTCAGGCTGGTCAGATTCACCCACGCAGCACTTGGAGAAACCTCACGCCCCTATGGACCTCACTTTGTGTGTGCACAGGGTTACTGTCATGATGAAACCAGAACGGGCCTCCTCATGTCCTCAAAGTAAATATCACATGTGCGCAAGCTTTCGATTCATTGGAGCTAAGGGGTTTAGCACCAACAGAAAACAGCAGTCCTACATCAAAGGTATGTGAGGGTACTCCCCTCTGGCCACAGGATGCAGCACGCTGAAGCCCCAGAAGACATCCTGACACTTTACTGGCTGCACAGCTCATTTGTTGTGCGGCTGTCCAATTACATTTCTTACATTTCTGACGTCCGTTCTTCCCTTCAGTGCATCATGGGAAACGGCTGACCTCACATGACAGCAGATGTAGATAAAGCACTTTAATTAGATATTTACTCCGTCTTCATGGAGTAAAAGTTTCTCTCTGATTAACGCACTGGTCGGCCGTGCAGCTGCTCTCATTCAGACTGCTGCTACTGTCATGGATACGTGATGGAGTTAATGGAGAGAGACAAATGAGTTATATGAAATTATTGGAGGTGACATATCTGCCTGTGTCCTCATAAGATTACACGCATGCTGGTGCTATATGTGCCTTTAATGGAGCCATGAAATCCACTGGTACAGGAACAGGCAGATTTAAGTTTAAACCAGCCCCTTATAACGGTGTTTTCATCCAGACATTTCAACTTTTTGGCGTATTTCTACCAAATGAATATATGAAGGAGTACCCAATCGTGGTTCTAGTTCGAATTGATCCACATACAGTGAGCAGTGTCCTGAGTGGTGAGCTGCATCTGTGAGAAGAGAGTCTAAACAACATCTTGTATCATCAATCAACGCTCATGGACTTCAGAGAATGGTCATAATGCCAACGTGCACTCTCTCTCACACCTGTGTGACCTCTACTGTCTTTATATTCTCCGCCAATCGTATTTTCCAGCTTACTTTTAATCCTGCAAGAAGTCAAGAGAGATTTCTGCTATTTCTGAATGCATTTTAAACCAACAACACATGTTATAAAACATAAAAAAGCAGCATTCATCGGAGGGATAGAACTGAGCCGGTTGGGGAACACCCGAGTGCTTTCTGACGAAGCGAAGAATTTAATAGAGTTATATCTGCTTTCATGAAGGATGATGCTGTGTTTCCTCAGAGAACAGAGATAGGAAAGCGAACCCTGAAGCGTCTTTCCTTAGCATTTAAAGAATTCTACAAGCTTTTATCAAGGCTGCCAGTTAGATACTTCTGGGTCAGTTCACTCAGTTTCGAGCCTTCATAATCAAAAAAGACTTTTCGAACACACCCCGGGCATACTCAGCATACAATCCCTCAGTAAACAAAGGTCAAAAAAACACATATCCCTTCTCCACTGGTCCATCTCTTTTTCATCCCCTTCTTATTTGTGCCACCACTTACTGCTCCAGTCTTGTTTTCTGTCTATTTGTCCGTCTGCAGCCCACCAACAGCAGGGATGCTAGCAATTTCCTTGCTGTCTAAGCAAAAGTACCTCTTCATCCTTCCCCGTCAATGAACCTAAACACATGTGAAGACGTCTACTGATGCAACACTGGCGTATACCCGACTAGCTTCTGTATCTATAGTGCACTGTACATCTAAGGCAGAGCCTCCAGAACTGGGACCAGAATACTGCTGCCATAAGGTCAGCAAGGAAATGTTGTAAAATCATATTCATGTTTGGTTTAAGTCCAAAACAACGACAATAGAATTATTAGTGTGATTTTTAGACACGCTATTGCTGAAATGTTACATGTGATGATATCTCTAATTCAGTGCAGTGACATTTATCTTATATATCAGGTGTTTTATCTAGTTTTTAATCAGGCAGTCTTGCAGGGAATTCTTAACCTGAAAGTCTTATCCTTCCAGGAGTGCTTTGATTTAATGAGGATGGCCTGAAATGTCCTCAGACTGCAGAAATGACCTCACAACACACACTCGCACACACAAGCAGCTTATTATCTGACTTCCTGTCACACTGTCATTCATCCTAATTCCCAAATTCTATTTCTCGCCCCTCTCAGAGAAGCCACGGCACATTTCGCAGACTACCCTGTGTGGCTGCAATGTCAGACACATGGTGGTTATATTGGTGTGAGGATATCATTATTGCACAGCATGATCCAATAAAGATAACAGCACACCTCTCTCTCTCTCTCTCTGTCTCTCTCTCGCTCATCCGCACTCTTATACAGCTGTCCGATAAATATCCACCAAATCACATCCATAGATAAGAAGGCTCTTGAGATAAGAGAACGAGTCTGCGATGTGCTCTGCGTCTAAAAATCCCTTGGAACACTTCACTAGCAAGTTCTTTTGATTGAATTTCACGTGTCTGTGTGGCGGCCAAACACAAAAGATATGAAAATTTTAAGAATTTAAGGAATTGTCCAGTAGCTGCGAGGTTTGACCATGAACATTTTATCAAAATTGTGCTGCGCAGGTTCTGAAGATTAGAAGTCGTGAGATGGAAAAAAAAAAAAAAAAAAAAGATCCAACTTGCAGGGAGGCCGTCTGCCCGTCCACTTTTAGCAACATGTCTCCGCTCGTACACCATGCCGGGAGACGTGTCTCTCCCATCCAACTCTATATTCAGATCAATGGGAGACAGACAGTGTGGCCAAGCAGGTCAATAGAGCGAGGGATGAGTAGGCGAGAGAAAGAAAAGCAAAGAGGGCGGCAAGGTTGGGAGGGTTAGGGAGAGAAGATGAGACAGAGGAGATGGGATTTACGGGAACGATCCAGCCTTTAAGCAAAGGTGCAGCAGCCGTCCAATTCAATCCAATCTGTGTGTGTGTGTGTGTGTTTCTTTTTTTTTCCTGCATTTATGTGTGTGGATATGCATGTGGGCGTCTGTATGCGTGTGCATTTCAATCTGTCTGTGTGGACTCAGAGGTGTTTCACAGAGGCAGCAGAGCTCAGTAATGGCAGCCACTGCATTGCAGATACTTGGCCCGGTGTGGCACGGCACACAGAGACGTGTGTGAACAGGCCGCGGCGCTCCGACTGTACGGCCAAACAAAAACTAAATGTCAGTGTGTCAAGATAGCTCTGCGGTCAACAACAGGCTAATCATGGAAATCTGATACAACCTGTTCTCTCCTGCTCTATCTCTCTCTTTCTAACCCTCTCTCTCTTTCTGTGCCTTGGACACCCACAGACACCAACACACAAACACACACACAGACACACACACACACACACACATAAACACACTCCAGTGGCTCGTTTAAAGCGCACCTGCTCGGTGCAGATAGGCCCGCCACCACCGCTAATCTGTCAGTGTGTCAGTCAGCCCAGCCTGGCCCATAAAGTGCTCCACACTTCCCGTTCCCGGCTCGGCTCGTTCTGCGGGACACCTCCTGGGTTCGTCAAATAAATAGCGCAAAGTATCAGGCCTCGTCCCATCCCCTGGCCATCTGGCTCCACAGTGGAGAAATTCATTACTCTCCAGGTGATGGCTCCAGCACACTCTCGCTGGATTGGCTTTGTATCCCTGCAGGCTCCATTCTGACACTGGAGATTATAATCACAAACTGGCTGCTAATGTGAATGTGAATGTGGATGTGAATGCGGCTGTCGCTGCTGCTGCTGCTCATACTAATATTCCCCGTCCTGCTAAAATTTTAACCACCATTTACAGCTCCTGCAACAAATACTCACTCTGCCTTTACTGCAGTACAGTGCTGATGAAAATACTGGTGGTTTCTGAATATTAAGTCCAAAATCCAATCTGTGTGTCAGATCTGAATCTTGTTGGATCCCTTTGGATCATTGTTTCAGTTCAAAGTTGTAGACAGAAGTGAATAACTTATGGTAACTGAAATTGAATGAGTGTTGAGTACTTTTACGATTTATCTAAATTACTTTTCCCCTTTATTTTTTCTCTTTGATAAAAGGGTAAAAAAAATATTGATAACAGATGTTTGTATTGATATTTGATCCAAGATGGAAAATGCTCAACCATATAACTCTTCTTCTTCTGATACAACTCCAGTTTTCTTTACCTTGTTCTTGATCTTCTAATGTTACATTTTGTGGCTCGTATCCTTTGTGTTAATAATCTTACATATTGGGGTGATGACAATTCCACACTGCTGGTGAGTGAATGAGACAGAGAAGCCTCACACCAGATTGGATCGATGTGATTGTATTCAGGTCAAGTGACTTTCGAGCGTTAGTTGATTTTGCAGAAGAAGGCACTTTTAAAATCACACAGGACTGTGTTGTGCATTATTCTGGATCTTTTTTTTCCACATGTTCCTCTCCTGTGTGTTGCAGCTGTGCCGGCTTCCAATCACTCTCAAACTACTTCATTTATTTAACTTTAGTATTCAGCCGTAACACAAGTTAGAAATGTACAAGCCCCGATCTTCAGAAAACTGCGTGAAACTCGAGTTCTGTCATGCAGTCTGCTAATTTGGCTCGCCCATATACCATCAGAGAAATAATTGCCTGCAGTAATAATGTGGGCACTTAATGGAAACGGCTGTAATTATCCCTGTTTGTTCTCGCTTCCCTCCTGCAGTCACTCCTTCTCTTCCCATGTCAACAAAGTGCTCAGGTTCAGGCTGCGCTCCTTCATTGAAATATATTCAAATATCTACAATATCCAGATGAATTCAATGTTAGCAAGTCACACTGCAATACAAAGAAGTCAAAATGAACGTTACCAACATGTAGTCTGGTGATGTGGTTGCACAGTTTTCCTAACAGAGCCCAAACATGTCTACATCTGTATGTTCCCGATCACGAGGAACATTCGATCGCTCTTCTGTTAAGTAAAAGCACTCAATACATAAATGTGACCTTGCTTCCACAGCAACAACACAAAGTAATGAGGAAGACAGAGGAGAAACATTTTCACTCCCACCTTTTAAATTCCCCCATTCATCAAACTGATATCTCCTAAAGAACCATCACGGCCAGAGTCTGCTGGGAAAATCGAATATAGACTGGCAATATTCATACAGTCTGAAACCACATCAGATTCTTACTTGACACTCACGGGGAGATTTAACGGGATCCTCAATCAAGTTGTAGTTTAAAACCAACAAGCGTTCAAATTTCTTATTTGATTTCAGATATTCTAACCACCGAGCTGACAAAAGGAAACGGAGGCGGCCATGTACAGAAAATCCAATTATCGATCTTCTTATGGCGTCTGTATGTATGTGCAGCTCATAAACTAGGGGAATACATAGTTATGATTCAACATGCAAACATGGAAGGAAAAATAATTCGATTAATAGTGTTCGATCACTGTTAGCTAATGGCTCAGCTACATCAGGCAGTGCGAACCTTACGAGGCCCCTTTAATTCAAACTTGTGCTCTGGTCAGGTTGGCACAACACCCACCTGGTTAGGATCAGATAAAACATCAGGTTTTGGCTTAAATACCCGTTTTTCTCACCACAGATTAGACTAGATGTGACTCCCAACCATCACAATCTTACTCTCTACAAACACGGAATCACACTTACAGCATGTCATTACCTCAAATACGGTGCACATACAAATGACACGTCCAAATGTGAACTGTCAACAGTTCATCCTGGTGATGAGACCGCTTTGAGTAAACTATTTAACATGAAGCTGCTGCAGTACAGCCAGCAACTCAGAACACTGACACTGGACAGCTTAAGGATACGTTTGTCTGATTCTGAGCAGCATTGCTCTGAAACATTTTCAGGATTCTTCTCTTTCAACGGCAAACCCTTTACTTATCTTTTTCTTCTGCTGTATCCTTTCTAGGCTGTAGAAATTCTTTGTGTGTTTAAAACTCGTACTTCAGTAGTGAGATCGTCTCCGGGGATGAAGACATGGGTGTTATTTTCTGTTGTGAGTGGAAGAGTAAGCATAAGTTTTGAGAATCCCATTTTTCATCTTATAATCATTCTATTTATCTTTTCTTTTTTTTTCTTCACGAGCTCATTGGGCAGAGCTCCAGACAAAGTTATGTCCGCTGAATGTCACATTACTAAAAACATCTCTTCAGCTCGCTTTTCCAGCAATTTACAGAGAATGACACGGCAGCTCAACGCGCAAGAACCCAAAAAGCATGTTCTCGTCACGAGATGAAGCAGAACATTTACAAGACATTTTAAATCTGTAATCAACAAACGGCAAGACGCAGATTAATGTGCGCTCCACCACACGTGTACCCACACACACACACACACACACACACACACTCTGAACCACAGTGTGATCAGTTTGTTGGCACCCCACAACCTTGCTTACACGGAATGCAGAGTGAGTTTCTTAATTAAGTCGAGAAGAAGCTATTACTTTTGGGACAGACTTGATTGTCCTCGCTCTGTGGCACCAATGGCTCTGGGCCTCTAATCACATCAGAGAGAGAGAGAAAGAGAGAGAAAGAGAGAGAGATGAAGCTTGACTACTTGTCTGACAACAATTAACCCCCTCTCTAAGACTTCCTACAGTGACTGTGGTCTTTGAGGAGAGGTTATTTCAGAGTGTGGAGAGTCCTTAATATTTCCTGTAATCTGTCGGTGCAATTACATTACGCTGGCACTGGAGAGCACAGACAACATATGAGGCAATAGAGGCATTGTACAACACTAGAGATGATTATTCCAGCTTTGAAATTCCCTCAGTGAGATACCAAGACCTGACCTCATGTTAATCCATCAAGAAAAAGTTATTTAAAATTTGAAACTACCCTAACTTGAGCACAAGTACTGGCATGAGGCTGTAATACTATTGAAATGACTCAAATAATAGTAAGTCCACACAGATTAGTTCTCAGAGTCCAGGGTGCTTAACACACAGATCAAAATAGCTCAGCTTTCATCAGAAAGGCTTCACACTTCTTCTCTTTTCAGATTGTCGCTACATGTTTATGACCTGACAGTCATGACAGGTGGTGGAGGGGACGGTAGTGGAGTCATCAGTAGGCGAGGAGGCTGCCAAGCTGGTGGCTGCTGCTCGAGACTGTATTTCAACATCTGTAAATGTGAAACCATGCGATATTTCTGAGAGGACTGGTAGAATCTCCAGGTTCAGTTTGTGTGGACAAAAACAGGTTTGAGTGTTTTTTATGCCTAAACCGAACAAGACAACAACCACAACATTGTCACAACATGATGTTTAAAATCAAACTGAATCTAAAATTACATTAATTTGCAATGTAAAGATGTGTGAAGTTTCAACAGATCCATGGTTTGCATACAGTGCTGACATTTGTTCTCACCATAGCGTTGCGCTGAGAGACCACCACGTTATAAAAGTGTTGGAGGAACAGAGGATATTAACGAGCTCATTTAGAGTCAATCAACAGTAAATAAGCAATATTCATAACATCTGTTCACCGTGACTGTAGCATCCTCTCAGGCTGAGCTCCGCACAATGCAAGTGTTAAAACAAACATGACAGCGCGTAAATCTGTTTTCCATGGAGTCCAAATTCTATTAGATGCCCCACATAGAGTCTCAAACACAGCAGCTGCATAATGTTGCAGCCTGAGGGCCGAAGAAAGGATAGTAACGCAGAGTGAAATGAACATCTACGCCTGCCGTTCTGTTCTCACAGAGCTTCTACCTGAAAGCCCCGCATCATTTCTCAGATAAGGAAAAAGTTTGAAAGTTCTCATACTTCCCGACTTTTATTTCTCTTCATCTCTTGCTTTTCCTCTTTTTTGTCTACTTCTTTCCTTTATCTCACCCTTGTGCTCTCTGTCCATCTATCATTCATTTGCTCTTTATATTTACTCTTCTTCCTGCGCCTCTCTCTCTCAAAGAACAGAATTATAAATCAAAAAAAGGAGAGGAGCCCAGGGCGCACACACACACACACACACACACACACACACACACACACACACACACACACAATCAATACAAACAACTCCACTGCCAGTGAAGAAGCAGCGTGATACACCGGCACAGACTTGTATGTGAGCATACAGAACAAACAGACACATATTTGCTTGCTCTCTGAAGCTGCAGTGATTCTCGTGTCCTCAACCAAGCTAAACTTCTGACAGCGCAGTCAGATTTTTGACTTTTTGAGGTGGCTGCTTTTGCTCAAGCTGCTACAAAACAGGACAGAGGACACAAAGATGCACATCGCCGAGACAAAACCAAATGAACTTTCAATCTGAACACTAGGGAAGTATGCATCAACAATCATGATTGGGATGCAAAGCCTCTCCAGAGGGAAAGTCTGTAGTATAACCCATCCAACAAAACCCCGCCCATCCCCCAAATTCAGACCTATCTCACTCTTTCTACTGTGTTTAAAGCGTCTAAAAATGCTGCGATTTGCCAAATAAAACCAAAAAAAAAGAAGCTGGAGTGGACTGTTGCCCTGTCAGCTCTATTATCCACGCAGTTCAGAGCAGATTTTGAACACATCAGCTGGAGCTAAACCTATATTTCAGTTTCCGAGATGTATTTTCCATCTTCTAAATGCACTGGTAACTTTCTGAAAGGGGGACAAATGCATTATCCTAATACGGTCTATAAAATTCAATGAAGCCATAACTCACAATCGCTCACCAACGACAGACAGAAGGCGTTTTAAGCACGCTGTACAGGAAGTAGGTCAAACAGCACAGTTGCAGTATAATGCTTTGTTTTATGTCTTCCAAAGCGAGTTCAGTTTATTGTAAATGAGGTCTGGGAGGTTCAGAGAGTTGTTATCATCTAAACTTCTGCTGATTGGTCCCTTATGTATGGACATGTTCAAAACCTTCAGTCAGGTGCAGATTACAGCGGCCTGAGATACAGTATGATGACGTCTGTGCCATGAAAGAAGATGTCAAACGGTCTTCACGTCTCTCTCTCTCTCTTCATCTCACTCCTTCACTCTGTCTGTTACTGTTTGTACCTCTCTGTCTCTCTGTCTCTGTCAGTCTCCTGATGCCTCTGTCTCTCTCTGTCTCTGTCTCACCCTTTTACCCCTCTGTCAGTTTGTCAATACATCTTCTCTTTCACCAGTCACTCTTGGCAACTGCTCCGCTTTTCGACGTCTCGCTTTAACTTCCGTTCCCATTTTTTTTCCAGTCGTGCTTGCAAATAAATTGAATGTCAGATAATCCATATGGACCTCTCCAGAAGCCATAACTTCTCCTCCATCACACAAAAACACAAAATGATTTAATTATTAATCTATGCAGAATCAGCGTGTGCACATATCCACCCTGTGCTCCCTCTCTTGCCTTTCTTCCACTCCTCTTCACCTCCTTCACTTCCAGTCCCTTTTTTTGCTTCAGTCTTTATACTCCTGCACCAAGTACACACACCTTGTCTTTGCTCCCAGCCAGCAAAGGGAGGTGCCAGGTGGAGGAGATCAATCACGGTGACAGAGGCGTAGTGCTGCAGCCAGCAGAACAGCCATGTGTGGCTTTGTCTGTGCCTTTGGAGACGACCTTGTCAGTCAGTCATTCACACTGGGTCTATTAACATATGGTGATCACACGAGGCAGATTCACACTATTCACAGCCACAAATAAGCAAAACAGTTAAGTGCATTTTGGTTAAAACATCTTGTCGATTAAATGAAATGAAAAGTTGTTCCTTTTGGTTTGTTATCCTAAAGACTTCCTTTCTTCCTTTATCCATCGGAGTGTTTTAGATCAGATTACTTGTAAATAATTGACCTGTTATGACTCTGGAAAGGTTAATGAGATGATTCAACATTCAGCAGGTTCGGTGCTGAGGCACGTCAACGTGTAGCAAGTTGAGAGACTTTCTTTATCCCGACCTGAGGCGATGAATGTCCGACAGATTCATCAGGTCCCAAAGATGGCGTGAAGATACACGTATCAGCTTGGCGAGGGAGCGCGGTGCACGGATTAGATTCATGCTGCATCCACTGGGCCCCTCCTGCTATCAGCTGATTCCACCTTTTTTCCCTCTCTCTTTTCACCTCTCCCTGTCATCAGCTGAGGTGGCTGAAGTGACCTCAATCTCTCACACACTAAAACACATGCGGCTGGTGAAATCCTCTACGAGAAGCCTCTGCTGGACAAACCCACTGGAGCTCTGGAATTAATTTGTCCGCATGAGGAGAGTCCAAGGATAGAGAAAGCCAGACCGTGAGGCGTAAAAGGGGGACAGCTGGAGGGGGGGAAGCCCGATGATTCCTGTTCTCTGCCCTGATTGAAGTCCAATGACTTTAAATTCATGAATTTTGAAGAGACGGGGGCGCGAGCGATTTTCTGGATATATAGTCACCAGATGTCTTTGATAATAACTTTAATCCACTAAAGAGGCAGTGTTCACAGGTGACATGAGTAAAAGGTTGTAACAGAAACCAGAGTAATGTAAGTGCATGAGAGCAAAGGCTTACTCTCTCTGGGACAAAGCTGACGTCTTGACAAGTGTCTGTCACAGAGAAACGTACACCAGAGGGTTGAGAGGACACCGGGTTTCTGCTCAACACATCCAAACCCACATGAACAAATGATCCCATATCTATGTCAAATGTCTCTATTTTATCTATACATACCAGGATGCCTTCATACAAGAACGTCTAGCTTTGATGAGCCATTCTGCAGTAGACATCCATAATGAAATCCATTCAGGTGTGTTTAATTTGCATGCCACGGAAGCAGCTTCACTGTCTGAAGATTGTGGGAATCATTTCAGAGGCCACTGCTCGCTGGTGTGGAAAATCACTGTTAGAAATTCCGCATCGAGAAGCAAAATAAACACGCGGGCATCAATCCATTACTTCTTCTTTGGGGGATTTTTCCCCCCTCTCGCTCTCTTTCAGTGACAAAATGGAGGTATCATTTTTCATAGCATGAGCGAACTCGTATTTTTTCCGTCGCATATCACGCCTTTGGAACGCATCTGATTTCTGATGGGAATTTGTGTCCCATCTCTCTCTCGCTGTCTGCCTGTGTCTCGCAGGATCTCTCTCCTCTATCTTCCTAAATAAATGAGAGATGAAGGCAATGATTGCTATAAATTGTTGAAGGAGATCTGCTGAAGGCTGGATCGGCGACAAATGAAATATTATCATAACAATGACATGAAGAGACTAACAAGAAAGTAGCCAAGTACAACATAAGATGGACTTGTCGAATGTTGAATAGTGTATTGTGTGAGAATATCCGATGCAGCCTGATGGCTCACCTGGTGCGGCCCGGGTCCTGTCTGCAGAGACCACGTCCTTGCTGGTGGCTCAGGTTTGATTCCAGCCTGTGGCCTCTTTTGTTTCATTTGTTCCCTTCTCTCTCTCTTTTTTGCTGTCTGACTCTCTGAACCTCACTCGCTTTTCCTATCTCAATAAAGGCCAACAGCCCAAAATAAAATAATAACTTGACCAGGATTAGAAATGCTATTTAGGACACCGAGGTCATTTTTTTTTTTTCCGCATGTCTTCATCTTGCACAGAGATGTACTTTTGTAGGGGGCAAAGGAACAGACATTCATCTTTGCTGAAGTGCAACAAACTTTCCCAGATCTGTATTACACAGGGATAACAAAAGCCCTTTAAAACAGCCTGTATGATCTACTGGGTCCAGCACGGTACACTGGTACTAATGTACAAGTACTGGTGCCTTTTTATATAGATCATACATATATAATGAGAAGAATTAATCAAAATTCTGCATGTGATCTGCAACACCAAGCAGCACACACTTCACGTCACAGAACGTCGCAGACTGAGGTCACACAGTTTGTCCTATTGAGTGTTGCACGATCATGCCAAGACATCATACAACAGCTGAGGTGGAATAATGTGGCTACGTCGATTACTGAGACTAGAAGTGGAAGCCATATTTAATTAATAACAAACAAAACTGAGGTCTGTTGCACCATCATATCAGGTGAGGGGTCGTTGCTGTGCGGTTACTACAACTGCAAAACCACAACAATCCTGTTTTAATACCCGTCTTCACCAGCACACAGCTCTGCACACACATGCTCACATGCATACATGCTGCCATGGTTACCAAAGGATCCTCCATTTATTCTAAGATTAGCAGAAAAAAAATCACAATCATGTGTTTGTTCCTTGCACTCACACTACAAACTGCGCTGCACTGGAGTTTGCTTGGAAATGGACCAAATACATTACGTATGAAAGTGCGTTTGAGATAAAAAGCATATAAAGGTTACAGCATTAACTGATTTGTGTTATTATTACTAAGCTAACAGTGAAAGAATGGATGAAAAGAGCTCAGTCATTAAAACTACATTTAGAATTCACTTTGAGGAACGGAGGAGAAATGAAACGAGATACAAAATATATATTTAGCAACGGAAAAAATGTCCATGTGCAAAACTGTGCATGCATTGTCCCGGGCGGCGACATCCACCAGAGCCGCTACATCACCAGCTGATAATAATAGATTTTTAATGAGCCCTTCCTGCAGGCGTCTGAAAGGCACATTATGATGAGACATTATCAATAAGTGTCTCTTATGGTACAAAGGCCTGTGTCAGATATTCATATGTACCAGCTCAAACCCTGCCACACATACACATGCAGGGAGAAACGTGGACACACAAAAACACACACACACACACACACACACACACAAGTTAACACAAAAGGAAAGCTCTCTGATAAGATTTAATTGAATATTCTCTCCCATGCTGTCTCCTGCAGAACATGAGAAGCTCTATCTCTGTGTCTGGTATCACACTTGTCATCTTCCTCAGTAGTGATGCCACCACTCACACACAGTTTGTCCTTCTGTACTTGTGTGGATGCTCGCTGATATCACAACTTCTCCAGTCCCCAAACCAGCCCTCACCTTAACCTCATGCTAACATTCATTTGAGTTACTGTTTATTGTGCAACCCGGCCGGCAGGATAAATGATGGCAAGGTATATTTCTGCAAAACCCACAGATGCGTTTAAACTTTGAACTGTAGTTGGCACAGACGCTGCAGGAGTTGTCCCAAGGTATCTTGATAAATACCCAAACTATCCCAAAGTCTCCTCAAACATGTCCAGCGGTTTCACACTTAGAAATTCGGAAACACAGACTGAAACTGCGGTCATCACCATCGTCCCCTCCACCTCAAGATCAGGGAATATCAAATATCATTACGGTACGTAGCCGATGACACGTACAGATCTAGACGTATCTGTGGTGATCAGCTGTGTATCAGTCATTTTTGATTTGATTGACTAATCAATGAATGACCAACAGTTCAAATATATCAATATAAACAGAGAAAGACTAAAAAGCATAACAACCTCATGTTTCACAGTTTTGTTGTGCCAATCAACTAAAATACTAATTGTTTCAGGATTGGTTAGCCACAACTAAACTTCCAAACAGCCTGAAAATATTGAAAATGTCCTCACACTCACACACACACACACACACACTAAAGAGACCATGGACAGAGGGAGGTTTGACTTCTCTGCAGCAGGATGACACATGAAAGCTGCCCCCCCCACAAGCACGCAACATAAAACACACACTCCCACTCACAAACACACAAACTATTATAATTCCCACCATTCATCTCCAAAGCTATTCAAAAGCCAGCCACACTTGGATGAGTGCCCCTGTTGTCTTTCGAGCAGGAGAGCTCATTTGATGTTTTGTTTATTCAGTTTCACTTATCATAATTAAAGGTTACCAGCTGATTCAACAGAGTGGTGGCTTTTTTTTTTTTTTTTTTTTTCCTAAATGGCCATGATTGATTTCCTCTATCTGGCCTCCTCTGGCTGGGACAAAAATTAATTTGACTTAGGACGACAGAGGAATGGATGGATAGAAGTGCAAAAGAGAGCAACAGAAGACTATAAAGAGATAGGGGGGGAGCGTTCAGCCATGGCTGACATGTGAAAGAAAAGCAGTCACTCTGACAGACCCTGAAAGCCACATACGTGTCTGATGAAGCTGACATGTGCAGGAGTGCGGAAGAGAGGATCGAGGGGGGGAAACAGAGGTGTGGGAGTGAATCATGTTGTGCTTTTCTCAGAAGCCAAAGGCCCCTGAGCTGGCTGGAATGGGCGGTCAATGGCTATTGGCGGTGTGGGGAAATGGATCTAAAATTAATTGTGACCGTCCGAAGCTTCCTTAACGTATCCGGTCTGACTCCAGAAAGCTGCGCGTGCAAGTGTGTCACTTTTCAAGATCAATGATCAACGGCCTGCGATATGGCCGCTGTATTCCGTCGCTACATTTGCCGGTCAGGCTTTTCATAAATCCAAACCAATTCATCCATCCAATCATCGAAAGTCTATTCCACGTGCATATGCAGGAGCAGTAAATCAGTGACTAATAAAATTGGAAAGGTATTTGTGACTCATCATTAGCCTAATTGTAATGGGAGACGGGGGGTTATGGATGTTTCAGGAAAAGCCTGCACAAGGTTGCGGCTGAGTTGACAGGTGCAAGATCTTTAGCTTGCTTGAGTCAGCACCACTCCACTCTGAATGATTTCCCTTTCAGCCGATAACAGAATTCATTTCTTCTGAGTGAACGGGAAGCAAAACAGGATTTTGCATTTTGCTTGAGAGGAGAGAAGGGAAGAGAAGAGTGCAACATCTATTACAAAAATATAAAGCCAAAGAAACTAGAACCAAAATGTGCCTAACAAAGTGATTAGACACCTCTGTCGTGTCTCACATAGTCTTATTAAGCCTCCCTCACAACACTTTTGCTAAATAACTGATACTGATATCGTGACAAACAGGAATTTCTACATCGTCTCTTTGAGTGACCGAGCTGATGAATAGTTGTACGCCTCCAGGTGAACATAAAGTGTATTCACGAAGAGTTCTCACCCTACATCTTTCAGATTCGGCGGCACAAATGTCAATCACGGCTCTTACAGCTGTTCTTAAAGTGACACTCCGCTGATTTCACACGTCGAGTGATCAGCCGCAATGAGGAGATCTACTCAGCTGGTGAAAACATCTACATGGCAGTGAAGGGAGGCTTCTTGAGGTCTGAACAGATAATGTCATCAGTTTTATTTAGCACTGAGACTTAACAACACGCTTGCATTTCATCCTGGGTGTGTGGGGGTTTGGGGATCATCATTTCCATCACACAGAGCTTCCGGCTTGAAGGTGTTTAACTGATGACAAGCTCATGTTGAAGAGTAGTCAGACGAGCAGCTGTAAAAACTTCTCCTCCTTGCAATATTATGGAAGAATAGTCACTAACGCCTTTAATTTCTTATGAAATCTTCACATAATAGTCCCCCATTATGCAGTTATTTAAATGTTTTAATTGAGAAGCAGCATGATGAGCAACTCGCCACTGAACCACCTGAAAGGAACATGATGAAACAGTGAAATAAAGCAGAAAGCACAAACAGGGAGAGAAACTAAACTTCAGACCACAGAGATTCGCCTCAAAAGTGCTGAGAGCTGAACACAGAGACTTTTGAAAACAAGTTTCTGTCTGGTCTGCAGCACAGATATGAGCCTCGCAAATGCAATACAAGCTTGTTTGAAGGAGAGAAGGGGTCGCTGAGATGTCACCACAGCCCGCTTGGAGCATGGGGCGGGCCGGCATTTGGCCTCACTCTGGAAAGGCTCCATGTGGGATGTTGTTGGCTCAACTCTGCACGTAAATGCAGTCGGCCCATGGAAAAAACCAAGTCAAGTCCTAAGGCGTGTCAAAGAAAGTCTCTGGTCATGTCTGCATATCAAAGCTGGATTAAACATGTCACTGCAGTCCCCAAAATGTATATGCACATCAAAATGTCCCATTCCTGACCACCAACAAAAAGCAATACTGCCAACAACATTACAGGGTGACATACATACATAAAGTATTTAAGCTAGTCTTTCCAGAACACATTTCGCTGCTGCTAACGCACTGGAAAAAGGATTTTTCTCCGCATGCTAAACACCAAACATTCCATAGATACATAAGCCACCCGCATAGTTTAGAAGCTTTGAACGTCTGCTGCCAACTGCGCTCTGTATATTGAAAAAGTGCATCTTTAAAGCTCAAAAGCCCTGCAGAAAGAGAGGAAACAGCAATGCATTATTCATCTATGTTGTCCCTCATACACCAGAGGGAGATCTCGAGAGCACATGGCATGTTACCATATCGAACAAACCCAGCACAGGCATGTGCTCTATAGGCTGCAATTTAATATTCTGTGTTTGGTGTAGTGATCCAGGTTCTTATGTTATAGTACATGTTTACAGTTTCCAAGCGGGATGGGCCTCTGCGGAGGCCTGTATGTGCTGTCTCTTATTCTAACACCAATCTATTTTACAGCATCGTATCAACCAACGGACATGTGTAAAAATGGCATATGCTGCCAAATAACAACCCGGCAGGCTAAAGAAAATCAAAAATGAACCCAGAGTCAATGGAAAACGGTCAGTATGCAGCTCGACATCCAACTGAACAGCTAACTCCGGCCATTCATTGTCTGGTTTTAATACAATAGATTATATTCTTTAGAGTTAGACTGATAGACATAGAGTTCTCATTCTCAGGAGTGTAAATGCAACATTTTTCTCTTGAATTCCCAAAATAAAAAAAATAAAAAATACTAAAAAGTGCTTCATCCAGCACTTTTAAGGATGTATGACAGTGCTCTGTGCTCTAAAGCGAGACGGGAACTGAGAGGAGAAAAACACACATCACAGCGGGAGACAGGATTTGAACCCATGCATACGACAAGTATACTCTGCTTCCAGCACAGCATCCAATGACAGCTAAGCCCACAAGGGAAAGACCTTGAAAGCATCTGTAGATACTTGTGATGCTCCGGTTTGAAAGTAAAAAGCTTTGATACCCCAAATCCCTCCCAAAATATGAACAAATAACCAAAAGTTGAATTTGTAACATGGGCATTTAGATTAACTTTAACCCAGAAAATGGAACAGTCTGCTACACCCAGGGAAAAACTCTTTATTTACTGTGTTTGCTATAATACTGCTTCAAAGAAGTACAAAGAAAGACATGAAAAAAGACAACAGTTGTTCCTCAATTACCTCGTTTCACAGGCTTTGCTTTGGGGTTTTCCAGAAGAGGGAAATGTTTCAACATTCCTCATCACTTCAAACATGTAGCAGGATTTCACAGTCTGCTACTGTGGATTGTTAACTACTTGCTATATTTATTAAGAACATAAGCATCTTTGAGCTCATTGTGTCTGTGTCTCACTGATATTGTTCCCAGCAGGAGCATGCATGCATTTTTTTAAAGGGGGATTGCAATATATTTTCATCTTGAGGACTTCTGGCTACAAAAAAAAAAAATGTTTATCAGGTAAAGATCTGAGAAAGGTAGATAAAGATCTAAATTACAGTGAATATCAGATCATTTTCCATCAGTTGGAAAAACACACAGCACCAAAACAATGCTAACGTTGCCTCTGCTGCATGTGTCAGGAGTGAACTGTTTACTTACATTGGCATTTGGTGGATCGGTAGACCTGTAAGGTTTTAATGTTGTTTCCCGCCTGTCTCATAAAACCTGCCATCATTTAATGCAGTTTTAACAGACCATTGATGAGAATGTAATATAATATTTGAAGTGGTGACACTGAAAGCTTTTTTCGAATATGGACATTGTGTACATGTTCTGAAAATAAAGATGCAGCTCAAAACGGTTTACACTTGATGAGGTACTTGTTCGTACCCAGCAGCTCGGCTAAGAGAGGTGATGTTCAGCTGAAACTGACTCCTCCATGTGATCAATTAAACAAACACAGCAGTGCACGCACCAACGCCCATTACAAACACTATCACAATGTCACCCTGTGTCTTTTCCAGCCAAGCAAACTGTTCAGTCAACTGTGAACCCAAATCAAAATTCATCTCCCAATTAAGTATTTAATGCTTCCCAGGGTTTCCAGTCACACCCATCCTCATGAAACAAAGACAGAAGCTTTTTTTTTACGTTCATGATTATGAATTCTCAACTGCTATATCATGGAAGGGAGTTGCAGGCTTTAAACCTGGTGTGGGAGTGTCCTCACATATTTGCCTTGACTCTGTAAGGACACTCCCACACTGGGTCTGAAGCCTGCAATTGCCTACGATACAGCACTTAGAATTACCATGACCTGGATGACTGAGAACCTCCATCAACATGAATTCTCAACCCTTCACACATTAATTCACAATTATAATCACAATGCCGTTTCTTTGTGCAGGTTTTCAGGCAAGATCTGTCATCATGCTGCCTCTCTAAACCTGTTGTAGGTCCAATCACAACAGCTCCAAATTCAATTTCAACAGTAGGTTATGTCTAATCCTTTAAAAATGTACTCTGACTGCTGAAGCTGGTGCAGATAGGTTGTGAGTAGGTGTAGTTTCCAGCTCAGCTCAACTGATGTACCTTTCATTAGTTTGAATAACGTGGCCTCCAGCTTTGCTCTTGTCTTGCTGATATCAGAGGGAAATTTCAGTATCTGCACTGTTTCTCTATTTCATTTTCACCTAATTCTTTCCTTTCTCCCAATCTTTTCTCGAACATTTCATTAAGGTTGATGAATCTAAATGAAACCCTTCGAGGACTTAAAGGAACTAAATGAATGTTATTATCTTGGTAATGGCTATTAATTTAGTCTTGTAAGTAAGTGAAAAGCTATGAAGCAATGCATCACTGTGACACACAACAGACAACAGCAGATACAAGTATTGCCTTGACCCTCGCTGCTTCTGTGCACTGAGAGCAGAAGGATATGTAACCTTTTCAAAAACTTTAAAGTATAAAGATCATAGGCAAGACTTATATAAGCATTTCATTTTCATGCAAAACATGAAATACAAGGAGACTTAATGTTTCTGTATTATGCAACAGTCCCCAAAAGTTACAGAGCAACAACAAACTGTCATCATTCTTCTTCAGTCGAGTTGTCTTCATTTATTTTTCCGTTCCTTTGTTTTGGGTTTATTTTTCATGTCTGCAGACTCTTCGTACGTTGCTCGCCTCTGACTCAAATTACAATTTATTTGCCAACCGCTCTTTTTTCATCAATCTTTGACTCCATTAATTCCTATTTACGTGCAGCTCATTCATCCTTCGCTGCTTAAAAATAGACATCATCCTTTTATCTGGCAACCATCAAACCGTCCGCAATCTCATCTGTCTTCTTACCATCGTTCCCCTCGTTCAGAAAACAAGCTATTCTCTTCTCTTATCTTGCTTTCTTTCCTTTCTTTGTTTTGTCTTCTTTTATGAGTCACTATATCTCTGGGGTATCCCCATCTTTCTCCTGTGATCCATCTTGGGAGTCTTTCTTTTGCCACCACCTATCTCAAAATGAGACACATATCCTTATCATTCTGTTACTTCAATCTATTTTGGTTGATCCAGTACCCTTCCAATTTGCTCTTCCCCTCCCAAAATGCACTGAAAAACAAATTATTTATAACAATTTATTTTACTTAATTACAATGTGCTGCAGCAGTAAACATCACTGGCCCCCTGCTGACAAGTGTCATTTTATGTTTCTCAAAAAAAATGATGGTATTCAAAATTGTTTTCTGAACTCACTTGGTCTCAGATGACAGCCTGAAACAGCATGTTATAAACTCTGTCTCCATTAACAAATAGCTGGACCTGATGCTGTGACACATTACATGTTTTTCGGGTTTCTGGCCAGCTGTGTAATGCAGCAAGACACAAAAAAAAGAATCAAGATAAATAAGCCACTGGCTCCTTAAAAACACAGTATGATACCAGAGAGGAAAGCTTGTTATTCCACATGATGGGTGCAGGAATACTTTCAGTTCATTCAGTCCTATACCTTGGTGTTTTTAGCATGATCCAGTTCTATGTCTCAAGCTGCTGATTAACAAAGGGCTAATATTGGTATCATATTAATACATTTACCTTTATATGTTTTACAGCAACGTAAAATGCCAACATGTGACTCTTTCGACCGTGGAAAATGTATATTTGACCTCATGCCCTCTAATGTCGACCTTATACTTAAAGCATTTTTATCAAAAAGTAATGCAGGGAACATTCACTTCAATTTGTTGCATCGTACTCAATCCAGTGGAAGTGTCTGGGATTTCACGTCAGCTGCTACATGTCTGGACAGACACACTGATGTATGTTATGTGCGTGTCTGTGAACTGCAGCATTGCATCTTTTTTTTGCTGCCATCGCTGCCTCGCTCAATCTCTCGTGCCACACATGGCAGCAGTCAGAATGAAATTATCCTTCACCACAGTGTTGGCACGTGGAAAGATAACCTTCAGCCGGGGTGACAATTAATCACATCATTTCCAAAACCTCTCTGCCGATCTGTTATCAAAACAAATTGATCCTCACAATGGAATGGGACTCTCAAATATGGATGCATACGCAAGCAAATTCTGTAATCTAGTATCAAGACTGCAGCTACAGCTGCTACCCACTGCTTCAAGCCTCCAACACTCAATTTGAATTTTGACAGGCATGTAACAATACACACACCAAACCCTCTGAAACAGATTGTGGAGTACGAATAGGTTTGTGTGGTGCTGTAAAGCTCGTGGAAATGTTTTGCTATGTTTTCTCTAAATATTCAGCTGTTCTACTTCTTCATTTTTAGTCAACACAGGTGTTAGAATAAATGTTGGTAAAGTGTGCTTCTTTCAAACTTTTTTATGTTTCCTGAGGTTCAAGTTTCCTCTGTCACGATGCGGTACTTATTCTCTGGTTAGGTTTATGCGCACCTGGTTAGAGTTGGGAAACCATCATGTTTTGGCTTTAAATACCTGGTTTTGTTGCCTCAAACACGGCTGAAAAATTGTCTCGAGGTCTCCTTAAAAATACAAAGTGGTTTTGGCTGTAACCCCACCACTGTTCCCTCCACCTGACAACATTAAAGTCCTGTAATAAACATCTAACGCTGACGGGAAATGACACATAAATGACACGCTGCCATTTTATCCTGGCAGCTGAGCCGTTAAGTTCAAAGTGTAGTTATATTTACTTCCCCATCTTATTGCTCACTCATGCAAAGGACTCAGCATCAACACACATGTGGACATTTGCACTTTCTAAAAGCTCGCTCAAGTGAATGAAGCAGGATTGTGAATATTGATTTGTTTGTATACAGTCACTGGACTTCTGTAACTGTAACTCTTCTGTATATACAGACCCCGAATGCATCTTTCATTTATTTCAAGATTTATTTACACTGTAAACAAAGATATACAATTGCTTTCTCGTGTTTGTGGTGACTTAAAGAAACATAAAGTTACAATATAAAGAACTTAAAGTTTCAACTTGTCAAAATGTATTCTGCTGCTTTTGTATCAACAATCAATAAATGTAAATGATTTGCAGTCATTCCCAACATGAAGATGGTTGTGTGACTCCAGATTAGGTAGTGATAGGATTAAATAAAACAGCATATTGATCACATTTGGGTTTAATCCATTGAATAACAGTGTCAGACTGATGTGCAGCAGCCGTCTGTGGCGGGTTTGGAAGCACTTGCACACCATTAAGAGTCGAGCTGGATATAAGCGAGCTTTTAGAAATACGCCATTTCCCCATCATAATTACAACTTGTGGACGCATGACGGAAGCGCGCAATTATAATAATTACAGTGTGACATCAAAGCATAATTAGTCGTTCACTACCTTTTTCATCTGGTTAATCCCACATTTCCACTCGCTAATTTAGAAAACTTCCTCCATCGTTCGCTGACCCACTTCCTCCCTGTCTCACCTGTATAGAGTCTACGTACAGTCTGTGCTGTGATCCTGCCGGCTAAAAGTCTGCTGCTCCTCACCGCCATTCAGCTCCTCTTCACATTCACCACACTCTCTATCTGACTGTGTCAGCTTGTCCTTCCCTCCCCGTAAGGTTGTCTTTGCTTCCTTCCTACCTTTGTGATTCTACCCACACCTTCAACCGTCTGCTATTTTTGACCCCATCTGACAATTTGTTGTCTTTTCCGTCAAGGTGCATTTTTTTCCGTCCTCTTGACATTTATCTTTTTCATTATTTTTAACCACACAAGATTTGCAGTCCAATTTATTTTGTAATCGATCCACTCCAAATTGCATCCCTTTTAGTTTCTCAACAATTACTTGATGTGTAAACAGTGGAATTTGTAATTCCGCTCTCTGTCAGCACAACACTGGAAAAAGTGAATTGAGGACAAATGGCAGAGTATAGAACATATTAATTTTTGTTTGAGTGTTTGCAGATTTGTGGCAAATTAACAGCTTGTCAGAAGGATTCAGTTGAGGACACAGAACAGAGGCAGAGATGTGGAGGACGGAGATGAACGGGCTGCTGAGGCACACAACACCAGACGGATCAGCGACTCTTTTGCACTCAAGCATCTCTGAGCCACAATGAAAAGATCACATGACTCTGACACACCCATCCTTGAACTGCTCACACACACTGTTGGCACAACATCACTGTGATGGGATGCCAAAGTGCATGACACACACTCAAACACCCCCCTGAGCAAGACGACCTGCAGGAATCTCAACTCTGTCACTGTGGATTTAAACTGAGGCTGATCTCTGAGGTCACATCTACATTACAGAAAAAAGCAAACGCAAGAGTTTCTCACTCTTCGAGAAGACAAAGTTCACCCCTGGTTTTCTATCCTCCTCCTTCCATCCTTACTCAGTATTATTTTGTTATTTTCTATCCTCTCATTTCTTCCTTTTCTTCTCTATCCTATCCTCTTCCTCTTTTCATCACTTGTTCCCTTCCTATGACTTTTCCTTTCCTATTTTCACCACATTTCCTCTTCTCCACTCTTCTTTTATACTTACTCTCCTTCTGCTAACCCCACATTTTTTTTGTTTTTTTGTTTCGTATGTTTCTGCTTTTGTCTCTCTCCTTGCTCTCGTCCTGCTTCACTCCCTACCAATTCTCCTCCCTCCTTGTCTCGTCTCATCACTTCTCCTCTCCTCGCTTCAGATAAACAGTTACAGTTCTCTCCTGCTGGCTATATAACCAGGGTCATGTCTGCTGCCCTCAACTGTCATCCTCTGGACTGACAATCACAGCTGCCACTTCCAGCCTCTCTCTTTCTCTCTCCGGTGCATGCATGTCCGTGCCGTATCTCTCTGTTCATTTGAATGCATGACACAGAAGGAGAATCCAGCTTCTGTCCATCAACCTCACTTAGCATTAATCTCCAGCTATGACCACCGGCCACACACACACATACACGCATGAACAAATGCACACAACCGCACACACATACACACAGAAACAACTTCCTGTCACAATTTCACTGGTGGTCGGAGAGGCCACCACCATGACCCAGACGTTGAAGGGATAATTCAATCTATCAGACACACACTCACACACACTCTCACACACACTTCCCCACTCATTCCTCTTCCTCTCCTCCTCCGTCACCTGCATTACCTTCCTTGTTTCTCACTATCCACTCTTCCCTTTTTTATATTCCACCCTCAGCTTCACTTCAAGTGTCACATTCTGATTTCCATTCCCTCTCTCGCTCACTTCTTTCCAACCCTTCGCCCACCTTTTTTCTACTCCCACCTCTTACAAGAAAATATACTTGATCTTACTAAAATGTCTCATATCTGATATTTATTCACTGTGTGGTGTTTATCCATACATTAAATCTTTTTTCACTGTGTGCATATAGTGATTAACTAGCTTAGCTTCATCTTTGATATGCAAAAATATGCACTGAGAGACAAAAGGTGAAAGTGTTGTGGGAGCTGTTGGGGAAGGAGCACATTTTCAGAAAGGGTACAAATCATTTCCTCTTCTAGTTTTTTTGTTCACTTCTATTCACTTCTTATATCGCCTCCTCCTGCAGAGGACAGTAGGCCAGACAAGAGCTGCAGAATACAGAAAAGAGAAGGTGAGAGTCGAGGTCAGAAAACAGACAGTTCCTACTAAGACCGTTAATCGCATTCTTCATGCTGCTGCAGGCCAGCGGGGAGTATGCAACTAAGGGCCATTTCTCTATTTTTCAGCCTGAAAGCAAAGTGAGGAATTTAGTCTTTGACCCTGACCGCCAAAGTGTACTCATCTCCTCTCGTGGTGACCAACGAGCACTGTTCCCATAGCAATAACCAGCTGCAGCTCCTTGATCAAGTGCATAACAGCCTTTTTCTACATCAGCTTTTATCATCTGTCTGTTTTCTTTGTTTGTTTTTTTGTATTTAATCACATGCATCAAGGTGACATTACAGACAGAAAAGAGGGTTAAGGAAATGGAGAATAAATAAATAAATCTGAGTAAGGTCAGAGAAAAGTGAGAGTGGGAGGCTTGTTTCATAGCTCAGACATGAAGAGACATTTCAGTCAGGTGGACAGGCATGAAGAAACTAGCTACACACAGTTTTTGCTCATCCACCTTGTTCTGCAGCCATGCAGGTAAATGATTTTCTTTACAACACTGTTTCACTTGTTCTTATTGTGACATGCAAGGCAAATCGTTTGGAAAGACAAGCTCTCGGCAGCATGAATGCAGCATGTTTACTCCACAACTGCAGTTTATGTGGGGCTGTGATTTGTATGCGACCAGCATGCATGACAGCAGTTGTTTTTCTTTGCCTGGTAAATCTCTCCAGCAGACATACAGCGATTCACCCTCATAAACACCGACATCAATGACAAACTAATGACATCATGACTGAAAAACAAGGTCAAGGGTTTCTATACCGCACAGTGTGAACACAAGGTTTAAACAACCTGTATCATGTTTAATTGTTGGAATTATACAGTTGGATTGTTGGCATCATGTCTCATGTTGAGACTTCAAGAGGATTTCCTCGTCTTTCTCCAGTAACCAGCCGGTGGGTTGGATGTCAGAGGTATGTTACATACTCTGATCTATTTGGCAGTGGTGTCTGACCTTTTTTAAATAATAAAAATAAGGTTATAGGCCTCAATGATTTGCTCAATCTCTATCACAGCGGTTTTGGAGTACACCTCCAAAGCAATGAGGGACTTGTACAAGGCATATCAAAAATCAAGTTGTGATATCCTGCTATAACAGCTTTTGTGGAACTCTCCCCATCTGTTTTCTGTTGAAAAGTCAAGATTACATCAATGACAGCACTGAGATTAGTTTGTCAAACTGGACAAACAACAAAGGACACTGTAAAGCAACTTCACAGGATGTGTAGTTATACGAATGACTGATACATTGACTGTGATACTGAGTCGCAGGAGTGCAGAAAAATACAACTTGAGTATTGTAGGAGGACTATAGATGTATACTTTCACATGACTCTGAGTGAGCCATTGATAAAAGGTTCCAGTTTGAAGAGAGTAGTCTCCTGAAACTGATTCCTTCTCAAGGGGTTGAAGAGACGAGATGTGTATTCAGCTTTCACGGTCACTCTGTGTTGAATGAAGACTGGACGAGGACATGTGGTGACTGGAAACCAACCAGTGATCACTGACAATCACAAGCACACAGTTCACAGGTCATCCAGATGCTGCTTTCAAGCTCTCACCATTGGATTTGGAAATTATAAACATACATCCTCACTGAACAAGAAAATAATTTAAAATCTTGTGCAATCACCACCATGTTGCACAATCCACAACGGCAGGAGAAGCGTCCGTGTGTGGTCGGCTGGCATTTATTTGTATTTATTTCCACCCACAAGCTAAATCTGGTTGTTTCCAACCGTATCCTGGTTCACACTGGCAGCCACTGAGAGTCTCCATGTCGGTGTACCAGGATATTCTGCTGCTTCCACAGGCATCTGGGTATGTTTTTTAAAGCTGAACAAAGTTGCAGAATTTGAAGAGGTTCTGGGGAACCTCCTCTCGAGGTTTAGGAAACACTACTCTAGGTTAGTCTGCTGTTGTAGCAAGTTAGCCTGAGATATCAACAGTAAGTGGATAAAAAGACAGAGGGGATGTTGTGCTTAAACAAACGGTTGGTAAAGTGTAAATATCCTTTAGTTACACTGTCCAGTTTTAAGTATGTTTGAACCCTTCACCCCATGTTGCCTGTCATGCATGTCATGTGTTAATCATTTACCCTCCACTACATCTCATATGTAACAAAATCATGAGTTTCAATGCAAAATCTTAAAAGTTGCATACACTCAAAAGAGTCCACCACAACAGACTGGAGATGTGTTAGCAACATGTCACTTCTGATGAGAGCGTGAGGCTGAAAACAATGAGATTTAGACTTTTTTAATTTACGTGTTAGGTGGTTTGTGATCAGGACTGTAATCTGGACATGTCGGACTGGGAGGACAGCCTACGGTAGATCCATAAAAAAAACTAGAGGGACCACATATCCCACCTGAACTGTAAATGCCTCGGGGTCTCCCAGGAGCTTGAGGAGAGAAAAAAAAACAACATCATGACTAGTTAACTCCACTCGATGCCGCTGTGACCCAGATATGGGAGTGGAATGCGGATGGAGGGAAAGTGGACCACTTACAGGTCCTGTGAAATAAAAGTTAAAATCATGCATGGTCAAAGATACTCTCCTTGCCTGTCTACCTTAAAAGTAACACCTGACTTGAATCCTGTGCCCTGTCTTTCCATTTCACTTCCAGCTTCCCTCCACCTGACTCCTGCAGAGGCTGTAATGTCTGCTTGGGTTAGGTGATTCTCAGCGTGTTGCTGCAGCTAGTTTGCCATCTTAAACGTGAGCTGACAGCGCAGAGCGGTTTTCATATCACACTGTTTCATTTGGAGAAGGAGCGATGGAGATATTCTGTGCCCTGCTCATTAACTCACTGTGACCGTGACGTTTCCCGACTGCTCCTTGCGCCTCTGTGGAATTAGGGTCCATGTTTTATAGATGTCATATCTCTTTGTAATTAGAGTCTCTGCATTATGGATGCATCATGTTTGTATAAGCTTGTGTACGGTAAGATGTGATGAGAGTTATGCACTTTTGTTTTTCGGGACAAAATGGAGGATGCGTCTGCAGAGCAGTGGGGGCCTCGACTTGCTCTAGTTAGGCCTGCAGCAATGCATTATTGAGTGTGGCTCTCTGCAGGAGGTACAACACACCCCCTCAAACCCATTCTGAGAGATAGGGAGCGAGGCCTTGGCAGCCAGGGGTGCGTCTCGTCTGGTGTGCTGCTGGTGCTTAATAAATGAGTCTGACATCAGTGGAAGCAGAGAGTAAAAGGGGATGAACTGAGGGAGTAACACACGGAGACAAATATAGTTGCCACTTTTGCATTTCTGTGATCCTTCGATCACAACAAAATCATGCTCACTTTCTTAATAACTGGTACAGCGCCGGTTCAGGGTGTGTTGTTCAGAGAGTTTGCTCTGTGGTACGGCTGCGTGCAGCTTACGAGAAAAGTTCAATAAAACAAAATTACACCGGTGCTTCCTTACTGAGAAATACACCCGCCATGACACGTTTACATCTGCTAGCAGTGCTTCCTTGTGTGAACCATTTGGGTTTAAAAGGTCACATGGACATGGCATCAATGAAGTCAGCGCCTGATGCAGTGTGTATGGAGTTCCAATAGCGCTGTTCATGTCATCTGTCCAGGCAGCCCATTGAATCCAGGAAAGTGAGAAAGAGCTCATGACTAACGATATAAAGTGAACTGCAGCAAATGAGCGGTGGTTAAAGGCGCTCTGTGGACAAGCTGGGCTCAAGCTGCGGGAGCTTAGGCCCAATTTAATCCCAATTCAGCTCTCCCGACAATCAGAGGAGAAAATTATTAATATCTAAAGTGCCGCTTGTTGAAATTGCACCAAATGCAATACAACTTTTCTTTGAGTCCTCAGTAAAAAGCCCGCCAAGTTTGATATAGATCCAATTAACAGTTCCAGAGATAGTCGAAGGACATATGGACAGACGGACGGACAGGAAGAGACAGACAGAGACTCCTTGTTTACAACGATATAATTGCTGACATCCTCCAGACGGCTGCTCAGCAGCCATTAGTGGAAAAGTGCAGACGCACTGATGAATGAGGTGAGTTCCAGCTCTACACGAGTATTACATAAGAGAGAGAGAAGACTGTGGATTAGTTTACATTCCACATTGCTTAACCAGTCATGTAATAAGGCTCACCAAACAATGTGAATTCATTTCCTACCTCCTAACATTTGCAAAGTTGTCATTTTGCATATTACATTGTTGACTCATTAACCCTTGTGTTGTCCTCAGGGTCAAAAATGACCCGCCACTATGTTTAAGGGCACACATATTTCTGACACGTCCACTGGGTGCCAAAGTAGAGAAGCTACATAAAATGTTTGTTCAAAATAAACAAAGGTTGTTCTATTAAATGTTCTCAAAGTCTTAAAACGTAGTGTAGTGTAGACTCAGGGAGAGAACTTCTGCAGTACTACTACTACTACTACAACCTAAAACACACATTAGTATTTACAGACTGTTACGGTAGAATCCCTCCAGGAGAGGCCCAGATACAAAAACCAAGAACATTTTTATTTGCATCCTCTAGTTCAACCTTCAAGTTTAAATCTCTGTTCCTATTTCTCCTTAGCCAGTTTCCTCTCTTCCGCATCCTCCTACCCCCCACCTATCCTTCATTACCCCCCTCCTCTTTCCAATTAACTTCCACTTGTGCTGTACCTGCTACCTCCATTTGTTCTGTGTCTTTTCCTCAACCTTATTTCCTCCTATCAGTCCTCCAATCAATCCGCCTTCAATCGCCACACCAGGTGAAGATATTCCAACCACCCATCCACCCTAAAATCATTGACACGAGTGAAGCAAGCTGCGCCCAACATCCGCTGATAGCAATCTCTTCCTCTGCCTCTGTAGTGCCACTTGTTCTGCCTCTCACACTGAGGTATAATACAGACACAACACATACAGCACGATCTCTCTCTCTCTCACACACATGCGCACACACACACACACACACGCACACACACACACACACGCACACACACTCTTTTGCATGTCATCAGCCCTAATCATTGTGACCTGAATAGAAATGAGCACAGAATAAATGCACCTGCTCAACGGATCAGAGTGGGGTGGGGCTTCTTTTGAAAGGAGAAATGACGACCAGCCAATAAGACGGGACGAGACACTGGCTGAATGAATCTCATTACGTTCGCCTGCTGTCTGACATTACGGGCAATATGGAGCGGCTCTTTTGCCTCAGTAACGCTGATCAATATTGCTCTGTACTGAACGCAACAATTACACCTGAGCCTTTTAAAACGCTTAGCTGGCTATTCTACAGTGAGGAGGGAAAAAGAAATCGATATGTGACCAGGTGGGCCAAGATTTCTACTTCGCTATTAAGGCCATTTAATTTATTAATGCAACTGATACATTGCTTTTTTTTTCCCCCTCTCTTTAGTCTTTACTGTGCATGGGCCTGTGTGTTAAACAAGTGTCTGCCTGGTCAGTGTAGTCTTCTCATCCACACTGCTCTCCCATCAGCTCTGCCACTGGCCTAATTTCAAAACAGCTGACATGCAAGCACACATCTGGACCATGCTACATGTCCCTGGACGTCTGTGATAGTAAAAACCTTGTCAGAAACCTTGTTTTACATACATAGTTCAAGGAATGTAATACAGGCGATGAAAAAGAAAATGGGAGGCTTTTACATGTTTGTTTGATTTTTGACCACATCTGACGATTTGTGGAGATTAGACCAATTAGAAGAAGATTTTCTGAAAAGCTTTGAGAAGCGCTGTAACTGTGCCGCTGCACAGTATTGTGTGGTGCTTGAATGGATGTTGAAAAGAAGACCTGCAGAGGTGGAGAGGGAGAAAACATCAGAAGGGCAATCTGATTGTCTTTGAAGTACCGACAATCTGTTGAGTCTTTTTCCTCACGAGCACTACACACCGATCAGCCGGAACATCAATAGCTCATTACAATGCAATGTTCTGCTGGGAAACCTTGGGTCCGGACATTTGTATGGATGCCACTTTGACACGCACCATCCACTCAAACACCGTTGGAGGCCGAGTACACCCCGTCATGAGAGCAACACTCCCATGATAATGGCACCCATGAACAACAACAAGAACAACAATTCAAACACAGCGGGCTCTCAAGAGAACAACCACATACTTTCCTTATCATCTTAATAACGATGCCCTTCAAGATATACGTATATATGTATATATACATATTTTAGATCTCTTTGCAAGTTATTCAACAACACAGGGTGCTTTGTACCGTATGAAAAAGCAGTTTCCCCCAGAACTGTCAATACCTGGAGCATTAGTTGTAATAGTAACCACCAGCATGAGTACGGCTGGTCAGCTTAGCTAGAGAACTGTGCAGAGTAAAGATGCACGTTGCATGAGTACATACAGTGGCTGCACTTACTAGTGGGATACATTGTTTAAACATGGATAATAATAATATAAATTCCTGCAGAAATCACTGAAGGTCACATACCTTCAATGTGCTTGATTCAGCAGTCCGTCTGACATTTTAGGGTTTAAGAATCCGTAAAGAATTTGATGTTACATGACATTCTGTTGTACTTGTGGTTCAAAAGTCTGCTGGCAATGACCAGTGCTTATACAGACATCCCAAAAGTTGCTGTGGTCATAAGTCTTGTTCTAAACCAGGACATATCAGGCCAATCAGAGATGATCAGTTCTCAAAAAAGCTCCTGAAAAGAGAAAAAAGTGCCACCAGTGTTCGGCTGCAGACTTTTCAGTTACAGGATCTTCTTTGTTTCTCCTCTTCATCATCTCTCTTCTAGTAAAGTCTCTCTTTTAGTAATGGTGAGATGGACGCGACATAGGCACAACCGAACACAGAACACAAACCTGAGCACATACTGAGTGATTGTGGATGAGAGTTAAAAGGGGACGAAAGTGAGAAAGACACAGAGAGGCAGCAGAGACACGCTGAGCAGTGAGTCTGTTACACTGCATGCTGCTGTCCAAATAAAAGCCTAATGGAACATCCCAACACTTTGGCTAGAAGGGTCTGAGCAGATCTGACAGCATGGGGAAGCAGCACCTTGTCTGCAAACTCATGCACACGCCTCGCTGTCTCACTCAGTGAAACACACATCTTGTGGCGTGCAAACACACACACACACACACACACACACACACACACACACGGAGATGCAGCTCAATGCGGCGAGTTCAGTAATTCTAATAAAGAAATCTGCGGAGGCGACCTGAAAGGTTAAAGTCTTGTTCGGAACATGCGTCAGAATCTGAATTGATTTTTTTTTTTGCCTCCGAATCAACAATGAAAAGTCATTTTTCTTGCTGACATATTGGACACATGCAACCTTTAATCCAAATAACGGCCAAGAAAGGTTAGGACAGGGTTAATGGACTTGAGATGTAGCCAGAGGCCGGAAATAGCCGAGATGCAAAGTGATCATGTAAATTTTCAATCACTAGCAAAAGGAACTAATGACGCCTGTCTGATATCGTTCCACCTGATTAAAACCATCAGGTTTGTTTGTAATTATGTGTTTTAACATCCCTTTACCCTTCTTTAGACTCTATATAGATTGAGAAGAGTGTAAAAGTTCAACGATGACACTTTCAGACCTAATTAGTTAAAGTATCACCCTCATCATTAAGAATGTTTGTGTTGGGATAACTTTTTGAGGCAGTGATGGTTAAAGTATGTGTGCACTATATGTGTGTGTGTGTTTAATTGTGTCCACTGGGAGTTCCGGTTTTAATTCACAACTGAATTCTCCAATAATCAAACTCCCAGAGGCACCGGTGTCTGGTCTGTAGGCCTCGCATGCCCCCATCTAACACACACACACAAACACACCTCTTACTTCCCCTGACATACACAGACTTGCCTATTCACATTCCTTAGAGCAATCCCCAAGTCTATATTTTTGCGTTTATCCAGGCCAGCCATATTGTGTAAGCTCTTTTCAGTGCAACCTTCTGTACAGATACTCTGTCATTGCTTTTCACATTCACACCCAAAGTGCACTTGAGCTTCATTGCAAGCTGCTTAGTTCAGGAAATGTAACACAAAAAAAAGAGGCACACATTTATTCAAGGCAATGAAAGCAACACACAACATCAAAATGAAACTGCAAAAGCTTCTATTCAGCACCGCGGAGACTGCAAGCTTACAGAGGCGCTGAACATTTCAGCACCAAGGACAGCGACACTGCAATGACTCATTAAAATGAGCCTCTTCATACAGTAGAGCGACAGAGGAGAGGCTCTGGTCATCTGAGATCAGGTGGTAGATCTAGTTTCTTTATATTTTACTAAAATAAATAACCACAGAGGAACTTTTTTTTAAAAAAAGAGAGGAATAGTTTAAAAAGTGAAACATAAAGGAGGACGTCATTACTTAAACTAGGAGCTGCTGATTGAATAAAAACTATTTTGGAAATGCAAGCTCGAACCAGAGTTTCTCTTTGGAATGTCCCGGTCTCTAGAGTTTTTTTTCTATTGACGACGACATCTCATGAATGTGGTGCCTAAAGGGTCAGTTCACCTAATCTCAAAAGTATTTCCTCACTCACCTCAGGTCGTATGCAGCTAGCAGAGAGTTTTGCAACACTGTTGCCAGAAAAGAATATTGACATTGTAGGTTTCTGTGAACAACAGATACATTAAAATTGCACATTTCATGTGTATCATATAAATATTTTAGAAACATATATTATATTATTTTGAAAATGGATCCATGAACCAACCTTCTAGTCAGAAATAGGAGGTAAGTATTTTTGGGGCAACAAAAGTGGGTGTTTCAAGGAGACACTGAGTGATTTTCGGGTATTTTGAGCCACAACAGGATCCTTTACTAACCCTAGACAAGTGGTTTATTTGCATCAACATGACCAGACATGGGGTCAAGTATTTAAGTTATTTGCAAAAATGCACAATGCTAATACTTTTTCTAGCCATTTGGGTTGAGTTTTGGCATCACGTTCAGGTTCAGATCAAGATTGTTGACACTTCTGCCTTATAACTGGCCAGATACAATTCAGGGTGAAATCTGTATGTGAAGTAAGTCTCTACAGAGTCCCCATGTGGCCACACACACACACACACACACACACACATATATATATACATGGACATAAACACACAACTGTGACAATCAATTAGCTACACAGGCACACAGGCAAACACACACGTCAAGTGGCTTGTTGCAGAAACGTCAGAACACATCCTTCACTCTGCTTCTAAAACCGTAAAGGTAGCTCTGACCTCCCACTATAGCTTTTTTCTCCTCCTTCATCTCCCTCTCATCCCCTCCCTCTCTGTGGTTTCCTTCCCCTTCCCCTCCTGATGACTGCGATGGAATTTCAAACAGGAGCTGTGATCTCTGTCGATGACAGTCACCAGGTTTTTTTTTTTTTTTTTTTAAACAAAGAGGGTTATGTTAAGCACATACAGACTCTGAGAGGAGAAATTTCACAGTGCCATCCTCTACGTTCCCGGGCTTTGGCTGCCTCTCTCTCTGCCTGTAATTGCTGCATACTCTTTGACCACAAAGACGACTGTACCCTATGCAGCTCCCCAGAGACTCTGTCAATCTCTTTAGTTACAGTCACCTCAGGAACGCAGCCATGAATCATAAGGTATGTCAGTGACGTTTAGTCCACAGCTAAATATAACAAAAACACGGCCGAGCACAGAGAGTCATGCTCATTATGATTTTGTGAAGGTTTGTTTTTCCACTTCACGTTAAACCATATCACTGAATGATAAAAAAAAAGCACCTGCTTGCATTTCTTAAGCTGCATATCACATTCTGAATAACCTCCTACTCAATAGCTTCAGTATGCCTTGTATGAAACACACTGTACTGTACATGGTGTTGTGTTACCACTAGCTTCATGTGGGAATCGAGAATAAACTATTTTTATTTCTCACACTTGTCATGTGGCTCCCAGTAGGGCACAGAGCAGACAGATGTTGATTCTCATTAAAAAACGTCTCTTGCCTCTTGGGTGGAGTAAATTTAGCCATGAGTCTATCACTTGGAACAGTTGTTTATTAATACAGTCTGAGTACTTAAAGTTTGGTTGATTTTGTTCTCTGCCAGTTGACATTTTCTGTCTGCAAAGTTTGTTGAAATTCAAATGTCCTTGTTCATGGTGCAAGTGTAGGTGGCGTGTTGCATATAAAACTGTTGGCCTGGTGTGTGTTTTTATAATTGTTGGATTTGGAAAAATAAAAAAAAAAATGCACGGCAGCTGAGAGCAGCAAAACAGGAGTGGGCTGAGCGTGTGCATGAAAATTAAAGTGTGTTTATGCTACATGACAGTTGTTGGTCAGTGGAGCTACATAAGGCATTGTTCACTGAGATTAGAGGACATTTACACTGAGTGAGAGAATGCTAATACTGTGATTGCACATCCAACGGAAGCGGCAGGGGAAAATGCTAATGGTCCGTTAGCCTGCCCATTTAGATTAGCTGATAACAATACTGAGTCCAGAGAAAGCGAGGCTGGTGAATGTGAATGTGGAAAATTACCCTGCTAATATCATGTCTGTTTAATGTGACTGTCAGAAAGGCTTTCAGACTAATAGTTAATTTTCTGTAATATCCTGACAGGGACTACCACCGATTCTGTGATTTAAAATGCTTGTACATCAGCATTAACTCAATAGGATCCGGTAACCTCCATGTTACTGTTATTCAAAACACTTTGAGGTTTATGAGTGCAAAGCGTTCAGACGGGGATTAGATTGGAGTTTAATATGTAATCTGTGCTTCATGGATATTAAACATAGCTGACATTCAACTCTGAAGTAGGGGGTTATATAGGAGGTATATACGAAGAAAAAGAAGGAACTGTATGCATTTGAGGCAGGGGTGAAGGATTTAAGAGCTTAGCTTGCGAAATTATTTATTCAAATATGATGTTTTCAATGTTTGTTTTCTTATAGTGATTGTTTATGAGACGTGAGCCAATAGCTTTGCTTGTTTGCTGCTTGAATTTCACAGTTTTGTTAAACAGTGCAAGTGCCACAATCTCAGAAGCATATGCAAATCACATTGTTTCAGAATGTGAGATGCGTAGCTTGTTTTATGCTGCCTCGGCGGTGAGTGAAGTTTGTGATTTACATTATAAAACAGCGAGCCATAAGCTTTGAGTAATTAGTGTATGTGTGGTATATCGTAGCAATTCATGACAGACTTTCAGTGTGATGCATGTTCAGTGTTAACAGTGTTAACATTCTACATACCGAGTTCAAACTACCAAATCTGTCTTCTGATTATGTTCATGCAGCTTTATGTTCAGCACAGTGCAGTGAAATGCAAATTTATTTCAGATAGCATTGTTCTGTCTGTAGTTCTGTTATATTTAGAATGATATACACACACACTACATATTCTCCTTCCTCCCGTAACACCACCTAAAACACTCCTTTTCAGTACTTCTATTGTATAGAATGGCTGAATTGTACACAGACACTTAGCTGGTCCACAACCAATCCTCAACCCACAGACTGTTGGTGTCTGTATTAAGTTGGCACGTTGATTCACTTCCAATGTTTCAATTTTTCCATCAAAACTGAAACCAGAGACGTAGAGAAGAACAAAGTGGCAGCTGTATCATCCTACTAACTATTTGTGTATGTTTCCAAAGATAACACATGCGGACGTGAAAAATCTGAAATCATCAGTTCCTTCCATACCAAGTTTTAGTACATAGATTTGATGTTGGGTAGTTCAGATTCTACATGTCTGTCTTCATCCAGCAGGCTACAGGTGTTGCTGAATGAAGACATTCTGTGACTGTGTTTGGAAATTCACTTCCTGTCCCTCGTTTACCTTTGGATGAATTCCATCCAGTCCCATTTTCAGGTTCACCAGCCAATCGCGGCATGTTTTCTTAACGGTTCGGCAGTCCTGCTTCCAACAGTTTTCTGGTACACTAACCATGTTTTTATTTCCTGTTTTTCTTCCACACATTTCAGTCTCAACTGCCACGGTTTCCCACAAACTGAATAAGAAAACACGTAGAAGCGACACGTGAAGTAGTCCTCTGAGCTGAAAAGGTTACACGACCACAACTACTGTAAATCACTTCATGTGACATTTAATCTAGCGATATTCCTTTTACGTGGTACGATTCATTTTTATTGCCAGGCTGGGCCGTTTTTAATGGTCATACATGCAGTTCATACATGCACACTGATAAAACAGCAACTTTTTTTTCTGAAAGACCAGGTTTAGAAACGCATTAACAACCTTAGAACAATGACTTTTTAAGGTCAAACTCACTGACAGCAACACTGAAAGAGACACAGTCGTAATAGTAGCAGCAGATCTAAGAGGATATACTGTGATGTAACAATCAAAAACAACATACAAATCCACTGGTGGCCATCTTTAATTTTCAGCATAGCCTTTCAAGCCAGAGATGTAATTACTGTCAGAGAGGGGACGGAGGAAGAAGAGAGGGGAAAAAAACAGAAAAAAAACAAGACTACTACTACTACCAACCATTAAACCATGCCCCGGCGTGATGAGAAACACCCGCTCACAGCCGTGCACCCATCTTATTTGATGATGAAATGGATGAGTCACACCATCTGATGGGGGTCTGGAGCCAACTACAAGCTGCCGTTCCACTGAGAGGGGTTGAACGGAGGACAGCTGAACTGAGCAGTTACCTGCTGCCAGCCAGGATCGTGACACATCTCAGCCGGGAATTTAAGTGGAAAGCGACGAGAGTTCACTTAGTGCTACCACATTTACACTCTTCAGTGATTGGTGACAGTAACCAGTTATTAATCCAATATTTAGCATCTCTAAATGCACATGTATATTTACTGTACGTACACGAACAAACACAAATGGGACCACAGCCTTGCATGCACAATTGCAATCACAGCCACACTAAATCCTCACAGCTACTTCCCCACAACCACCAACCACCACACATCTTCTCCATGCACATCCACAGTTCATCCCCAAATTTCTAATTCCTCTATCTGAATAAATGACTGACATCATCGTTTCCCTTCACATTTACTGACCTTGAATTTGAATTGGAGAAACTGGTAAACACAACTTTAATGTTGTGTTTGCGACAGTGTTCTCTTTGACCCCCGGCTGTTTAAGCTGGATAAAACATTTGGGAGAACATTTTGCAGATATTTGTTTTGGTTGCTCTGGCAGATATCGAGGTCACTGTCACATGCACTGGCACGATTCCTTCAGGAACTTTGATATTTCACATGCCGCGGTGGAAGGCCAAACAAACACTTCTGCACAACAGCCTTCCAAAGCAATTCTCCCGGTGCCCTCTGAGCTCTCTGTGTACCTTGTCTTTCAATTTTAAGGAGACCGATGAGGTTTTATCACAGCGCTTTGGCAGCAACAGTGAACAGAGGAAAGTGTGTCTGAGATTGAGGATAACGTTGAAGAGGGCAATGATTATGACGCATCGTCGTGCGATGAGAACACAATCCTTGCAGTTGCCCTTTGTCTCTCAGCCACCAGCACATTCTGTTCTCTGCCCTCTTGACACTTGAATGGTACACTGAGCGCTTCCTCTTCTTCTTTGGCAACTATGTAACTTTGTTTATTGTCTCTTGCATTCATATTTTTTGCCTCTGAATAATAAAAACCTCTACATAGAAACAATAACATATTCAGTCTTTTTGTTATAGAGGACTTAAGAAACCTGAAAATATTCACATTTAGGAAGGTGAAATTAGAGAATTGTAATGATTAGTTGACTGTCAGAATAGTCAGTTATACAACTAATCAATTAAATGATTAGTCGATTAATAATTGCAGCTCTATACTGGACTATGGACTACTGGATTTCATTTTCACCATGCAAATGGATATTTTATTTGAAAGCAGGCTATTCTCTCTTTTTTATCCGTGAGATTCAACTTTTGAGTTTTCATTCTGAATTGTAAATTGAGTAAAATTGCTGGTGCAACTGCATAATAATCTTACCCACCGTGCTTGGCTAAAATATTCAGGGTACATTTGATGAGCCATAACTTCTGACTTAATTTTCTAAACGTCACCATGACCTTCTCATCTCTTTCATGACTTTCTGCCTCTTGCCATGTTTGAATGACACAGAGCGCGGTGCTCGAGCACAAATTTCCATGTTTCAAATGCCCTCTGTTACACTGTGAACTGTAGAAAATTACATTTTTTTTTTACGTAATCCGTATTGCCAGTAGCATTCCTCTCATGTCGACATTAAGTCACAAGAAAAAGTAAGTGTTGGCCAGCATGAGAGGAGAAGATTCCAGGAGAGAATAAAACAATTTCACTATTAAAAGAAACTTAGTCAGTTAATTCAGAGAGACAATACTTTGTGTGTCTGAGCAGCATTTTACTCGACACACACTGCATTACCATGGGGCCATAATGCCACATTAATGCTGATGCTCCAATGACTGTAATGGTGCTTTGTGGTTTAAATGAGAGAATATCAGATTTGGAGGAGATCCAACAGCCTGCTGGAGTGACTGAGAGCAGCTGAGCCAGTTTCTTTATATAATCTGCTTTTTTTTCTTTTTTTTTAACATTGGTGTTGATGAGATTGTTTCGTTTCTGTCTTAAAGCTTTAGGTTTTTCATTAGGCGGTAAAGCGTTTTCGACTGCACTAACCTGTCACGACGGCTTCTTCACAAATCGAGTTTGATACGGACACAGAGAGGACGACATGCAAACACTGACACCGAGCAGGTAAATCATTCCCTGCTTTGACGAGAAATACAAATATTCCCGTATTCACATGCTCATCACTGCAGGAGCAAACTATAATCAGCATAAAAAGGTCCATTAGATGAACCAGAAAAAGCTGCCTCATCCCCAGAAAATCCATTTATTCTGGATGCAGTCAGAGTTTTTCTATCTGTTCTCCTTGAGTGCACAGCAGAATGTGCTGCAGCAGGTTGCGGCGGTGGTCAACACATCAACACCTGTCTCTGTTCACCTGCTCGCGGTCGGATTCATTCTTTGCTGTGTACGAAGTTTTCAGTGTCAGGGGCCATCACTAATTCTTCTAAACCTCTCCTATCTTTTTTGTGTTAAACACCGCTGGTTAGATCCGCCACTCAATAGAGGGGATGTGTTGAGATGATTGCGATACTTTCTGTCTTCCGTGGATGTCTTGTTTCTGCAGAGGATGTCTCAAAAGAAATCTATAAAATGTGCTTCATGATTGCTTTCTCTCTGTGTGTGTCTGTCTCTCTGAACTGGATAGAAATGAAGGGATGGAGTTAATAGCCAAAGGGGTAATTTCATGCCACCACCCTCAACTACAGTAGGGACGGATAAGAGCATCTTGCATCTAAGTGATAGACTGTAATCAGCCAGCTTCTTCTTCAATAGCTGGGGAATATTACTGGCTCTTTATCCATTTCTTTGAAGAGTAGTCCAAAGCTAGAACACCATGAAGCAGTACAGAGTCCAGCTGTTGGGTACAGCCTTTTGAAAAGGCACACTAGACCCGACTCTACCCCGATATGTCCTGACATTAGAGAGGTTCTATTTTCAGACAAAGAAAATACTAGAAAGCGTTTTTGAAGACGCTAATAATAAACATGCATTTGCATAAAAAAAATCATTTTTATCTACTCCCATGTTGATAAGAATATTAGAAACCTGAACAATATTAAAAGTAAATCCAGATCAGATTCAAAAATGGGCGATTCATTTGCAAAATCTCAAGTTAACTATGGACAATCATTCGATTAATCGAGATTAAATACTTCACTTGACTGACAGCTGTGATTTAAGTAATTTACACACATTTAACGTGTATATGTTCAAAGTCAGCTACTATCAGAGGCTTTGAACGAAAGCGAAGTAAAGTCAAAATTCCAAAGCTCTGGAAACGTCAGCTTTAATTTACCTTCATCCCTGAAGAGGTCGTTTGCACTGCGGCTTTGAACTTCCACTTAAATACCGCCGTCTGCACGCATTTTTTTCCTAAATCGTTAAACTAAATCAGTTTGAGTGAAAGGTAATAATTAACCCATTTCTAACGTCAATCAAATTTTAAAAAGGAGCAAGGAGAATAACTAGAAGCCATATAGCAAATTAAATACAGACCCTGGAATTGAAGCGCGACATGTTTCCACAAGCTTAAAGCTCTCAGCCAGTAACAAACAGTGTGCTCTGGACGAGTCTTTCAGCCTGGAATCGTGTACCTGAGTACGTTCAGAGCTCGTTAGGACCATTATTAATCTTAGCTGTACATGTCGTAGCGCTGATGTTCTTGATTAATACATTGACATTTGAGATTATTACCTGTTTAGTTGGTGTATTTATTCCTGTCAAACAAGAGTTCTTGCTCCTCAGTGTGTTGTTTTCCACTGTAAGTAACAGTTGGTAGTAATAACTGTAAATCAACTAACTGCAGAATTAATGACACGATGAGACTGACAGTAAAACATATAAGTGACATGATTCTTTATCACCATGAGCGAGTACAACGTCCTGCAGCTGAAAACACCAGAGCAGAACTGTCACGACTCATCCGTTTTCAGGTCATGCTTTTTTTTTTTTCCTTGTCTTTTACTTCTGTTTCCTGTTTTATTTTGGTGTGTAATGCTGCGACTGTCCACTCCTCCCTGACATATTACACCTGTGCCTTGTTATCCCCTCGTCCTGTCCTGTGTGGATATAGTCTGCCTGCTCTCTGTCTTCTGTGCCGGTTTGTCTTTGTCTCACCCCCCCGTCGCAAGTATTCCAGCATCCCTCCTGGTGATAGTCTTTTCTAGTATTTGACCCCATTTTTGATCCTGACTTTGTGCCTGTGCCGGATCTCTTTGTCTCTGTTTGTTCTGCTGACAAGCAGTAAACAGTGGTTAAACATGCTGTGACAACATTGTAGTTGCCATTTACATTTACATCTAGTTGATTTAGGGTTACTACCCTGCTCCTCCTCCTGCTCCTCCTCCTCCTTCTCCTCCTCCATCTCTTTTAACTGTGCTAATCTGTCAAAGCACCTGCAGTAGGTCATCAGTAGATGCTTGCTAGATTTGACATACAAACATCAGTTTACTGCCGACATCCATGAACAGAATCTGATAACCCACTCAGAACTATCGACTTCTGACTTGCAATGGATTGCAACATAAAAGGTTCTGCACTGAGTTCTGTGGACGGGGTACAAAAGTCTAAAAGTACTGAGAGACAAAATAAGATGCTTTTAGTGTTTTCGTGTCCTTTTCCTCTATAAAGTCAACCAGAGAGACATGAGTACTGTTCACAAATCCATTATGCAGACAGGAAGCAATACTCAGTAATTGAGGTGGAAGTTTGTGGTCTGCATTCACAGCTTAATGGTCATCATTGTGTAGGAAGACATTAACCATAAAACCAGCAGTGCGTATTAGAGAAGTAGTTCAGTCATGTTTTACTTGGCAGTGGTTTGATCTCTGACTCATGAAAATGATTTATTCCTAAAGCAGCGCAGATACAAACGTAATGTTAAATTGGAAATGAAAACATTTGGATTTGCATCTCTTTGGATTTATTGCATTGCAGTGGCTGCAATTTTCAGACATGAAGGGGATTTTCTAGTTGAATACAGTGTATATTGACACCGCTACACACTTCATAACAAAGTTGATACAGGAGCATTCCTAAATCCTGAGCCAGTGTAATAGAAAAGCATCAATAACAACAATGGCGGAGGGGAACCCTTTTATGAACTGATCGATCTTTGAGCCTTTTACCAACACAAACAGGAAGAGGAGTTGAAAATGCTCATGAAAAATCTGCTCACTAAAGGACAAAGCACAAGAGGAATATGGCAGTGTAGCCAAAAAGAGGAGAAAAAGATGATCAAATTGGAAGTTAGAAAAAATCATCTGTAGCGGGATTCACTGAGGGAAGTAAAACCTGCTGTGTGTGCAGGAAAGTGCAGTGTTTCCTCCTGGTCAACATCATGCAGCCCCCCAAGCAGCCTCATGGTGCCTGGTGATTGTACCATCTTGGCTGAAAAAAATAAAAATCATGAACTCAGTGTCTTCCGGAGAGATGCAGCAGTGACGAAGTGTGATGAAGTCTTCGACTTGACAGCTGAGAACTCTAAGCTCTAATATTAGAACGATATCACTGCATGAATCGAAAAAAGCTCAATAGAGCTTATTACAGCAGGGATTGTTCGGAGCGATGCCTTTAGGTCCGCGTGTTGTTAATCAATCTAACTATCCAGCACTTAATGGGTCGGACCACAGAGCATCTCTTTATGTTATTAGTCACGCTATGTGCGCTTCTTCATCCATATTTTACAGAAACCATTTGTTGACAGTTCCCGTCCCCATACTGTCGCCGTAAGGCTCCTCCGCTGATCGAGATTTTCGATTTGTCCTTTACGGCACAACTGGCCCCAGCAAATGTCTCCAAACAGCAGCAAGACTATGAGGAGGTGCCAACACTTTGAGTTGTAGACATCGATAAAGAATGAAGGGTCATCGATATGTATCTGACCATAAATGGATTATCAGGACCATTATCGCTACAAACAAATTGAATATTATTGTGAATAGATAAATAAACATGACTTGGATACTGTGAGATTGTATGCTGCTCATTAGCTCTTAAGTAACACTTTAACACCTGCATATAAGTATTTTGTAATTTCCTTGATTACAGCCACGTCTGTTGTGTCTTCCAGAACATGTCAGGCTTGATTTCGTTTTGCCGCATCCCGGCGATGCCTTGACCGCCTCTCACTGTGATGTCAACCATGACATTCAGAGATGGGTTTAGACATGATCCGTCCCTAAAGGGGGCTCAGATTTGGACAATATTGGAGCAGGGGGCTGGGTGGTGGGTGGTGGGTGTTGGGTTGGGGATGGAGGGGGATTAGAGAGCCAACGGATTGAGATTTAAGCTAAAGGGCAAAAACAGCAGAGCACACTGATGCTTCTCAGACGTAAGCAAACAACTGTGCCTGAAATTTGAAAAGTCTTACTCTTTTCTTCATCCTCCTTTGTGGCCACCTCTCCAGCTCGGGGGAGATGTCTGTGCATGTGATTCTGTTTTTCTATTTCATCTGCCACTCCCTTGATGCTGGCGGTCCCAAAAGAAATGCTGTGTGCTCGCCTCTTAAATAGAGCTTTCAGGGTCTCTCATCATCACCACGCCCTCGGAGTGCAACCCCCGACACAAAACATACACACAGCCACATGTGTAGTATGTGTACTGTTTACAAATGTGTACACCTGCAGGAACATGTGCAGAACATGTAAGCACCCAGCAGCTCACATGCAAACACACAGTGTTGTGCACATCCCATATCACCCCATGAAAGAGCTGCAGCACTGCTGTATAATTCAGAGCCAGATGTGCTGAAGGCAGAAATGGAAGAAAGGAAGTGAAGAGAAAAATGACAGACATGTGAGACAGAGAGATGTGCGCAACATAACATTACTGTCAGAATCTGTAAGGGTAAGACTGAAATGTGAAAAGTTTCAAGATTCGACAGGTTAAGAGGTTGAATTTCACCGTCTGCAGTAACAGTGACAGCAGAAACATGTTTGGTCTAGTGTTTGAAATACAGCCCACAGCGCTCCATTTGGTTTCTGTGGTCTGGTAAGGACAGAGCACTCTCCTGGTCATGGATCAACATAGAGCTGCTCAACTTCCTTAAAAACTTTTCTTTTTTGTTTTCAGAAAATGACATTTTCTTTAAGCTGTAACTGTTGTATGATACGCTTTGTTTGATACTTTTGAAAGGGAAAAAAAAGATATGAAAATCAGTTTTCCTTACAACACCATGTATTCACGGACTGCAGAGACTTATCTAAATGTCTTTCAAGTGATTAGAGCTCAGCTATCTAAAAGAACAAACCCTTTTAATGAAAACCGGGTGTAAGAGATTCAGGCTTGAAACATTGTGAAGCTATTGTTGTAGACACGAACACAAAAACTGCAAACTTCTGTAACTCCAATCCTTTCTTTTTTTTTTTTTTTTTTGAGACCACAAAGTCCCATTTACAATTTGAGATATGAAGACTCTGAAAATGAAAATGAGTCAGAAAATTCAACAAAAAGGCTCCCATGATATTTTCAATGTCAATTTATTTTGGATTTAGTGTCACACTTCCATAAAGTTAAAAGATTTACGCTCCGCTGGCTGTGCAGCATCCCTCATGGGACGTAAACTAATCACAACGTCTAAATTCAGTGCTGTGCCCCTTTAAGGCTTCGTCGTCCCTACCACAAAGTAATATTCACAATCTCTTTTAATTTTCATTTTGGGTGAAGCTAACCTCCACAGAGAGTGTGTGTGTGTGTGTGTGTGTGTGTGTGTGTGGGGGGTGGGGGGGTAGAAAGATGAAAAGAGGAGGAAGAGGTGGTACCGAAGAGGGACTTTCATCAGGGTTGAAGAGTGAAGATTAATCTTGTTGTCAGGGATGGGTGGCAATGTGAGGCACACAACGCTTCCATCTATCTCTGCTCTGACTGCTCTGTTCGGTCCTGATACCCCGTCTCCCACACAGAGGGAGAGAGAGGGAGATCGAAATAGAAAGCTTACAGGTAGATTTCCCAGGCTGTGATCTCCACCTGCAGAGTTTGATCAGAACGGGGCAACACTGTCTGCTTTTCCAACGATGGAGACATCCAGAGAACACAGCAGAGATAAGAGAGGGACGGTGTGATATCTGATGGTCACCCACATTACGTATCCAGATGTCTCCACAACTTCTTTGGCCGCCATTGAGAATGAAAAAAAAATAAATCTCCCTCTTCATCCTGTCTCCAATCTCTTCTCTTCATTCCCCCTCCTTCCACTTCAACCTATCGGACCTTTTCCAACTAGCAATCACTCTTTTCTTTTCTCGTCCTCTGCCTCTCCAGTTCTCTGTCTTCTCGTGTTTAATATTCATAGATTTTGGAGTGTGGTCAAGAAGAAATCCCCTGACACCCTTGTTAACTTGTCAATCTGAATAGTGATTTGCATTTATACCTATGGAGAGATAAATTTGATGTGCAGAGAAGCAGAGAAGCAAAACAGAAGCAAAACAGAAATACCAACAGAGATGGCCCCATTAACACTCTCCAAGACAGCAAACGCAACTCGTGCTGTGGCTCCTCAGGAAACTAGCGTAGCTGCTACAGCATCAGTTGTACCAGAACAGAAGAGCAACGCACAACATTTAAGGATGGAGAAGTTGTTTGTGCTCCTCTCTTGACTGACTTCAGTAAGCTTGATTGGCTAATTGTTTCCACTGGTGGTAGCACTGTGAAAGACAAATGGTTCGTCTAATTATCTGCAAGTATTTTTTTTTTGTAGAGCCCTTTCCCAAAAAGATTTGTGCCATAGCTTTTGGGCAAGTCAGGTAAGAGTTTTCTACCTTTAGCAATAGCTCTGATTGTTTGTTAATTTACATGTTGGTCATTAAAAAGTGCTTTCAAGGATACAGATTTTGAGATTGAAGTTGTAGCAGTACAGACGTGTCTCAGTATATTGTCCTGCCTTGGTGAGCTGTGTTTAAGTTGTCGGTTTAAACCATCGTTGGGTATGTGTGATCAGTCGGCCTTCACTGGTAATGTAACAAAGCATAACATTGCTTTTATGGCAGTCGGCCATTATTTATTTGAAATATCACGGTTGAAAGTGTTCACTGATGTCTCGTCATAAAGTTTCTACTGATACCCGCCAACCAAACAGAAGAAAGTACTTTGCGTCTGAGGTGCATTTCACTTGTATAAAAAATTAACTAGACTCTCTTTCTGTTGCTGCCGACACATTCAAAACACAAGTTTAAAGAAATGCTGCACAAAAGATGAAAATGCACGAGGTCATTTGCAGTATGCCCGACTGCCGTGTGGGAGTCCTGGTTGACTCAGTGAGCCTAATAAATGTTCCTCGTTCCTGTACATCGAAGATCTGATGATATACAAACTCAATAATCTACAGCAAATTCTCAAACCCATTCCTGATTTACGTCACTAAATCCATCTGATGTTCTCAAGTGTTCTCAAGTGTAGCCAGTCTAAAGGAGTCCTTGTTTACATCCAGCTAATCAAAGACTGTTCTGCTCCCTCCATCTTTGCATTGATCTCTCCTCTGAACATTTTTAATGGCAAGTGAGTTCTTTGAGAGATGACAAGCACCAATTCAGTCTTCAGCAGGGGTCTGTCAATGTTTTATATTAGCTTAATTACCTCAAGGTTAATTTAAGGATTTGGCATGACACTGAAATAAAGAATTTACATTGTGTGGATTAGCAGCCTGAAATGATAATATTATGTCATTTTGGAGTATGGATTCCATTTGTTGTCACCTTTGTTCTTTTGCGAACATTCTTACAGGTTTATGAAGTTCAACGGTCCCTTGAAATTACTCATATAGCTCCGCCAAGTTTTAATCTGAGTTCTACTTTGAATTACTGAAAATAGAAATCTAACACTTTCTTCTGCTGAAGACACGCTTTGCATTTAGTGTAGTCATAAAAAAAAAAGTTTTAAATTACTTGTAGAAGTTAGACGTTTCCTTTTTTCTTCTCACTTCCATATATTGTTGCTTGAAGTTGGCACAGAAGCCTTCTTTTTGTCCATCATACCGACATGCCACTGTTGCTTATCTAATTAATGACATTTTCATCACCTCCTCAATGGACACAAGAGTTCTCTCGTGGTGCAAACACCATCAGCGTGGAGATGGTGGAGATGGTGGAGGGCAGTGGGAGAAAATGACAGTCAGGGAGGAATATTTATCCATAACGGAAGAACTTTATGGGTTTGAACAGCAGGAGAAGAGGATCTAAGTATCCTTGATCAATTATCAAATGATGAGACTTCAGTCATCTTTCAGTCATTCCATGATGTTCATTTTGTTTCTAAACAATTCCTTTTTTCTCTGTAGAGATTGTGATGTCTCACCCCTGTACTGTTTTTGCATCCTTGTGCTGTAATTCCTCTTTATTCTCTTCTTCTTGCCCGTATTATTTCTCAATCTTCTCCCATCCCTTCATACTCCCTTCATGGCCATCACTCTTCATGACTCCTCAGCGAGCGAGGAGGAGCAGAAGTCGATGCACTACCCATCCATAAAGATGTCTCCCACAGCGAGGGAATGGGAAATGCCATTAGGCTGCTTCTCAGTCCTCCCACCACAGTGGACTTGCAAAGCCGAGGCTCTGCAGGCAATTGACTTGGGCTGCACACAAAACATGCTCACAGGGCATCACGCTGCAGCTTTCAGCAGGTGCACTGACACTCGTGGAGATATAAAACTTCGCCAGCAGATAGTCTGGAGTTGGAGAACATCATGCTCACAGTCGAAGGCACTCCTGAGTCATATGGCTTGAATTCTAAGTGGCAGCTTCTTGCTTGAGATTCGTGAGTCCTCTGGGATTTGGAAATGTAAAGAAATACCAAAGAAATCCTGGGTAGACCTGAGTTCAGTCCTAAAAATACAATCTGACTGTGTGACAACATCAGCAAGTTTTAAATTGGTATGCAACCATTTCATTTTCAAGTACTTTTAACTGAAACATCGTCTGAATGTTAACTCGGGGAGATGGTATCTGTGTGTGTGTACATGTGCGTACTGCTGTTGTGCTCGTATCTGATTTAGTCATTTGAAGCGGTTGAGATGTTGACAAAAAACACAGCACAAAAACAGAGCATTACCATAGCAGGGTGCAATTTCCAGCTCATCGGAGCTCAATGATGCCTTTCTGGGGCACAACAGACTGAAACCTTTGCTGCTATTTCGCCTGCTCATCTGCATGTTAACGTGACTCTTTCAACACCTTTCCACTGCGCTGCCTAACACTGTTATTGGCTGACAGTCCTTTTCCATTGTCACAAAATAACCTCAGCTCCATCTCACACACAAAAAAAGTAAGGCATCAGAAAGCAGCCAGAACAGCTCTTAAATGATGCAATGAGGACCTGTCAGTAAACTGCAATTAGAGTGTCAGTTCAAGGGATGTTGAAAACATGCTGATGGCTGTGTGTCAGCCAGAGGTTGAGGCAATGATGAAGCCTAAGAAAATGCTGTTGTGGTGGACTGTTGGGGAGCCAAGCAAACATTCAATGGTAAAAAAAAATCCAACAAATGGTTGTTTTCTCCTCCGTATTGTTTGTCTTCATTCATCCCAGTGTTGATATCTGGATTTATTTGTATACCATACCTTCTGTTCTGCCTTGTGAGGCAGCTACATTTCTAAGATCGTGAGATTTACAAATCCATCTTGTCAGGCTTTGCACTTGTGGCCAAACACACAGTCACACACCAGTCAGTCTCCTGTGAGGAACTACTGGAAACTAGAAATGACAGCTACATATACGGTTCTAGAAAGGTTAGCATTGCTGCCATCGCATCAGTTATATCAGAGCTGGAGAGTATATTTCATTGAAAGAAGAGCAGAGAGGGCCACTCATGTCCACTCATGTCAAGACTGGCTTCAGTTAGAGTCAGACTTACCAACAGGCTCTGCTGGCAGTAGCGCTCCCCTACTGATCTGATTGGGGGAAGTGAGTCTGTGATATAGGATGACAGTTCTTCACTTCAACTACCAAGTAGTTTTTGAAAATGCCAGATGTTTTTTTTTCAGTTTCTATTGGCTTCTCTCCAGATGCTTTTGTGAAACAGACCCAAACCATCTGGAGCATCAGGATCGACCCTCCTAACCCTCAAACTCTCCTATTCATGTGTGTTGCTCTCTGTTTCCTGTCTGCGATACTGTGCTGTTTGGTATGCAGGGAGAGTCCAGCAACAATTAAATGCACTGAAAAATAACATAATCAAAAGGTTCATCATTGCCTAATTCCTCAAAATGCCACCTGGCTGTTTAAAGTACGTTCTTACCTGTTGTCTCTACAGCTAAAATCTGTTTATTTAGAATAAAATCAAGGCAACTGAATCTGCAAGCTCCAGTGTCAAAATCACACTTACACAACCATCCACCATGAACTCCTCTTTAACATCACCCTGCCACTTTCACCTCGTCGACAGTTTCAACTACACGCTAAGCGAGATGGTGATTGCATGGCTGATGTGTGAAATTCTTTAAGTGCACAGAGTGTTTTGACTTGTTCCCTCGCTCTCGGTGTGAGGCACTGCTGTCCCCAACAATGTAGTTTCATACTATGTCAGTGACACATCTCGTGCAGAGTGTTACTCATCCTGACTCTGCAGAAAGTCAAGTTGCACTTCATATCAATCCAAATTGTAGCTGAGTGTTCACTGCCCTACATCTGTTGTCCCCGACTGTGCATTCAATAAAATAATAATGCCACTCTGTATCGGAAACTTCTGAAGGTCTTCTGATGCGTTATTTCTATTCATCCCTTTTAAAATACAACGCTGCGCTGGTGTCACGGAAATCTTACGACATTCAAAAACCTTCTTTTGATATGTCTATACACCCCCAAAACTTCTTTGGCAATCTGTCATCTTTTCTGTACTCTCTGACATTGTTTGATTTCCAACAACGATCAATGTGAGACATCATCCTTCATCCAGACAAATGCACTGATCCTCTCTATTTTTGACTGTTTGATCCTGTCTCTTTCTGCAAAAATGTCAGAGAATGCCTTAAATCCCCAGTCCTATGTTTGACAATATGTTTTTTGGTATATTTACAACTAAGATCCTGTCTTGTACATGGGAAATAAGCACTTTAAATGTTACAGAGCATTAATCTAGACATAAGTCAGAGTCATGTCAAACTTTCCTGGCTGCCTTTCCAGCTGTCACACATGGTTTGTCCTGCTTTTCAAATGGCCCTTTTCAATCAAACACGCCCAGAAACCAAAGAGTCCCAGAAAATAAATCTCCTTAAAGTCCCATTTTTGTGTTTCCTCCACATCGATTAGTCAGATTAGACCAAAAAGCGATTAATAAGCAGTGGCTTCGAACAATGAGCCAAGCAAGTTTTGCACCTAACAAAACAACGCAGATATCACAAGGTTCTAGCTAGTGTGTCATGTTGGAAAAGATTTAAAAAGAGATGTAAAATGACATGCAGGGGTTAGAAGGGAAACTAGTGCCTATTGGCAAAAGGGGGAACTAGCTACTAGCTACTATTAAGCAAATGCTGAGTAAATGCCAATAAACATTAACAGAATGTCCTCTCTCAAGCCCGATTACTGACCTGACTGGCAACTAATGCTTGAATATTTTGTGAATAAATACTTTACAGAAGTTGTAGCAACTGTAGCAAAATCCATCCCAATGACCTGCCCCCCAAAGCAACAAGAGATTTAGGGTTTGTGATTATTCAGAAAATTTCAACACCGTGGAAACATTTCCCTTGAGTTAAACACGAGATCCCATGGTACAAACAGACTTTCAGAATCTCTACCCTTTCACAGCACTAATGTTGTCATTATCTCCGCTCGGTATGCCGTCTTGGCCCCGTTGTGTATTTATCTATTGTGTTGTATTCATTCTGCCTGTTGTTACATAAAACTCTCCCATCTGCATACACTACATTGTTCTGCAGTCAAGGGGCAACAGCTCATATTTTCCCCTGAAATCACACAAGAGCTTTGCTGCTTTAACCCAAGGAAGGAGAAAATGAGAGCAGATGATATTCATGAGATGCATTAGTTTGCTGTTATACATGTACACAGATTTTAGGATATAACCTCAATATTTTTTTTCCCCCCATAATTCCAGGAATCCAGTGATGATAGTATATTTGACTGAAGTCTGCAGTTCTGATGAACTTTGGGAAAGTATACAAAGAATATGATGAATTCAAACCTTATATCTCAGCTTCTTCATCTCCATATGCTAATACCTTGGAATGCTCTATCCTCACGTGCCCCTGAAGGCTTCATATCACCCTGATATTATACATCCCACTTTGATTTTGCATTATTTATTCTTTTTCTGCGCTTAAGATCAGTCTGACATCACCCCTCATCATTTAAGGTAATGCTTTGCAGCTCAGCTGCACCATGCACAATCTTCTCTCCCAACTGGGTTCTTTGCAAAACAACTCCATGCCTCAGATTTGTGTAGAAAAGCTTCCCTTTCTGCTCACTTTTAAGCTTAGAGTAAAGGATTAGGTGTATAAGTCTGGAACTATAAGCGTGTGAAAATACTCTGGAAGCGTCTCTCCTTACGGATGAGACGCTCGTCAGCCAAATAAGGTCGCTACAACTCAGCGTCCCTAAAGCCACTTTAGCAAAGCTGTGAAAATAAACACTGTGAAACCAAAGATTTTCTGCTCCACATCAGTGACCACAGCTTCTGTTCAGCAGGATGTACAAGAGATCCATAACCTGTCCCTCTGTCTGATAACGCCCGAGTCCACAGCACTAAATAATACAGTGCAAGACAAGCACATCGCATCAGTCTATAAATATGATGTGATCAAACAAACTTACCTGTTGGGTAGTCAGGAGAAATACAGTGTTTGGAAAGAGGGGCACCATCCAACCACGGCCCGGGAGGCAGGAGGAGGAGAGAGAGACAGAAGAGAGAGAGAGAAAAGAGGAAAAATCAGTCAGGCAGAGCTAATACCTCTGGAAATAAATAATTGAAGACATTCTTTTTGCGTTTGAGCTCAACAAAGATGGCTCTTAAAATGCCATTTGGGCAGGAATATTGAAATGAAAGAAACACCTCTCAGTATAAATTATTGATGGGAGTGTGTGATTGTCTCAGCGGTGGTGAGGCCGAGCGGCGGGCCGAGGCTATCCTCCCTCACCCAGGCTGAATTGCCAAGCAGGAATTGGCTGCCACAGAGTTAGCAGCAGTGCTGAGGTGTGCGAGGAGTTCAGATGCTTCATTGCTTGAACACATGCAAAATCTGTCAAAAATATCGCTTCATTATGACCCCCGCGCAAGAACGAGATAGCGCCAGCCGCATGCAAAGTAGCTTGCTACAGTTGCATACATCAAGTTAACCAGCCATTCATTATGTATGCTGCTTTCTGGAGAGCTGGAAATACCTTTATATTCAGAGCTCTCTACTGTGCAAATGAGAAAGTGGGAACAGGCCAGTTACGCAAGTGGCAGCTTGGGTTAATGTCATTACTCTTTCATTAGCTAAACTTAATCACATTTCCTTTAACCAGTCCCATCGATGCTCATTCTCATTCTGCATGCCCCGACTGACAACCAGGTTCCGTTTCTGCTCCTGAACACTACACAAGTGTTGGACTGTCACATGAGACACTGTCGCAAAATCTTTCAAATTGGCTTCTAGGGTCACATGGTAGAAAAACAACAACAGATTCACAATTGTAGATATGTGCTTTGCGAATCACAATCCATATGCATATTTTTTGCCCTCTTTCGCTCTTCAGTGAATGGACCCACCATGCATTGACCAAGATGACCAAAACCACCCATATTTTTTTTTATGTTAAACTGTGGACTGAGTGGGTCTAGAGCAAACCCTGTGTGGTTCACGGTACAAGCATCCAATGTCCAGTTTACTCACTACCTTTTATTCTTTCCAGGCACAATATATGTATCCATCTATATAGATACATATATAATACCAGCATGCTTGATGTTAGTGTATATAGACTGAAGAGTGATTCAACTTGAGATAAAATTGTGAAAACATATCATTAAAATCGGCATATTGTTCTGGATTCTGAACTTCTATCCAACTGCATGATGATGGTTCATACATCTGTATCATGTCTTCTACCTGAGGAAGATCTGTGGACCAAAAGGTGTCAGTCATGAAGTAACAGATTTGAGACCGAGGGTGCTGCTGCTGGACTTTTGGTCCACCCGCAGTGAGTCAGTTAACCTTATGAGCAGTCGATTCAACTAAAGTCCAACAGCTAACACTGCGATCACAGAGCTTTTTTTTTTTTTTTTCCCTCGTAGATTAAAGGCCAAAGAGATATGCGGCAGTAGCTACGTCCAACCTATTCAGAAATGAAAGAGAGCTGGAGCCGGGCCTCGCCGTCTGAAAAGAGACTCCCACCTGCAAGACACATCATATATCTACACAGAACAGCCACAGCACAGGCCAAGTCTGTCTGTGCAGAGACAGACTGCACAACATTAACAGCATACACCCAGGACAACCTCATCAGCTCCGCCACATCTGAAGAAACACGCTCCACTTCTGAGGCGGGCACCTTGTTCGGCAGCGCTCCAGGCCACTGATCAATGAAAGTATGTCCAGTGCTGCTTTTTTTAGGGGACTTGAAGCAGCGCTGGTGATAGAAATCTGCACCTTACTCTCTCAGCAACAATAATTTATAAACCCCCGAGGCACATGGCCAGCCAAATAATCAGGGCAGACAGAATATATACGCCTCGAGTTATCTGATGCCGTGTCCGTATCAGGCAGCCCAAAGTTTTTGTCTGGACAAGATTACATTTGATAGAGGACCACAGGACAGCGCCAGAGATGCAATCAAACACACTGCAAGTTATCACCTATCATCTATTTACTCTGATTAAACAACTTTCCCTAACATCCCTGTAATTTTTCGTTTTGTAAAATTAAACCATTGGTTGTGATAACAAATTTTCTAAAATGATACTGATATTGCAAAATATTATGAAATGTTGCAACACTCCAGTGTTTTCAGAGGCAAATTGGATTGAAAATAAAATCTTGTGAATGAATTTAGGTCCTGTTTATTGTCGCTCTCACCGGATGTGAAGTCTCAGGCATGAAAGGCATTAGTCAACCGTTCTTAATTAAAACAAGTCGCATCTGCCTTTTAATTTAATTGTGTTCAGTTAAAAATACATATCACATTAGCAAATCTCTATGTGTCAAAACCTGCCTTCAGGCCAAAAAAAAAAGGAAAGGAGATAAGTTTGGCTTGCAGTTGGAAAGGCAATGAAGATTAAATAAAAAATAATAAAGAAAGAAAAATTATTCGGCTCACATGTCATCCTTGGCTTATCAAACTTTACTGACGTGTGTGTATGTGTGTGAAAAATCATCACATTGGGCCTCATCCCCACAGGCCTCGACCCACTCAAAGCTTTACAGAACTCCACCTGTGCAGCTGTCTTGTCTCTAGTAGTCCAATACTTACAGTATGTTGCTTACTGCCAGTGTGCTGTGCAGATTAACACTGTGCAGACATACATGCACCAGTCTGGAGTTGATGCAGGACCAACACACTCTATAAGAAATGTGCCAAAGGCCAAAATTCACAGTCTAAATGTTACTTTTGCTTTGAAATTATCAGGTGGACACCGGGCTGCTCACCTTCTGCAGGTGGTTCGGCGGGTGGGGGAGGGGTGTGTGTGTGGAAACAGGCCTGCAGACGGGCTCACTCAGTGTCACTAGCTTGCTAAACTCTTACCTGCACTGATTACATGTCGGTGAGAAACGACTGACTTGTAACTCATTTCACTGTCGTCCTGTCTGTCCTCTCTCCTGTCTGTCCTCTCTCCTGTCTGTCCTCTCTCCTGTCTGTCCTCTCTCCTGTCTGTCCTCTCTCCTGGCTCTCCTCCCCTCTCAGGTAGCATGCCGGCGGGTGTCCTGGCGGGTCTCTGTGCATCTCTTCCTGTATCTGCGGGCCTGCACCGCTGCTTTCAGGCAGGACCGTACCACGTCATCCAGATACAGGGGGGTGGTCTATGTGGATGTTTACTTTTTGCCAAGTAAAGACAAATTGAGTCTTAATTATATTACAAGATTTTAAATAAAATATGATATCAATTATGATGTGTTAGTAATCTAATGTTGTTTGTCATAGACCCTGAGAAAGTCCGGCCCCCATAGTAACTGCCATAAAATGGACCACTAATTATAATTAACCTTTCTCTGCCCTGCTGCTGCTGATTTGACAGCAGCCTGGTCAGCTGACCCATGCACCTCAAAGTTGATGCTGTATTTTTTCATCCAGCATGCTTTTCGGAAACTCCCCTGTAGCTTGGTAGAATAAAGAGCAACAAAAATAAAAAGAAATAAAAAAAATAAAAAAAACATAGTGAGAGGTCTTTCCTGTGTTTGACCAAATGTCAATGTGAATTTTGAACATGCTGTTTTACTCTGCACATCCATTATGTATCTCAGCATTTTCTGTTGTTTATTTGCCGATTTGCCAGTCCTGACAGTATGTTTGTGAGAGTGTCAGCAGTGATTGACGAGTGATTTTAGAAGTGTATTAATTATGAGCAAACTATAATATGCCAGAACTACTTCAAAAGCCAAGTGTTTGGAGAGAAGAGAATAAAAAGGATAATCCTATTCTCACCAGCGAGTCAAAAGTGAGTTTCAACAGAGCCGTTGCATGAGCTTTGAAAAATTCATAAATTCATGAACTGTTGGAGAATGGATTTTGTTGTGACTATTGCTGCTTTACTGCTCTTGAGAGTGATGGGGGTTGCTTCTGTGAGTGTGTGTCTGCCTGTGTGTGTGTGTGTGTGTGTGTGTGTGTGTGTGTGTGTGTGTGTGTGTGTGTGTGTGCATGTGTGTGTAAAGAAAGGGACTTGTTTACTCCATTTCATCACTTCTGTCCCTCCCACACTGATTGCCTCTTTAAATCGTTTCCTCTCATCTGCGCTCCCAGCTCATTTGCCAGTGTTTGGGGCAGACTTTGTGCGACCGTCGCACACAGATGGGGGCAATTGGCATGGAGAATATCCAATCACGATGCTCCTGCGGGTGAATACGCTTCACACCCGAAATAAACACAATGAACAGATCAGTTTCGCCCGCTGCCGCGGCTCATCTTTTAGTCAACTCGTCTGTCAGTCAGCCACTGAATCGTGCAACCAGCCAGCCAGTTAGACATTGTCTCTGCCAATCAGTCAGCCAGTCTGCCAGCTAGATTCTATTTCTGCCAGTCAGCCAGTGAATCAGCCAGTCACACACTCAATCTGTCTTGTTTATCCTTGCCCGGTGAGATATACAGACTTCAAGCTGTGTCCCTAATGCCTGTCGCAATGTATCTGAATCCAAAACAGTGAATGAAGATTGGATGAAATGGAATAAATAGGAGCGAGAAAAAGCAGCTCATTTCTTACATGTTTTCCCTCCCGAGGATAGCTAGTTAAGACCCTGGCATCATGTCTTCAATATTTTGGTAGATGTTGGGCTTTTCAGCAGCAACCTACAATATGTAACCTTTAGTTTCAAAGTGGGAGTTTAGCTCAGGTAAAAAAGATCATGTTTTGGCTGAAGATAACTGAATTGGTTGCCACAAACAGAGCTCAAGATGTCCCAGACAATCATCACTCTCACAGCTGGAAAGAGTCCCACTGTCCCTTAAAAATACCCAGCGGTATCACGCTTACAAATGTTGAAAGAGATGAAAATATAATACAAATAATGCACCTATGAATTTGATGATGCCAGTATAATTATGTCTTTCTGTTGCTGTTGCTTCTTTGTTTGTTGCTGTTTGTGTCTGGAGATGAGTTCTAATCTCTCAACATAACCAGACAAAAACACGTCTTGTACACAAAAAGCTGTACACAGGCCTCGATAAAACATGACCTCAATATTTCTGAAATCCGTGCTACAGTCTGCTTCCTCCTGCTGCTTTAATAACGGATTCAGATGAGTTTCTTTCTGAGGAGAACCGTAGCACTGAACATTAAACGGTTTGCTGTTATTCTTCCCCACCATCTGGTGAGACTTGTTCCTCTTTTCCTCTCCTCTCTCCTTTCTCAGTCATCTTATCATAGCCTAGTAATGGCCCATAAAACATTAATTTCATTATTCCAGCAATACGGCTGTTAGCTAGACACTGAGTGGGTGGTGCGGAGGGAGGGATGGGGTAGCAGATTAGTTGGACGGTAAAATCAACAGGCCGACTAGACGAGTACATCATCAGGCTTTCCAAACAAGGTTTCCTCTCATCAAACTAAAAGAGGATCAATTTATGCGGAGCTCATTGCTGATCACAAATCTATGATCTAATTTGATTTAAAAAAAAACAAAACTGTATCTTTCCATTTAGCCGGATACGCCTGACAAACAAAGTCTTCATCCCCTGGAAACACATGCTTCTGGAGGCTTAGATCAAAAGTACAATGATAGCACAGCAATCAAAGTGAATATCTAATGTGAATTTTACTTATTTTTCCTGTTAGCCTGTTTCATTAAACCTGATAAGGAATGAGTTTGTTCAAAGGGTCGGTCAGGACACATGATTGCAATGTAGCGATGTGAGATGGACGGTGCTGCTGCTGCTGCTGGTCCTGCTGCTGCTGCAGGGGAATTTTAGGAATTTTTAGGCTTTGCTTGGAAACTAGACTTCAAAGCTTCATGTTTAGTGCAGTGCAGGACGGAGAGCGCCTCAGCCGGTGCTGTGGAGAGACGAAGAGAGGAAGAAGGTTGCTCACATGTAGAGCACAAACAGGGCGAGCTAATTAGAGCTTACCTTGCTGTATAGGGCAGCCAGTTATCATGCACACACACACACACACACACACACAGACATTTCACATGGTGAGGAGAGGTGAGGAAGACTGCAGACGCTGCAAAACTAATTGTAGAAGTGTTATTTAAGGATTTATTGGTCGTCCTCATTCACATGCGTCAAACATAATGAGCAGTGGTGTATATGAACACATTTATTATGTAATTGTTATGTTTTTATAACCCTTTGATGAAGCAATGGTGCATTTAAGGTTTTGGTTTTGCTAGCTACTGTGTTGCCTTTTTGTTTTCTGTAGCATGTCAAAGTGTAAGATTGATGAATAAGAGCTAAATTTAGCGAACATCCATGGCATGACTGACACAACGCCCTCGACCGTTTACTTACTATACTAGGACAAGATAAAGCACCAGGATTTTCCGTGATTACAGGTGTAATTGGATCTCTAATAGGTTTTCTCTGCTCTCTCTATAGTTACACTTCACCACTTTAAACTCCCAAACTCATTTGCTCCTTTTAGCATCGGTGAATTAGCACGTCATTCTCTGACAGCCTCTGCAGCCACGATGCAAAACGCAGTGGCCAACGGTAAACATCAACGCGGCGCGCCAAATCGATGGTGTTCACAGTGAATCACACAAATGGATGCAGGCACTCATGTAAACAGACCCACGCACTCAAGCAAACATGTCTAACCAGGCTTTATAGAGGACACTAGGGAAGAAACACATGCACTGCCACAACGTGACAGAGGCTGGATAAGTAAATAAATGAATATGAGCATTATTTTGAAGGGGTATTGATGTAGCTGTTAGGATGCAGAGTTGATTACTGCACTGAGACGATGTCTGTCTGGCTACAGATAACAAAAAAAAATCAAAGTTTCAGTCTGGGCAGCCCAAGGAAATGATTGTTATTTCCAATACTGACATATTTTGAGAGGAAGTGTATTCAACATCGGCAAGGTTCTCCTCATGATAAAAACATACGTCTGTGTTTGTTGTACTGCACCGTTGTCCTTGTGCATATTGTTTGACGTTTTTAGTTTGACTGTTTGTTTACCTGCTTGAGTCTCGCTTTGCTGATGTATTTGAGTTCTTCAGATTTTGTACATGCAGCTGAAAATGTTAGTTGTGCTCAAAAGGGCTCGGTAAAAAATGGCACAATGCACAGTAACCAAGTAAAGTCAGTTAAACTAAAAGGGGGGTCATTTCTAAATACTTAATTTCAAATTGGTGTTTGTTCAGTTTGAGTTGCTCACCCTGCACTTTAGGTTAGATTAATATTGTGCATGTCCCTGGTTTCCTTCTGTTAGTGGCTTTTTACCAGGTACATCTTTAAAATGTAATGAAATCCAACACAACTGTCAGAGTGGTATCATACAGGCTGCAGTTTGCATTGGTGTTGAACTGGACTCATGTTCATAATGTAATGATCCAATTCTAATGTTTTGTGCTGTTTCATGATTGGAGTTTCTGGGGAAATATTGTAGGTTGCAGGTGATTTCTTTGTTCTTTACTTGCAGTATCATGTGGAACCACCGGGACACAATGGCAGTAAATCGGACTCGCCCTGATTGTGCAAGAGGTGGAAAAGAGTGGAAGGGAAAACAGTAAATAGATTAGTACAAGAGTCCACTTATGGATATAAGCAGTTGTATCCAAGCTGTGGGCTTCTGCTGTCCGTCTCTGAAGAAGGTTTCTGCATGACGTGATAAAGCCGCGGTACAAAGACGGCAGCCTCGGCCAAAAGCATACTCCTGGCAAAGATTTAAAGCCTTTCTGCTTCAATAACTTTGTCACCACTGTTACACAGCTTTCACTCTCTTTCACTCTGCGTGTGTGTTTGTGTGTGTATTCATTTGGCTGGTTATATTTTCTTCTCCCTCTTATTTTTTTTTTTTTTTGTAACCTTAGTACAGCACATTCCAATAACACACTCTTGTAAAGCCAGAGACTAGACTACGTTCAGTTCCTGCTCTGTACGGCGGTGGCTGCCCTTTCGCTTGTTTCTCAGCTCATATATCACAGGCAGCTAGGCCCCGCGACAAGCCAGAGCCCTGCATTTGAAAACACATTACTTTTTAAGACCCCCTGAGAAATTGTGAGAGGAGGAAGAGTAATAGAGCTTTCCCACTCTCTCTTGTAAAGCACCCGCCGTGCACATATGAGATTGTGTGTTGCAGTGTGTTTGGTGTGTGTGTCTAAGAGCGTCGGTGTGCGTTTGTGTTGTGTTGTGAGAGGATGTTTGGATTGGACGCTGCAAACAGACAATAATAACAAGCGGTGAAGTCAGTCAGGTCTGTATTGTTATATTCTGATTCCTGGACGCAGTGTGAGTTCAGCACTGTGAAATCCCCTCATCAGGTTTGTGAAATCAGCTCAGTGTAATAACGCACACTCACAACAAGTCACATTCTGATTATCGTTGCACTTTGGCATTTTTGGATGGATTTCTTCCTCGGTGGTCATTATTTTGGGATCTCATTAGACTTGTCAAGATTTCTCCAAGTGTAGTTTTATGTATGTTTCTTGGGACTGTGGTGAAAGCATCTAATCTGACTTTCATTATCCTGTGGAATCTGTAGAGTCACAAATGCTTCTAATCAAGAGAAATATTCATGAGCTCAAGTCTTGGAGCTTCAGACGATGAGCCGAGTGAACTGAACGCCCCACTGAGCATTCACTAAATTCATCAAATTAAGGCACTGGTGGCTAATCAGTATAATTCACACATGTGCAGTTTTCGGGGTAAAGCTCTTCAGGAACACTTATGTCTTCCACTTCAGGTTGGATGGTGATGGCTTGTTGCGTTTTTCTACGTGCTGTTTTTCAGAAAAGTCACACAGTGTTTTTCCTGATAATAACCATAATCAGACTTTAACTCCAGCCTGCGTTCAGAATGTATCCGCAATGTTTTACACTGTTATCTGTCAGAAAGAGTCTGTTAACTATACTGTGCATGAAGATCTCTTCCTGAAGCCCTTTGGTTGCAAATTGCAAGCAAATCTATCAGTTCTTGTTGATATACCTCACCAGTTTTGGCTGGATGAATTCTCTAAACATCTGAATTTGTGATTAAAGCATCTTTTGAGTTGTTCTGTGGGCACAGTAAGGATACAGATGTTACACTCGGGGATTTTCAGGTAAATAACAACAAGAAACTTGGAACTTTTGTTTTGTTAGTCCTGGCAGCTCCTGTGGACAGCAGCGGTGGAACGCATCACTGCCTCCCACGGTGACGCTCTTAGTCTTGCCAGATGTGTGTGCAGACAGCTATTGGTACGATGCATGACAATGATGTAATGTATGTATTTGTGGCTGTAATATGACGGCGGTGAAACTAAGTAAACGTTGTTTTAGTGCCATATCAGCAGACTACAGAGCAGCTTCTTTCTGTAGCATTTATTAAGAATAACTGTAACAACCACAGTTTATATCAATAGCCACATTTTTTGCTGATGGTCTGGTTTGCTTATGTAGGTCATGTAACAACAGCATGAGCATTGAATTGAGACAGTTTTATAAGCAGCTAACAGTCAGTCGAAACACCTCTGAGGCTTAGTTGATCAAATGAAGTTCAGTCATCGCAGTAAAACTCAGTCTGGAGTACAAACTGAACAAACCGCTCGTAGTTATCGATGTTTCACTGTGCATCTGCTTAAATTCTAGGCAAATATGACTTTACGAGGTATTTAGAGGTTGTTAGAAGTTTTACATTTCTGACACTGCTGGAAGGCGAGTGAACCTTGGGAGCAATATTATATAGCTCCCCCTATTGGCCCATAAGCATCTCGTTAACGCCTGTACTATCTTGTAAGCTCGCATCACACAGCTCGATTGGGGAACTATTCACATCAAATTGATATTTATAAAAATAATATCTGTTATTTTGTGGGTCTATCAAGTCTACTTAACAAGAGCTGACCGCACTGTAACAACACAGGTCTAAAGACGATCCCCAGTGTAAAGCCCCTCGTGATCACACTGAATGTTTTTGACAGATAAAGGTGATTTTTGTTCTCTCTCAGAGTTTTACACTCAGAGGGGAAGACACTGATCTTCTGGAGAGGCACCTCTGCTGCACCAGCAATTCTTTTTTTTACTTCCAGATCTGAGACACTGCGAGAGATCCCTACCGGATACATCTGTCTCTAGAGTCCTCTCTCTCACAAAAACACTCCCCCCCCCCGCTCTTAATGCTCTGTCTGTCCCTCCCTCCTTCCCTCTCTGTGTGTCTGCAAGGGACACGAGATAAGAATCATTAGTGTGGCTGGAGGAAATGCAGAGAGTGTGAGGAGACAGACTACAGCAGGGAGAGGAGGATGTCTGCAGGGGTGACTTGATGAATTGAAAGGCAAGGAGATGGGACAGACACTAAGCAGTACGCTGTCGTCCACTGATCATTTCTTTGCTGCTTTGCTTGAGATTTTTTTTTTTTGTTTTAGCACAGAGAATGTAACATTTCCTGCTGTGCTTAGAGGAAACATTTGAAGCTTTGCAGCAGAGATGCCCGGTCAGCGGTGCCAGCGCTACACTAACAAGGCAATGTTTGTTTTATTGTGAACATCATTTGAAACACCTGCCGGCTCTGCAAAGGTCAGAGACTGTTTTTGGCTTTGGACATTACTCATTGAACGTTCGGGTTAAATGTTTTGAACACACCCCACGGGGCAGTGTTAAATGTTTATCTGACAATTTCCCTCTTTTAAATGTTTCTAATTTTATTTCTGAAATGTTTTCTGTGTTAATGAACACTCAGAAGTCTGAACATGTGTTTAAAGGAGATGAAAATCTATTGTCTGAAACACGACATAACTTCATGGATTGTTATTTCAATAAAAATGTCTCTGAGTTTTGTCTCTCAGGCTTCTCCCATGAGTTGGCCAACAATCCCTCCATGATGCACACATCCACCGTCTTTACTAACACACTAACGTTTGAATAGACAAGCTTGTTAATGGTGATGCAAAGTCTCCAAGAGAGTTCTGCACAAAGTCTCCAAAAGTTTAAGTATCATTGCAATGATGTTACATATTCCCCCTTTAAACCTGGTCTACAGGTGGCTCCGGGAGAGGAAGGAAGGTGTGTAAAGTATTAACTACCCGTCCACCACAGCATCCTCCACAACCTCACTTCTTGCACACACACTCACTAACATACAATGTTAATGGTGAGTATCATTATAGATTTAATCAGCACTGCTGAAATGTCCTTTACAGAATGTACGAGGGGCTTTTACAGGGCGCAGAAAGAACTTTAATATGAAAGATCCCTCGTAGGCCTTGAAACCAGGTCCTTTAAAACAAACTGCTGGTGGCTGGTGAGTCATTAACACTCTGCCTACAGTGACACAAAAGTAAAGAGACCAATCTGCTGCAGTGGCGTAGATTATTAGTTTGAGGAGGACTGACTAAAGAAGCAGACGGTGTTGCTGCAGGGAGAGCACAGGTTAGAGAGGACAGAGACGAGCTCAGCCACTGTGGATAGAAGTCCAGAGGAAATGTCACCACCCCCCACTGAGGCGTACGCACGGCCTCAGTATAGTCCCACAAACATGCGCAGATGCACACGCTTGGGTATTGCAGTGATGATGGGGACTTGAAGAACCTGAAAGGTTAATTAGTCACCATGGGGGAAAACTCAAAGGGTGTCAGCTCAGCCTCCCTCCCTCATCAGTCTCTTGCTGTCTCCGGGCCTTCAGGTCCCTGCTGTGTTTTTTGATCCAAGGCTGAAGGAAAAGACCACTTGCGATCTAAATTAAGAAGTTGAATAAAAAAATAATGGGTTATCTCATTACTGAGAGAAAGCAGGAAAACTGACAGAAGCCTGGGACATAAAACCGGAGAGATTAAATCAGTCCTCTCTCTTACAGATCCATAAGAAGTGGATGTGCTCGCAGCATGGCAGCAGGTCTGAGGGCTTCGTTTGCACGTATATATCGCCACACACTGGACTATTTCACATGCTTTTAATGATGTATAGCACCACTTACTGAGCTTGAGCGCCAGTTCAGACTCTATTGAAGTACCAATTGGTTTCTCATCTCAGGGGTGTTTACCTTAAAAAAACAAAAAAAACAAAAAAAAAAACAAAAAACAGACTGGCCTGATCTGAGAGTTGAATGTGGACACACGTACTTTCAGATGGTGTTAAAAATACAAAGGATTTGTCCTTTAAGTTTGATGTGCTGGTTAGCTCTGGCATTTAAAGAATACAGCGATTGGTCTAATGGGGATGCTAATTAAAGGTCGAAGGCAAAAAGAAAAATCTCAAAGAGCACAGCAGCTACAACACTGTCACAGTTTCAGTGAAGCTTGAACAGACAGTGAGAGACTTTATGTTTATTTGTCACACATACATGGTAAAAAAATATGGCAGCACCCAATCACAGCAGCTTTACAGGTGTCAGTACTGAACTCTTGTTCAAACTGAGACATGGAGACGTCATTTAGTTCTAATGGCTGATAACTAAATGATAGTATTTGGCTTTAAATGTTAATTTCAGTCCCAGTCTCTAAACTCAATGTTTTTCTTTGATGCGAGCACAGTGTCTCTTTCTCTCCCATGTGATCTAAGATAATTGATTTAAATGCAGTAATTGGAGAGGTGCAACCAGAATGATAGCAGTTTAAAAATGAATTATCTTAATAATTGAATGATAATGTACTAATATGATTTGCTATGAGCTGTTAGAGTGTATGCTTTCATTCATCTATGTGTGTGTTTCAGAATGATCATTCATAGTTTAACAGCTGGGGCCATTTTTTTTTCTTTTTTTTTTTTTTTTAAATGGGGATGTTGTATCACATTAGATATAAGTCTGGACGACTGATAGTTGATCATAAAGATCTGTCCCCTTCAGACTCTGTTCAACAGTTGGCTGAGGTGAACCTACTATGAATCACTCATTAATAACGACTGAGAGAAACAGAAGATGCCACCAACTGTCCCCAATAATTATCCTGGCAGCCAAGTTAATATTAGCCAGCATCAAAGATGTTCCCAGAAATCCTTTTCTTAACCAAAGTCAGAACTCTGACAAGAAGACTGAGATAAAATGGCTTCAGATGTTGTATTCACAGTGTACTCTCTGCCTTGCATAAGAAAAAAAAAAACCTTCCTTTGGTCCGATGTGGCTCCGACTCAAGTGCGTTGCCACAAGGGATTAACGCAGGGATGCAGGATTTCCCATTTGTCTTATCTCACAGTCCCCACGGGATTGAAGGAGGCTTGGTTCCAATGAAATACAAATGCTGCAACAAATCACTGCGACTGGATTTTGAATCGGAAGAATCCTAACTCATACTACATAACTCACAACTCATACTAGCATAAAAGCTACCGAAAGGGCAGCGTCTTCGCTCTGGTGTCAGTCAGAGCCAAGAGCATTGCTTATGACTTTGTAAAGATGAAAACAGAACTGCAGTAATGGAATTCACTCTCAACACTCACAGAGGGGCTGAATACATGCCGGTAGATCAACAGTTTATTTCTCTAATGAACCAGTCCAGCTTAAATTCATTAAAAAGACCATGCAGCATCTCGCAACCTTCTTAAAAGAGAATTCCACCGAACATGCCACTATTTAAAACACGGATTTGATCAGTTGGTTTACTTCTCTCTACTTTCTCCTTATGCATTTTTTTTTATTCTTTTTATTTTTTTTCCTCTGTGTTTAAAGAAACTCTCTCCCAACAGTGCTCTGCTCTGCCTTTGATTATCAGAGAAGACAGAGCGTCTGAATTCAACCACCAGGCCATTAATCTGCGACTGGGTCTGGGAGATGAGGGAGCCTTCAGTGGCGACCCGCAGGGAATTATCTGCTCGCTTCGGCCCGCTGCAGAGACCCACTGCCGGGCTCAGACCACAGAAACACACTCGCCAGTGGCCACCTGGGGCAGCGGCTGTGGACACTGATGTGGAGAGAAACTCAACTGATGCAACACACAGCTTCTGAGATTTAAACCCCCTGTTTGTGTCATTGTTGGCTATTACCACACACACACACACACACACACACACACACACACACACACACGGCACATGAAGTTAACTTTAATAAGGAACAAATCTCATGGCAACATGTTTCACTGAAACAAGAAAGGGTTTGGAACAAAGACTAACAATGACTCATGATGTCACAGTAACAAATGAAATGAGCTGCTGAAACTTTTTGTTGAACTTTGTTTTAACTGTATTTTTTAAAGGGGAGTTTGTTGTTTTTACCTCATTTGATTATTTCTTTGACATTGTGTTCATTCTATGTATATAGTTTGTATATTTATTTTAATGTTTTGATCATAGATGCTTGATTTTGACCTGTGCATGCTTAAGAAAATCTACCTTTGGAGCTATTCCTTGAAAACTCGAAATGTAGTGTCTGATGTAATACGAGGTGGTTAAACACCTGATTGGACGCGTTGACCTGTTAGAGTTCAGCGATAAATGTTTCCCTCCCCGTCGTCTTGGTGTTAGGAGAGGTCCCTTGTCTCCTCGGCGCCTGCTGATCCATTACGGGCATCTCTCATTTGAAGCTACGCATCATTTTTCTTGATGTTTCCTCTTTTTTTCCCCTTTTTTCTTGTCCTTCCAGACTGAGCTGGGGTTGAATGAGGACTCTTGGCATTTGATAGATGAAGTCATCTCTGTCCTTACATGCACACAGGAAACCAGGCTGGGGGGGAATCAAGTAAAGGCAGAAATTCCCTACATTACAATAATCTGGTTACTGAAAATGCTGTGTTTACATGCAGCTGGGGTGCAATCAGACGTCTCTTATTTTGGATCCAAGGCTGGCGTGTATTTTTAGGATATAACATGACACTGCAGCTTGAGCACAGTTATTCACACTGTGTGTTTCTGTGCCAGAATTTATGTGTCAGAATGTCTGAACATCCTACGGTTACAGCTGTGGAAACTGACTCATTAAGACTTATTTCGGTTTCAATTTTAGTCAGACTTTTGGGCAGAATTATTTTAGACACAGCTGGGAGTAATGATCTTTTCTTTCATTCAGCTGCAATGCTACAAAAGTGATTTTGAAGACTCTCTCATGCACAAGTTCAGTTGTCACCACTGTTTTGTTTGCCTTTTGGTAAATGCTGGACGTCCTTTTGGCTGAAATCTTCAGCTTCCTGCATGTAGTTTCCATTTTCATGAGAGATGGTCATTCAGTTTTGTCTTTTAAAACAAACCTGGCAGAGTAGTTATGGAAGTCTGTTGTTTAGTTGAATTAAATATTGCACAATCTGAACCTTGCACCATGTAAGAGAGTGTGATAATACGGGGCTTGTGCTGTTGATTTTTGAGTGTGAAAACACAAATACGGCGGGCGACTCGTTACTTGTAGTCGAGCAGCTGTTTTGAACAGACTTTATTGGCCTCGTCAGCAGGGACAGGTGCAAAGGGCTAATCAACATTTGTGTTAGGTTTGGATTTAGTCCTATATGAGTCCTCTCGCCTCTCTTTTTTTGCAGGACTGTCTGCTTTAGTCTGCCAGCTTTTGTCCACAGTTTCTGTCTGTTTTTTTCTTTTTCCTTTTTTTATCCAGTCTACTTTTATCCAGTCTACTTTTATCTGGGTCTTCATCCTCCTGGAGACTCAGCCGGTGTTTACTGTCTCTTTGTTCGTAACTGTTTTAGCATCGTGTGTTTTCTATGAATCACAACAGCCACCTGCTCTCAGCACCTCTGCTCTCTTTCTTCTCTCTCTGTGTGAATGCTAGGCTGGAGTTTGCGTCTGTCTGTGCAACTCTTGTCATCTTTTCCTGGTTTTATGGTGGAGGCTGTAACAGCTCTTGATCACGACTGAGAGTTGCACAATATCTTATATATCAATCCAGGTAAGTCTCAACTCAACTTTAAACTATTTAACTTATGCCACTTAAAATTAATTTCCTTTAGTTGAAATGTTTCGGTTTGCTGACAGTATCTAAGAGATCCAAGCTCACAATGTTGGTACCTCGCAGTCGTTTATTGGATATTTAATTTATGTTTCTCTATATTGTAGGTCTACCATTGTTACTATATTGTACATGTTTCTCCATCCTGAAAGAGGACATCAAAAAGAGGGCGACATTAATCACACACAAATTGTGTCAAGCCCTTTGAGAGATATACCACTTACACAAGTTATGTATGCATTGTTCTAATACTAAACGATGCCATGTGCGGTCAGTGTAATTTCTGATTTTATAATCTGCAGCCAATCCAAAATCTATTCTTCACCGAAACAGAATATAAAAAAATACATTACAATCCAATTCTTTGGAAAAAAACAACAACAAAAAAAAAAACCTTTCAGATAATCTCCTTCCTGCGTGACAGCAGCTGGAGCAGGTTTACATGCAAAGCTTCGATTGGTGCGATGCGATGCAGTCAAGGAGGTTGTACACGGGCTCCTTCTCTTGGCATTTGATGGATGAAGCAATGTAAAAAAGAGGAAGGATAATAAAACACCACAACACCGAATATATATATATATATATATATATATATATATATATATATATATATATATATATATTTTTTTTTACTTCAATTTTGCATTCCAACGATTTGAAATTGTTTCCCTCCCCAGTGTGTCGATCTCTGCCACCCATTCGCCCGATGAGCGAGCACTATCTGAGGAGAGGATTCATGCCTGCATCATTTGGCAGTTTGTCTTTGTGATAGCACAGATATGAAAAATGTGTTGCTGCAAGAGAGCAATTTATAATTATTTCTCCAGTAGGGTTCCTGGAGGAGCACTCTGATGGAGGAGACAGAGGGAAATGGTAATTAGATATACAGAGATGTGTGACACGTTCAACACTCTCCCTCCTTCCCCTCTGCTGGGTCTTGGCTCCTTGCACTAATTCTGTCGTTAATCCAGAATGTTGTGCCGTCATGCACAAGTCGCCTGTATTTTAGGTGGATCTTAATGAGCCATGACAACCTCATGGTCAACAAACCTACCTATCTATCTGTTTTGCTCTCCCCTCTGAGCCCCTCCGCACTACATAATTAGTTTTCCTCTTTATCTGCCCTCCCTGAGATGCACATATATATTTTTTTCTTTTGGCCGTGGAGGTCAACATGCACAGTTGCTGTTTATGGGGGGCGGAGAGAGGGGTTCAGAGTCAAACTCAAGGACACCGAGGCGAGGATGGGCAAGTGCTGCTGTGAAACTCAAATACTTGGAAAATGTCTTCTATTTCCCCTCCCAGTCGTGGAGCTTAATTTCCCTCTCCTTGGCCTTGTCTGCAGCCCTTCATGGCAGGAGTGAGGCCCCAACTGCCAATGCAATATAATCCTGCTCCTCCCTCAGCAATTACAGAGCAGAAAAACACACATGGAGAGGGAGCGATAGAGAAACAATGGAATCTAATAGAATATGATATGAATTGTGAACTGTAGATCTCTGCACCACCGCGGCTGAGGCTTTGGGTGAATTCAGAATCACATTTGATGATGGGTGTTCGCCCTCTGAGATGGCTTTAGCTGTTATTATTTACCGACTGCATCATCTGTCCATCCATTCAACCAACCACACAGGTATCACCCCGAACTGTGTAATAAACCTGCCAGTCCACCCTTCAAAACCCTCTTAGACTGTCTAAATAAAACCGCAGACACTTCTTGGTTAGGTTAAGGAAAAGATAGTCTCAGAAGAACAGCGGCTTCACAGAGGACTCGTCTCCTCGTCACCTGGATGTAAGGATGATTTATCGAGATGTGGACAGTTCATCTGAGTTTTCTCCTTGTGTGTCTTCCATGATTTGATCTATGCATTCTGAGATGCAATCAGCCTATTGATTAATATTACTGAAATGCAGGTTTGAGTAATATATATCCAATATCTAATGAATAATAAATATTTTGTGAAGATGGCACCCGGCATCCAAACCGAACCAGACCTCGACAGGAGCACACACACACATCTCAGTAAGTGGTAGTAGAGTCTCTCAGGTTGAGTGTAAGCTTCAATAAGCTTCCCAATTAGACAAGTCATAAACTGACGGAGCTGCTGATGGCTGATATTTGTCTTGTGCTGCTGCTGCCGAGTGTTATTAATAAACTGTGATGAATTCGCTGAGAGTGCTGGTACAACTTCTTTCATTTCCAGCCTACTTGGTATGCCACACTCATGTCATATGAGATGCAGCTGCAAGGGGAAAAAAAACCAAAACAAAACAAGAAGATGTTTTGGTACCACAACTTTTAACCCACATCCAAAATCTATTTTTTTAAAAAAAATCATACATTTATAATGATTTCTAAGTTAGGTTGACTCTATTAGACTGGAAGGGATTCAATAATTCAGATGCCTTAAACGGGATTCATCTGTTTACTCATGTGTTTCTGATGATAAATGGGAGGTGGAGTCTATGAAAGTTCACATAATGTCCTATTTGTGATTAACACGAGCAGCAGAGGCTGTTCTCCCCCATCAACAGCTCCTAACAGTAAACCCAACATGACATGAATTAGACCTCAGTTACAGTATCATGATTCTACGGTATGTTACTGCATTAGCACTAATTATATCAACATGGAACGGGTTTACAGAGCAAGTATTTCTTTCTATCCTGAATTCCTGGCATTTATTTTACTCTAATGCACCATCTGGAATAAAAAAAAAATAATAATAAAAAAAAAAAGCTAAATAAAACATGTAGTAGCTGCACAGCGGCCTGCCCGGCTCAGGCTCCTGGTGACATCCTGGACGACCCGGCAGGACTGATGAGACTAAAATGTTCTAACACTTCTGCAGCTGTGGTGGAGGGAAATCAGTTAGACGCCAATAAAAAATGAGGCCGGTGTGTTTATTATGTGAAACTCTGAGGATTTTTTTTGTGTGTGTGTGTGCATTTGTGCGTGTGTGTGTGTGTGTTGGCTGGCTGTACCCGGCTCAGCCTCTCTGCCTGAGTCTCGTTCGCTTTACATCTGGACTGAGCTGGAACAAAAGGGCAGACGCTTACCCAACAGGCAGAGCGAGCATTAGCACACTGATTACCATCCCACGCACGGCCACACATGTCCACGCGCACACATGCACACGGATGCACACACGCGCGAATGCTAGCAGCCGAGCTACAAAGCACAGTGTCTTGATCGTGACTGGGATGTAGAGAGACGGAGGGAGAGCAGAGGAAAGATAGATCGAGACAGAGAGACCAGAGAGACACAGAGATAGAGAGGGAGGGAGAGAGATAGAGCGAGGCGAATGAAAAAAATGAAAGAGAAGTGGGGACGGCAGCTGGTGCTTCCCACCATCCTCCTGCTGTCTGATTTCTCTCCATGTCGTTCTCTCTCTTTATCTTGGTCTTTCACAGGCTCATTTCCACCCTCCATTGCCTCTGCACATTTGGACTTTCATTCACCATTACGCTTCTATCTATCTATATCTATCTATCTATCTATCTATCTATCTATCTATCTATCTATCTATCTATCTATCTATCTATCTATCTATCTATCTATCTATCTATCTATCTATCTATCTATCTATTTCAGCAAGTGGCAGAATGAAAGCAAAGCAGTCATACTTCTGTCAGAGTCTACTCTAAATTTAGTACTTGCTGCAGTTCAGGTGACAACCCCTAGCTAGCAGCATCACACTCACGCACACACACCCACACCTACACCTAGACACACACACACACACACACACACACACACACACACACACACACACACACACACACACACACACACACATAGCCTGGCCACCAGTGGAGTGAAAAGCAAGCATCCCAGCTGTTCCTGTAGCAAAATGAGGAGGCATTTTAATCTCCCCTCACCATGCCAGCCCATCTCACCTCCCTTTTTCCTCCTTCCTCTGCAAAAAGGTTACAGGTGCCATAAGACTCGAGAAAGAGCAGCCGACATGCTTCATTTCCTTTCAGACTTATCTTATTTACCGCTTGATGTTGTTCGCCTGTATGGATTTATGACATGGCCACATGCCCTTTGGGTAACGTGTTGAAATAAAGGGAAAAAATAAAGGGATTTTGTGCTTGGATTATTAATACAATATATTTTTATTGTGGCGCCACATCACCAGCCACCTTCGGGTATTTTTTTTTTTTGGAAGTACCCACCTCTCTGCTCCCTTCTCTTCATCCCTCTCCATTTCTCTTTGACTGTCACTGTGCCAGATTAGTGCCTGAAAAGGTACAATTTTCAGTGCTCACAAAGAGGAGGAGGTAAGAGGATCTGATTAATGCACATTCCCTCTTTATATATTCATGACTATTTCCTGGAGTCTATTAGAATGACATGACTTATTCAAGTGGAGGTTTTGATTGAAGTTCTCCCTGTCTGTGCAGCTGACTTTCCATCTTTCTTTCTTTTTCAATACTCCTCCCCCTCTCTATCTTTGTCTGTGGGTCTGTGATCTCTGTGCTCCATATTTCCCTCACTGTGTTCTTTAACCCAACCCTGCTATCCTTTCATTCTGGAGAGCTTCAATTGATTGGATGTGACAGATTATACCCATTCGGCTCCATTTAGTTCAGTCTGGTTGTACCAGTGTGAGGGTTTTGACCCTCTATGAACTGGTGATGAAGGATAGCTTGGTTGTGGCTGTCATCTATTATGGATCTGGAGGGGAATGGAGTTGTGAGGATTTTAGTCAAGTAGCCTCCCGCCTGCCCGCCTGTCTGCGAGCTACTCGTTATGCATTCACAGCACTGCAGGGCTATTTTAGGGAGCCAAACAGCTCTGCTCGGTTTGAGAAGTTATGATTCTGTGTGGTCAAGGAAGTGCTGTAATGTTATAGATCACATCAGTCCTGCTTTTTTTCCACCTTGCCCCCCTGACCAAGGCTTAGAAACAAACTATGATGCAGTGAGATTCAGTGATCACAGCTTCAAATGGACTCACCAAACTCTTAATGATTTTCGGATTAACTATCATATGGGAAGAAAATCATTTCACACAAGTCATGGTGCTTTCACTTCCGACACAACGCTTGTGTCAAAGTCAGTGCTCAACTGCTTCAGGGCAAGTCAAGTTACAAGCCTGCAAAAGCATACTTGAACTTAAAATCCAAGTCTTTTAAGGTCTCTGAGTGACTTCAGGGCGGCTAAGTGGGTGGAGGACCTGAAGCAGGCGTCATGGGAATGAAGGCAGCAGCAGCTCAGTCTGTCAGGACTCGGCCCCGAACCGGAGGGCGGCTGGTTCAAGTCCAGCATGGATCAGTCGGTACAAACTATTGACTGGGTGGCTTGAGGGGTCCCTCACAGTCAATACACTGCACTGATGTTAGCATGGCTAGCTAGCTAGTCAGCAACATACAGTTCTATCTATGAGTCTTGTCTTTGTTTTGTTCTCTCTGTGCACAGAATCAAAAAGCTTTCCACCAAAACAACAAAAAATATTTAAACTCACAATGTCTTGGGTGCTCCACTGAATCTATTGGTCGGCTGACTGATTGTATGTGCAGTGATATGATTCTACATGTTATATTTGATATACTTACATAAATCCAGAAGAGTCCTTGTTTCAAACTGAGAGTAAATATATTATCATGAGAGTTCACCACCGGCAAGGTCGAGAGGGATTAGAGCTGCTTTTTGAAACACCAGTAGGTCGAGGGGAAGTCCATAAAATGTCTTTTCTATATTAGTTTGCTTATGCACTGTGATGAGAGCTGTGCCCTAAACAAGCCTTCAGATGTGGTCTTTATTCGAATTCAGTTTAAAGGTAAGAAAGCCTTTGTATCAGCAAGCATCTAATGTGCCCTTGAGCAAAACACTGAATCTGTAATGTCTCTTGCGGGGCTCTGTTCTGCGGGCGAAATGAGAACGTTCCTCGGTAACAGATGCAGTCTCAGCCACCGGTTAGACTCTTGGTGCTCATCATCTTATAGGACTTGAACTAGACATGCAGCGTCTCTAAGGCCACCTCCTCCAGTGTGCATAAGAGGAATAACTTAGCCAGGGTCATCATCACTGCTGTCTCAATCTGATATCTTTTTCAAGAAAATGTGTAGTAAAGGTATAACCCACTGTCGGGAGAGCTTGCTAATAAGGATGATACATTTCTTTCTTCCCTGCAAACCTGCAGTGAAATTATCCTTTTTCCGGTGGACTTTGCCATCAGATTAAGATGAGATAGACTTAATTGCCACATTTCTTGGCAGCAAGGAGTCTTTTATCAGTGAGACTGTAACGCCTGGATTTTCTTAAGGATGTGCATCGTGATTTTCCATTAAGCTTACAGCCCGGAAGTGTCCTGGGAATTCTTTCAGACAAAGTGTATGAAGATCAGTTGGGGTCAGTGGGTCCATGTCAGGCTCCACTCTGAGATAACTTCGAGGTGGGGCTCAGGCCATCAGATAAGGTTACGCCCTCCTTCTTGAGACACACATTACATTAAAATTCAAACACATGAAGAGAAGTCCAGCCTACTTTCCCCAACTTTTTCCAAGGAACAAAGTTGGCTTTATCTGTCGCTAGCTGCCAGTGCTGCTGGGAGCCTTTAGGGACAGTCGACAGTCTGTGGGCAGCACAGGGAGGCAGATGGCCCTCAATCCTATTACACAGCTCCTTACACAATCTTTCTATTACACACTCTGTACTTGCACATGCACACACACTGAATGTGGCTATCCCTCTTTCCTCTCATAGCCAAAATTGAGGCTGCCCTCGACTGAATAACACAACAGTATTTGAACATTGAAAAGTTTTGTACTTTGTATTAGTTTACAGAAATACAGCACTGCAGTTCCCACCCTGTGCTCTACTAACTCTATTTTTTTTTTTTCCTTTTAAACTGTGACCACCTTGAAACAAGTTATTTAAGTTCCCCACTTAACCAGACTGTAACTGTAGGAGTAACAGTGGCAGACGTCGGGAAATTTTCCATCTATGAGGCAACAAAAACTGTCTGTTTTTAACAAGATGTCAGGAAATCTTTTGCCATGTTTGTACTAACAGTGCTAACTCAATTCAAGTCAAAACCTGATGTTTTTTCTTCCACTAACCGAATGATTTTGTCCCACAAATTTGTGCTTTGCGGGAATGTACATTGCCAGCAATCATCCTGGCAATCCAATTGAACATATGTTATTCTGCTCACTCAGCTTGAGAGCTGGATGTATGGTAAACAAGAGGGAGCTGCAGCGAGTTGCAATATTGATGGCTCCAGTCATCAGTGTGAGTGGAGGGTATACAGTAACAAAGAGCGCGATTGACTTCAGCAAAGAGAGGGTGTTTGTGACCATGTAGACTCAAGATGGCACAGCATTTGCTCCGCTCCGCTCACTGCCGAGAACACAGCTCAACAGCAACGTGCTCGGTGCTGACAGTAGTGGCTGGAAGCTATTCAATAATAGTACTCGTTTATAGCGTTTATCGTCTTCCATCTGGCTAGCTCCTATTTTCAGCTTTCGTCCCGTAACCAATTATACAAGTGCCTGAATAACCGATATGTTCAGGGTAGCATCCAAGTCCTATGAGGGTCCCAGAGTGAAGTCAGGTCATCCGTTGCCATACTTTGTCTTTCATCCCTCCTGCTGATATGTGTATTACTGTTCCTAGTGAAACTCGTAACTACAAACACTGAGGACACAGGACACAGCGCAATTACAGTGAGCCACGTATGGAACGAGTATGTACATGTCCTCGGCGCACAACTGTTTGACTCTGCTAGATGAGTGTTGGCCGTCAATTTGAGGAGAAGCGATATGTGTACACAGCTGTACTCGCACGATAGCCTCTTGTGCCTATGAGCCCCATAAGCTGGAGTACTTAGACACCCCCTCACACACACATTATGCTCAGGCAAGTAAACATGTAAATGGCTTCAAGCCTCTAAATGCAGTGAAATGCTCCCATTCAAACCTTCAGTGATTTAACCTTAAAGTCGTTTTGGTTCGTTTGTTTTACTTACATGAGAAATGGCAAAAAAAATAAAAAAAAATAAGATAAATTAAAAATGAAATACAAAACCCTGTTATGGTGGAATTGACTTTTCACTGTACCTGCAAGTTTTGGCCCTCAGCGTCAACAACAAAACACGCCACTTCACACAACAGAGAGCGATGCACCACGCACAATCAAAGGCTAAAGCTCACAGGCAGACGCACAACTGGAAAATGAAAAATAAGCGTGTGAACATGCAGGCAGAGATACAGCCTCACTTCTCATAGACGGCAGCTGCTAATCGGCTCATATACTGGACACATGCAAACACAGGCCAACATCCTGTATGTACCAAACTCCTCAGTGATCTCACTGTAAATAGCACCTGTGGATGGTATTCACCCTCTTCTTTCTTTCATCAACCATCTTTCTAATGTTCTCAGTCTTGTCTTTTTCTCACCCCACCTCTTTCCTCCTCCTCCTCTCGCTGCTCCATCCAAGACCAAGTGAGGACTCAGGGTGGTTAAAGACTGAGAAAGCACAGACTAATGGTTGCTTTACTTCTTGTTCCAACCGGGAAAAGGAGAAAAAAAAACACAGCTGGTACTAAGGGGGGAATTAATGAGCAGTAGAAGGTACAGCAAGTCCATTTCATTCCACCCACTCACAGACTGAGGACTCAGCTGTGGGAGATGGCGTCCAGAACCCCTGCTACTGCAGAGGCAACAGGAGGGCACTGGGTTATAATCACAGGGCTTCCAATGGATCAATTACAGTGCGAGACACAGAGGTGTAATGGCGTGCCGTAAAGCTTTATGTTCCATTAATGTTTCACCAGACCTGTCCATGAGGCGCGCAGTTTTTTGCTGTTATGTCAAGGAAAATGCTCAATGTTTAATAGCATATTTAGGAAAGTGAGGGCTCCAGTGTGCAGCTTTATCCTCTGGGTTAACTGGAAAAAAGCCCTTTTTTTATTGGATCCACACGATGGTGTGAATATATGAGTGTTGTGATTAGTGAAGTTAAACCCTGGAATATGCTACTTTTTTATTTATTTCTATGTTGTCTTTATATTTTTTGGGGAAAAAAGGCCAATTGTTATGTGAAATTAATTCAAGTCACGCAGAGATGCTCAGTTGACTGTTACATGATTGATGCAAACCTCACTAGAATGAAAAGGTCACATTAATAATCGTCCTAATGATGGAGCTGCCTGTTTCACAGTGAGGGGTACTCAGGAGTGTATCGTGGGCAAAAGTCTAATGGCACAACATCCAGCACAGATAGCGACACATACAGGACATGTAACTCATGATGCCATCTACATGAGCATGGCTGATTGCACACGAGTGTACAGACCGCAGTCGGCCATCCAGGGTCCGTCTGAAGTCTAACACCCTGACAGCATGACACACACTTAGCAATCACGCCATCACCACTGACCCACTTGTATGGTTCCTGGGGAAGTTGCCCATCCTCAAAACTACAGTGTGCCAATAATTTTGTTTGGCAGCTCTGCCACACAAAGTCTGCCCTATGCAGGAATGAAAATGTAAGCTTCATGACAGCAGGGAGCAGGGGGAGACTAGGGTTCATGCCCCTGTGATGGATACAATAACCCTGCTGACGGGGTCAGGAGACAAGTCATGACATGGGTACCGACTCCGTTCCAGCTCCTCAGGGGTAATTCTGCCGCTCTGGCTACACTCCGACCTTCATACAAGCCAAAAAAATTAGAAATCACCATTGGAAAATATGAATGTGATCGCTCTGTTACTTTTCCTATTCCATCATTTATGATTTTCCTGTTTTCTACCAACTTGAAGTTTCCTTCTGCACTTCACTCCGTATCCCTGCTGACTTGACTGCCGTCCTTGGGCTGCTGCAGCACGGCATGTGGTACGACCACGTATTTTCATTCAGCTACCGGATCTAACCCCAGTGCACCCTAACCAAATGATAGACTCCCTGTGACGTTCGTGTCGTTAAACTACTGCACTACAGGACTTCTGTAGAACTGAGGCTGTAGCACCTCCAAGGACCCAGTCAGACTCAGAAGCACAGGGCTTCTGACCAGGCTGCCGTGTTTCATGTGTTCAGAGTGAAAACAGGCTGTGAAGTCCTACTCACAAATCAGTCACTTCTGGGTGGACAGCCGGCAATATACAGTAAATCACGAGGGTCCAATATGGTGTTTCTACTGTGCTAATCTCATGTACTGTGTTTCTTTGCATATGTCCTTGATATCTTCCCAACAGCGACTTCTCAGACTAACTGCTGGTTTGAGCTGACCTCAAGCTGTCATCGTCTTTAGACAGATAAACTAGGGAGGTGTTAACACTTTGAAATAACATCACGGAAACAGATGATGTTGTATGTCTGATGAAGGGACGTCCCTTTTTTTTGTTTTGTCAAACCCCAAGTTTAGAGCCAATTCTCTTAATTTGACCTGGTGGAGTATCTTGGACATTATTGACCCAAAGACTGGTAAACATAACGCACGGAGGATTAGAACTTACTCACACACCAAACCAGATGAAAGCCTGATAAATGTGTATTTCCAGGGTTTCACCTGAACCAGCTCCTGACAGACTGATCCAGCAGTCCATTAGAGCCAGAATGATTCAGCACCTCTGCAACGTGTGTGGCCTCTGCTCAGTGTTGCTGCTCTGCTCGATGCAGTAGAGCTCAGAAAACAATAGCAGCCCTCCAACCCCTCCCCCTTTTATACCTTACAGTAAGAAATATGTGTGTATTGCTTATTCCTGAAAGAAGATCAAATCTTATAGCCTTCTTTGCCAGTGCATTTTCACATTTTAGAAAATTGGTGAGAAGGAATCCTTATTTTTAGGAGGGAGTTAGAGGGTGCAGAAGGCAGCAGGTGAGATCTGTTGATAGTCCGACACAAAGCAGACCGAGAAGCATTTTATATTTAAGTGGGCCAAGGTTGGTCAAAGCCTGTCACTGCAGCATGAGGTCAAAAGCTTTGCTCTTCAGTTCTCAGTGGTTTGTGTCTTGTCTTTCACAACATACACAGCTCAGAAAAACACACTTGCATGAAAGAACGTAGGTAGATGGGAGAGAGGCACAAACATAAATCGTCACAGGGATGGAGAGGAGGAAGGTATGTGGTGCATTCTGGGATGAATGCCTTATTCTGTTCTTGGTGTAACAGGATTTTTTTCATCATATTGTGCATCAGGAACACTGATACGGTTTTCCCAGGATGCCCTGTTCTTCAAAAACACACACACAATGCCCACATTGTTGAAACAATTTCCATTTTGAAAGGCTTAAGATAAATCCAAAAAGATCCAGAGGACATCAGTCAAAAGTAAAGCTGAGCATCACGGTTGAGCGACAATAACGATGATACTCGTGTTCTCTACAACTGCAGACGTCACCGATAGCCATCCCGGTACTACGCACACTCCCCTGGCCAGCATCGCACACATCAACACACACTGGAACACTCAAGCTCACTCGTTTCATTCTCTCCGAGCCTGTCTTTCTCCCTTTATTCGCATACTCCTCCTCTCCTCTTTCAGTTGCCTCTCTTGTGGGAGTTGAAGAACAATAGATGATGAATGAGAGGAGCCACGTAGGCTACGTGAATCAGACAGCTCAGTATTTATAGTGGCAACCCACTCTCTCCATCACCAGGTACTCCACGTTGGCTAGTGTGGTGAACGCTGTTTAGCCAGAGTGGTATTACACTGCCTCGAGCACATACAGGCGTTTTTTTGCGTTTGTTTTGTTTTTTATCCCATGAGGAGAGATTAAAAACTCAGAGGATGACTGTAAACTTTCAGCGTGGTGTTGATGAATGATTTCTCCTTGATGACTTGTCTGTGTGGCAGAAAGATGAAGTTGTGTGTCACACAGAGAGGAAGCTGAGCAAACTTTGTGTTATTTCATCCTGAAACTGGTTAATGGCTTCAGAGCAGTCTTGATTTTAGGAAGCTGGTATTTTAAATTAAACTCTATGAACTTCAAAGTCTTTGCCCTCTGGAGGGACTCTTATCTCAAACATCGATTCACAGGGCATTATCTTTTTGTCCGAGCCTTCCAAAACCTTTAAAAATCACTGTTGTAAAAGCCCGTTCTTATCTGACACTGCTATTGCCAGTGTTTGGGTGGATGAGCCCAATAAATGGGTGAAAACACTTTTCTCATAATGAAAGTTGCTTATAATGCATGTCAGATATTTTGACAATATCAGAAATCTTTTAACACAAAACATATTCCTATTATTCTTTTCAAAGCGTGTTATCTAGTGGGGAAGTTAATAAGAGTTAAGATTTAACTCCTCACCATTTTTCGTCTAAAAATTAGATAGATAGATAGATAGATAGACAGACAGATAGATAGATAGATAGACAGAATATCTCTCACACACATACTCACACACACATATAGTGGAAATGGAATGGGAACCTCAGGAGGATCAATTTCCCGGCAGAGAGTGTGACTGAGTGTTTCAGCTGGGCTGAGAAGGCCCATTACTGCAAGACGGGTGGAGCAGTCCAGCCGATTCAACCTGGCTTGTATATGTGTGTGTGTGTGTGTGTGTGTGTGTGTGTGTGTGTGTGTGTGTATGCAGTCCTGTTTTTAAAAGTCCTGTCATGCTCTTGACATGTCTGACAGACGTGCACACACACACAGACTCTCAGTCGTGTACACATCGAGGCCCGGGACCTGAGTTGAGTCACCGGATGAATTGGTTCTGTTAGGCTGCTACTGAGCCCAATCACCCAGCGGAGCCCGAGGAGTCAACTGGATTCACACCATCAAGCTTGATAGGAGCTGATTTCATGACCAAGTACTCCATGATGCAGTCAGTAAGTGATGATGTGTGGGTCTTGCTTAAATCCGGGGCGAGGAACGAGAGGCTGCGTGCATCCAAGAACTCCAGAAGAAGACGGACATGAGTGTCATTTCAAATTATTAAATTAAAACTGCAGTTTGATATGTCATAACTAAAACTTGGATATATGCATGACAGACTTATTTTACTCTCCTGTGTCAGAACCTGTGCACTGCGTCCTCTCTTGGCTCCGTCTCGTGAAAATCCTGTGAAATATAAATTATGGTCATGCCAAAAAACTCAGTCCTGTGCCAGCATGTTGCATTAAATTCTAGGTGCCCACACAGAACGGATTATATAATGCTTGTGAAATGGTGAGATGCAACAAAACAAAGGTATTGATACTCCTACAGAGTTAATCTTCTCTTGTACAATGGTGTCGGCCAAAACGCCAGTGTAATCCTTTAAGCGGTCTGATATTTTATACTCTGTATGGTGGTGGTCACTTCTGGTTAAAATTCAGTTGAGCCTTCTTGAACATGGTTTTTTATTACACAGTCACAGTAGCCTGGTGAAGCTGTCAAGATGACCAAGAGGTCAAAAGGCCCACATTTGCCCTCAATTTACTCAGAGATCAGATCAAAATAAGGATAAGAAGAAGATAAGATCAGTTATTATCCAGAACACGTAGATGGATGAAGATCACATCTTATTATCAGGTGTAAACAGGTTGTTAGATGACTGTGAGTGTTCACAAACCTGAGATATGTTTAAAATTTGAACTTCAGTATGTTCTTACAGTATTAATAAGAAGAAACAGAGGAAGAGAAGCTTCAGCGGCTTGTGGCAAATGAAACTCTTTCCTAGCGCTGATGAAAGTTAGCAAGCCGTCCTCAGAGTCGCTCAAAGTAGAAATGGAGTGACTTTTGTCCCCGTGTGCTGTGGCGAAGAAAAATGACAATATGAAACGTTCCTTCCAGGCAGACACTTCAGGGGCCTGACCTGCTACTGTTGCTCTAATTCCATGACCACAAGCTCCATGGCAAATTCTGCTTTAAAGCGGTTGCTGCTTTCTCTGGTGATTTGTGGATTTCATGCCGGTCCTACACTGGTGCTGAGTGCCGACACAATAGCTCCTCCAGCAAATCCTGTCAATAATATTTCATGACATGCTCTACCTGAATATTAAATCTTATTTCTACTGAAGCTGAGCACAGCCTCGCTTGCACTTTCTTAGACGCCACAGAGTACATACATTGCACTTGGCTTGTCTGGTGGAGATAACGGGGCTTTAAATGATCTAATTCCAGAAGTGACTTGGAAACTGCTCAAGTGTTGAAATCTTTTAAATGTAAAAATGAAATACCTATGCACTTTGGTGGCAAGATGTTCTGCACAACGATTACAGCGGCATGCAGACAGAACTTCATTAAGACCACATTGTAGATTGGTAACTGGTGTTTTTCAGGCAATTCTCCGTCCACTCACCAATCCATTCCTATAACCTGTGAAAGCCAAATTCCCCCAGAGGGGCTCTAGTCCCCGAGGCAGAGCACACGGTGCTCCAGAGACACAATCCATTTTTATCAGCCTGCCCAGACCCAGGGTTCATGAAAAAAGAATAAATAGGGCTGTTAAAACCTTATGGCTTTTCTCTTAAACTACAACAAATAGACAGAGCAATAAAAGGAGAGCTACTGAGAAATTGTGAAATGGCTCCAAAGCTTTGTGGCTACTTCTTTGCCATTACAGTTTTCTGGGGGCGAAGGACCTTCTGCTGATTGATAAAACACCATCTTGTTTTCTGCTTGTCAAACAGTCTCCTCACATCCACACACGTCTGTCTGCCTCTGTTTGCCTGTGGCTTTGCCGCCTCGCGTGAAATCACCCTCTCATGTCACCCTGCAAAGCGTTCATGTCTGCTTTTGCCGCCGTGTGAACATGTGCAGCAAACGCAGGAAGTCTTTAGTGGACAGGGCACGACTGATGGAACATTTCTGCCGCTGACCTCTCATCGATGAAGGGCTCTCCTGTGAGCCTCCAGCTCTTCCTCTCTGTCTTTGTCTTTCTTGCTCTGTCACAACACCCTCATCAGCCCCAGGACAGCAGTCACCACAACCTATTAAGGGGTTATTGTGACAGCATGGTGGCCTGTTGTGTGACAAGCATGATGTGGCATGAAAGGAATGATTCACAGCGTCCGGACAGTACAATCTTCTCGGTCGAAGTGTTTAACTAAACATTTTATGTGCCATATTTTGAAAAAAACTAAACAAAAAAACAATGATAATAGACACGCTGAGCACAGAAATGGATCGCAGTACTGGCTAAATCTTATCAGTCGGCATTGAGCGCTGCAGAGCAGAGCGGTGGAACGACAGATTGATTTTGAAAGCCACAGACTTCAGTTTCTCCTTTTTGTTCCTGCATATTCTGTCTTTCCCACGTACATAAAGAGTCAATAATATACCTCAAATAACTCCAGTTCAAGTTCTGTTGAAAGATGCATGGCACCTCGAGCCAATACGAATCCATTTGTCTTCTGAGATCGTCTACGTTAATGCTGCCTCTTAATACAGACTTGCATTATAAACTTGAGCTGCAGCCCTGAATAAGACATTTGCCGTTAAGTTCCTGCAAATCTCTGATATGTTCACATTTGCACAAATCATATTTATCATTCTAGAACACACATGACATTCACATTACATGTTTATGACCTGACTTTCATGGCAGGAGTTGGAGGGAATAGTGGTGGATTTAAGCGAGGAGGCTGCCAAGCAAGCGACCGAGGGATATTTTTGACGAGGGACCACGACATTCGAACATCTATAACCGCCGGCTTTCACCGGGTCTGTCACAGCTCGTTTCAGCAGCGTCCCAGAAGCGGCTTCCTCTCTCTCTCTGCTCCACAGGGAATACACGCCGAGTCTACTGTTGATGTGAGCAGACCGCAACCACATCAATCTGCACAAAGCAGATCGAGCCAGGCAGGAAGTCAGACAGCGGAAATGCACGGTGCACCCTGTCAATTTTCAAAATAAAACACCACTGCCGACTCCACAGCACAGCAGAGTTGGAAATATAAAAGATAAACACACTCAACACAGACGCATAACTTACAATTTCACTAAAGCCTACTCAACCACAGCAGAAGTACAAACATCAACGAGAAACGATGAAATAAACACAGTCAGCAACATCAAGCAGGCAAAACTCAAGCTGCTGAAACACTCCCGGTGGGACACGAAGCTGTGTGGAGGACGGAACAAAACAGCAGTGCAGGTGACCAGAGACATGCCCAGTGGAATCGAGGGGTAAGCCTGACATCTCTGAATGGTTTTAGGAGACTTTGAGACAATTTCTGAATCTTGTTTTAGGTGACAAAAAAAAAAAAAAAAGAAGTTGAACATCTCCACTCGCCATGTTCTTTTTGTGCCTTAACCTACCTAGAGCATAAACACAGGGTGGTCACAACATAACACTGATGACTGAACCTTAAAAATGTAAAGTTGCAACATGTCCGTGGTTTAAAGACTTCTTGACTGTAATATTCTCACAAATCATCAGACTCAACTCTGACTGTTATCACTGTAGGCAGCTGCCATCATCAGAATTTTATATATATATATATATATATATATATATATATATATATATATATATATATATATATATATATATATATATATATATATATATATATATATATATATAACCAAAACTGTTTAAAAATCAGATCAAGTGAAATCCTCTCATCTTTTTTCAGCAAACCGTTTTATTTTTCTGTGGGGGTCACAGGGGATGAAGCTCATCCCAGCATGCCGTGGGGTACGAGGCTCAGAGACGGCCCAGACAGGTCGGCAGTCCATCTCCAGGCTGCATTCACACACACTCACTTTCGCAGCGTGAAATGAAAGTATGAAATATTTATGAATACACTTGAGGATCATAAAATGCACGTTAGTCCAGAAGTCCCCAGAGGCCGCAAACAAAATATGTGTTTTGTTAATATTGCAAGGCACAGACTAAAATGCTGTGGTTTTCACTATCATCCATTTTTAAATTGCAGGCTGAGCTCAAGGTATTCACAATGAGCTTATCAATTCAGTTTCAACGCGCAAGTCTATCAGTGTGACTTGTTTCCAAAATGGCAATTTACTGCAGCGTCATTCTATTTTGAAATTAGGGCTCTTATTCACTGAAAGCCATTTTGAGATTACAATAATGGCAATTAAGTGCCAGATTTATGCATGCACCAAGAGCCGGCGGTCCCAGGGGAGCGATAATGAGCGAGGTGTGGCGAGGGAGGTAACATAACTCCACAGACCACCAGCACGCACATCGTTTGTCCTCTCTGAAAACTGGTGTCTGATGTACTGAAAAATATCATTGCACATTTCACTAAGTATAAAACTATACACAGATGCATGTATGCATAGTTCACAATGAGCTACGGAGGAGAGGACTGATATTCCCAGTTGCGAGCGAATCACTTTGCATTTCTAAAGCAGAGGGGAGGAGCTGACATAATTACAAAAATATGATAATGAAGAAATTAATCCTTATTATCATTTGTTTACTTCACAGCACATCCAGCTGCTAATGATTATTTACACTGAAAAGCAAGCCGAGCTTTACATTATGCATGTCGTGACTTACAGGAGAAGTTGAACGGCGATGGAGAAACACACAAACAGGAAACTCTGTGATAATGAGGGGGTGAGCTCTGGTGTGACAGCACTGAAAACTCTCTGTGTGTCTGTTAGTCTCTCCCACTGTGCAGTGTGCCTGTGAAACATCAACACTATGTCATCACGTTTTTGTTTTTTTTTTTGCAAGAGCTAGGATGGGGAAGACAGAGCAGATAAATAAAAAAAAAAGAAAAGAAAAATGTGAAGCACGAGGAGGAACGTGTAAGAGTTGCTGTTGCAGTGTGATACACGGCGGCCTCGTTAGCACTGACGATGCATTGTGTAGAAGTGTGTGTGTTCATCTGCTCGTCGGGGAGATTGTGGGCGTGATGCTATGAACTTGGAAGAGAGTTGAGCTGAGTTCGTCAGCAGATGTGTTGATGGATAACGCACGCAGAAATAAACCCAGATGAGCGGCAGATGTTAGCAAACGTGCGATGTGCGAAGAGAAACATCTTATGTTATCATTTGGTTATTTTCTTTCTTGACAAAACTAACAAACAAATGCAGAAAGTGAAGTTAACGTGTTTTGCACTTTCCTTGCGCGTGTGTGTGTGTGTGCATCTTTGTGTGTGTGGAGATGGGAGGCAGTATGAGCGACATCTGAGAGGAGGATAACGAGACAAAAGCTAATTTAATCACCGTGTGGGCAACTTTCAGCGCACTATCCCCCAACCTCTCTCTCTCTCTCTCTCTCTCTCTCTCTCTCTCTCTCTCTCTCTCACACACACACACACACACACACACACACAGACACACACACACAAAGAAAATGCACACACACGCAGACGCAAGCTTTTTCAAGTTGTCTCTCTGAGTCACATGGCCTTCTTTGCGTTGGCTCAGTCAGCACAGATAAAAGTATTGAGACAGCCTTTGTTCTGCTTGAATGTAAAATGAATTCAGTGTCAGAGGGTGAATGTGAGGTGAGAGAAGACGCTGTCAGATTTTTTTTACCAGATTTGTCTGCATCATTGTCTGCATTCATATCCTTCATATTATTATGCAGACACTTGCAAGACCGTCTTTGATTCACCCATTTAAAGATGCCAACATGTTCTCGTGGCTACGCAAGAAATAAATTGGTTTGTCAGTGGGTTTCAAACCAGCGTACAGTACACAGGTGTGTTCTGACATGCCAATCAAAACAATTGCATACACTGATTCTGGAGGAGTTTTGTAGTTTGGGCTTGAAATTGAAAACAAGACAAGGTGAAAAGCATTTCAAGCATTACATTCGGGTAAAAGTGTGAAGAAACAGACAATAGGCACGATATGAACTTGAGGATGAATGCTCTTTATAACAGCGACTGGAGCTTTAATATCTTTCTGCTAGACATTTAAAATAAAACATTAACATTGGCTGAATGAACTTAAGTAAGCAGCTAACAGTCTAGCTAACTTCATGGGCTAACATTACTGCAGGACTATTGCAGTGACTAACTTATTTAGTTTTTTATTTATTTTTTCTTATTGTCTCCTCTCAAACATTTACTGTCTGCCACACAAGCAGCAGGCTTAATCAATGGGTTTTGAATCAGCATTAGGTCACACGGGAAAAGCATACTGATGTGGGCTCTCACTATTGTCTCCCACTGATAGGATCGATAATGCATTTCTGCAAGTGTTACGGTCAATGTGTGTCAAATCGGACGAGCAAAACACATAACAAACGAGGACGTCAGCAGGATGTCAGACACACGGCATTTAAAACTCGTCGTATCGAGATTGTTGCAAACTGTCAAAAATGGATTAAAAGCTCCTGGAGACAAAACGAGAATAACAATCTTTTCCCCTCGTAGAGCAGCGCCGCTCACACTTACGTAAAAGGATTCATTCTCACTGGCAGAAACAAGATGCAAGACTTTCTGTTCCGAGCGACACAGGAAGAGAAACATAAAGCTGCCCCACAAGTGCTGTCAAGACAATTCCACAGCTCTACAGCCGCTGTGTTTCTGCATCTCCAGGGTAAACATGTACTGTATATTATGGTCTGCCTCTCCTGCGACCTGAGAGAAACAAATGGAGACAGGATGTAAGAGCTCCATGCTGAGACACACTTGAGTAAAAGTAAGCCTTGATCTTTAAATTCCTGCACAGCCTTGAAAAAAAAAACCCACAAAAAAATCGAGGTCACGACATCCAGAGTTTGTTTGCTATGAGACGGGCGATGGCGCCGCTAATGCTGTTTTGTTATGCAACGCGTGTAGGCGACCCTCCGTTTCCAGGGAGCCAGGAGCACATATTAAGAACACGGCCACAGGCACAGAGCAGCACTGGATGTGTTGAATCCAACATGGAATCCTCCCCAGTCATCTGCAGCTGATTGTGAATTTTTCATAAATAAAGTGGAAGAGCAGATTAGTTGCAGCTGTGAAATGATGTGTGTGTCTGCCCAATGTGTGTGTGTGTGTGTGTGTGTGTCAGAGAGAGAGAGAGAGAGAGAGAGAGAGAGAGAGAGAGAGAGAGAGAGACAGAGAGAGAGAGACGTACTCTAACTAACCAGAGCTCATTAACCTCTCCACTGTGCACAAAAAAACAACAACAAAAAAAAACCATAATGGATACACACAGAAATATAATAATCCCTCACTCAATCCCACAATCCCCCTCTCTCCCTCTATCTGCCTCCCTCCCCTCCGCTCTCACCCCTCTGCTGAGAGGGCTCATAAATAAAGCAGGGTAAGATTGCAGCGCCTGCAGCGATAAGGGATGTTGGCTGGGAAAGTGCGGGAACTATTCTACCACATAGAGAGAGGGCAGAGACGGGCTACGACTTTCTCCTTTGTGTGTATGTGTGTCTGTGTGTGTGTGTGTGTGTGTGTGTGTGTGTGTGTGTGTGTGCAGGTGTGGGTGGTAAGGTGCTTCAGAACCATGACACCTCTTAAGAATCGCTTTCTTGATAACAAACCAGCTGATTTGGAACATTTTATCTCTTTGGGGGAAAACAAAAATAAAGGAATTGTTGCCCAGATACACAGATCACGGCTCCCACGAACCTGAGTCAGCTGTAATAACCTGACACCACCTGCTGCTGTCGAGAGCAAAACAGATGATCAAGCCTAAACATAGATTAATCAAAGAATGAACACACACAGAATAAAGCTGGTGTAAGCTACCGAAACCTATAACCAGCTAAATCACATCCCTGAAATGAGGCGAGGAGGCATTCTGTGTGGCTCTGTCTCAACACATCCTCACACCTGCATGACAGAGTAGGTGGATTGCTAGTGATTCCCAAAATGACATAATGTCGCCGTGACTTGCCGCTCAGCGCCTCATGACTGTGGTTTGGGTTATTTTTTTATGCCGGCACCAACGAGGATCCCCTGGGTGAAAATCCTGCATTTGTTCGCCCCAACTCTTCAACAACATCCTCCTGCTCGTGCAGAGCTCGTCACTCACTCTCTTCCTCCTTTGCTGCCGTACCAATCACAGTCTCAGGTCGCCACATAAGAATAAACATGAATACGGGCAGTAATAAGCTTCTGTTGAGGACAGCTTGTCCTTGAGTGCATTCTGCTCATGATCTTTACTGTTACTTACATTTCAAATGCAGGATTTTGAACGAGGTATTTTTTTTTTTTTTTACATTGCGTTATTTGTACTTAATATCTTAAGTGAGTACTTAAGTGAAGTGATGAGGCTAAAAATGTTGTGAATGTACTTTAAAGGTTGCATGCTTTATCTTGGGTCAACAAGAACATTTTCTCCAGTGATGATAAGGATTTGCCAAGAACTGATCGCAGACCACTTGAATCTGCGAAGGTTTAGACAAATGAACAGACGGTACTGAGACTGCTGGAGTCAGACGTATCTCAAGGAGGGAAATCTGTGGGCTAAGATACGTTCAGGAGCCTGTATAAAAAGAATATAATTTGGAGCTGGTTAGACATAATACAGCTTGAATATATTAAATACTTTGTCCACCGCTGATTCGCTCAAAGTGAGAAAGAGATGACGAATGAATGTCAGGAAGAGGCAGGGCTTTCAGTCTGGTCGCAGTCAGACACACGGAATGAATCCATCTCGAGGCTGCAGGAGAAAGTCGTCTCTAAGCCGTCTACACATTTGCCTTTCATAAGGATAAACAAACAAATGAACAATGCATCTATAAAACAGCAACAGTGTGTCGGTGCCAGAAAGACAAATCCCTGTCTGTGTTGCAATCTCATTGAATTTTCATGCATGTTCTCTATCAGTCCGTCTGCCTCACAGGCTGTTATCTGATGGCGAGTGAAGATTTGATTTGTATTGTCCCTGATGAGTTCAGACTGTATTTCCTGTGATGAACCTCCTACAGTATAACCCCCCCCCCCCCGAAAAAAATCTAGTTAACTAGGAACTATGAATTTTTTAACAGCTGAGCTTCTGTACTTCATGTGTCCCCGCTGCGATAATGTTAGTCTCTAATCAGCGGCCATAAGCATAAAGTTACACCATGGCTCAAGCTGTGGCTGCTGTAGCTATGCACAGTCTTTAATGCTAATAATACCCCTTATGCATGAACTTTCTTACTAGTATAATATCATTCATATTCCCATTGTCATTACCAGGCAACAGCATGCTCTATAACAGGCTGGTGGGCAGGCTGAGGTGAGGAACAAGTAGCTCAGCTGTGATCTGAGCGCTTCTTTTCAATGCTTGCAGGAGGTATTTTGTACAGTACCACCAAAAGATCACTAGAATGAGGGAACTTAATAAATTAACCTCCAGCTGAAAGCATTTTCTTCACCACAGCACAGATATTATATATAGATAGATATATTATAAAGTACATGGTTCTATATAAGACACTTGTTTCACCAGAGTACTTGCTTTACTGAGTAAACCGGTTGTGTTTCTGTGAGGGACGCTGGGTGTAGAAGGTTAGGTAAAAAAAAAAAGAATCTGCAGAGATGTTCCAGCGAGGTTATTGATACTGTGTCATAACACAGTGAGTGTGGCGTCAGTCCAGCAGCTCAGTGGCCCAGTTTGCACAGCTGAAACTTTCTCTGTCAAATAAGATCAGCCCCTCGCTGTGCTATCCCAGTGGGCTCGCTCCCGAAGGGCAGCACAACCTTGACACCAGCCCTCTGTCCACAAAAAGGAGAGATCTCCTTCAAGAGTGTTACTGACACTCTTCTGCAAAGTCTGCTGCTTTCTCTCTCCTTTTCTATCTCTTTGCTCTCCCCCTTGCCCCTTCTGTGCTTCCAGTGAGGGATCCTCAGGGAGGCAAGATCTTCTAGAAATTTGCCCCGTAGCTATTTTGAAACCGTATCGGACCAGCTGGCTCGGCCACTGACTCATTTCCGTCTTGTAACTCCCTCATTATGTGACACAAATCAATTATGGATGAAAAAAGAAAAAAAAAAACCTGCAAAGATGCACAGAAACCCTTTCATGTGTCAAACCCCACGGCCCGACAGAAGAACACAAAGTAAAGATGAGGAAGAGAAGGAGAAAAAACAGGCAGGATGTGGAGGGTAAGAAGCAGGATTAGCAAGTTTGTGTGTGCTGCGTGTGTGTGTGCTCTACTCCTCAGTGGTTCGTCTTTCTGTCCCTTGAAGGAGTCCTTTAACACTTTTCAAAAAATACTCATGTTAGTGAGTAAAGTTAAGCCACAGTGCACGTCTGTGGTCTGTGTCTCTGGCCATAAAGAGGGTTGCCAGACAGCTGCAAAGACAAGTACAGGCATGATTTACCAAACCAATCCATCTCGTATCAAGAAATAGTTTCTGCACGTGACTCTCCCCGAAAACCACATTAACACTGGTTGAACAACTGACATACAAACAAATGAGCGATCTTCACAGGTGGTGGTTAGTGTAGATCAGCTAGCTGCTGGCTAGCTGTTTTCCTGCCCCCAGTCATTATGCTAATTTAGCTGAGCAAATTCAGATACTGCTCAACTCACATTTTATGTTGTAAGTATTCATCTCACATTCAAATAAAGTGAATATGCACTCCTAAACGCACCCAAAAAGGAAAGTTATTCCTTTAAAGCTTTGTATCTTCTCTCAGCCTCATCTTTGTACTGAATTCTCTCTCTCTCTCTCTCTCTCTCACTCTCACTCTTTCTCTCTCTTTCTCTCACACTCCTCCTTTTTTACATCTGCTCCGTCTCTGCTGAACTATTTTTGTCCTTCTCTCTCCTTCTGTCTGTGTTTCTCACTTCTCTTTTTTCGCACACACCCTTCTCTGTTACCCAATGTTCCCGGGCTCCATCCTCCCCCTCCATTTTCGCACATCTGCCCCTCCTGCTGGGCTGTGCCTATCTCTGTCTACTCGCTCTCCTTCACTCTTTGCACTCATTCACTCTAGAGTCACCGAGGTTAGGAATACTAAATTACTGTCGCCTGAAATTCTCCTTGAGGATGCCTCCTAACCTTTGCCGTCTGGCTCCGGTTCTGCTGATCTCATGCTCTGGCCTCTGCGGTGACATTTTTGCCAGTCGGGATGTTTATGTGTGTCTCCGAGCGGATATGCAAAATAATTAATTTCCGGTGCAGTGTGTGATGGCCTGCTGCTCTCTCTGTCTCTCCAAAGGATAAAATAAAAAAATGCTTTTCCTTCATCTTCCCTCACCACCTCTCTACATCCATTCCCCCTCACTCACTCCCCCCCATCACCTCAGAAGTTGTGATTGTATTCGGGGTAAAGTGGAGCAAGGGCAAGGCAAGGCCTCATCCTCTGAGGCAGCGGCTGCCGGCCATTTAGACAGCGTGGGGCATAAAACACACGGGCCTTGGCATATCGCAGGGTCCCTGCACGCTAGAGTAGCAACACCATCCATGCATTATTACACTGGCTGAACACAGTGCTGCAAGACTGAGCACAGATTTATGCTCAGTCAGAGGAGGGCAGAGTGTCCATGGGCAATGACCATGTAAGGATGCAAAAGACAGACAGACGGACAGACAGACACATAATCACTTACCTGCTCAGTAGTAAATATGATTCATGCAGCACCGGGAAGCAAAAGGAAGGAAAGAAAAGACAGCATTAGCAAAATATTACACCGTAATCAAATGTAAATAGCAGACTATAATGAAGGCTTGGCAACAAGGGTGAAATTACTGTCAGGATATATAAGAATATACTTCACACCCTGATATCACAGTAAATACAATGTAGGACATTTTCTTTCAAAGCCTGCCATCAGTTCTTAATCCAACATCCATTGTGACTGGAACCGTTTGATCTGAGGACATTTCTCCATTCTTTCCTTTCTACTGCAGTGGTAGCCAACATGTCAGAGAAGCAAGCCTCTGGTGGGAAGGTTGCTGGTTCAATCATCATCACCACTGGGACGCCCTTCTTCACTGCCCAGCCGATCGGACTGTGTGTTACTGAGAAGCTCCCAGGTGTGATTGTGTGTAACTGTGATCAAGGCAGTCCTGAAAATAGAGTCTTGCTCTCACTGAGTAAATACAAGTTAAATACAGAGCGTCAGAGACTGCAACATCCTGTGTGACTAACAGCCGACATTTACTGTGAGTTATAATAATAATATCCACGTAACAGTTAGGAGATCATTGACTAACATAACACAAAGAGATGATCAAGTTTGTGTCTGAAATATTGTGCAACTACCAACAAAGAGATTTAAACAATTGCATTTTGGGGATGTAATGCTTCTGTCTGTTGAGCCCTGTTTGGCTGACTCCTGTGTGAAAGCTTGGCTATAATCCCACTCTCTTTCTTTATGATACTTCCTGACCCTTCTACAACAGGGACGTGACAGCATGACAGCAATATAGTGAAGGAGAAAATGCCAGTAAATAGTTCGCAGCACTGAACGACTTGTTTGAAAAGACTGAAGCAGTGCGACTGGATACCAAAAGAGGCAAATGTTGGAGCAGTATTTTCATAATCAAATAATGAGGTGGATTTGAGATTAATTGATGCGCACAAATGAAGTATTGGCATTTCTAATCATGTTGTTCCGTTAATTGGATAACACTTGTGTGTACACGTTCGCACGCGCTCCAGCTTCTTTGTGCAGAACAGCAACGGGCGGAAATCATCAGGATTTAGGGTGGTGGAAGGATTAAACAAGGATTGTGTAGTTTTTGACGCTCAGTGTATTTGTGTGTGTGTGTGTGTGTGTGTGTGTGTGTGTGCGTGTGTGTTTGTGTGAGGAACTAAAGACTGCAAAAAAAAAAACAAAAAAAAAACTTAATACAACTTCCATCGTTACTGATTTAAACACTGTAGTGGTCGCATGTCTACTTGGCCGCTGTGGTGACGGACAGGAAGAGAGACGTAGTTACACGGACCCAGATATAGCAAGAAAGAACGAGAGACGAGAGAAAGAATCAGGCAGAGAGGAACTTTAGACAGTGTGAATTTGCATAATCTCTTCTTTGCACAGAGTCTAAGGGAGAAATAATAAGCTAGAGAAAGCTATCATCTGCCAACACAGTGTTGAGCCAAACCCACATGTGTGTAAGTGCAGCTTGCAAAGCAATACAGTAGCTTTTGGAAGTACTTTGCTCGATTGCATGATCGGTCTCTATGAGCTTGTGTGGGTGGGCGTCAGGTGTCCTTCATTTGATTTACCAACTGATGTAAATTAAAGAAAATAGCAGAATGACCAATTAAGCCCTAGCCTGAATATCAATTTCCTCCTGGCTCCTAGCCACTGTAATTTCAACTAAGTGAACATGAAGCGCCTCACTCACTCGCTGTTGAACTAACCTGCTAAATCAGCCTTACGTATTTGCATGTATGGAATATGAAAATTTTCCATCAAAATGTCCATCACATCGATGTTTCCCTGAGGAATGAGGGAAATCATTAGAGGCGCACACTGCTCTGCTCAGATTAATAACCGCCTTCAGTCTCTCCTGGGTGAATTTTCTTGTCTGGTCAGCAAGATTTTGAGAAGTAGGACATAAACTTTAAACTTAAATGTAGTGTGGGTAAATCTGGCAACAGGGAGGGGAAGCGCTAAAACACATACGCGCATTTTAGCTTCCTTTGGCTTTAATACCGTCACTATTGATGTTGACGCCGTGCACATTCCCAGCTGCAGGTTGGTTTCTGGGGCTCTTGGCAAAATCAACAAGATACACAAACAATGCTCTGAGAGTGTCTTAAAAGCACCCACGCATGTTTTCCTTCAGTGCCACAGCAGGAAGAAGCAGCACAGCACAGAGCCGTGTCCTATTGATTCTGATTGTGTCTCCTACCAGCATTAGATGTTGGCTTCCTTTGACTATGACCTTGATTTCACTCTTACCTTGTCCAAGACATTTTAGTTGTCTTTACATAAATAAACCTAAAAGAGAATATCAAAATGTACTTCCATGGCGATTGTTTGCGTGAGTGGCAGAGCTCTGTCTGCCTTCTCTTCACCTGTGGTGCTCAAAGTGCAAAAAAAAAAAGCATGTAGCGAACGTTAACTAGGCTATTTATGCTAGCTAACATTACAGATCAGCTGAGGACACCATATGTGTTTTACTAGGTAGTAGCAGACCCATTTAATTCCATTATTTTTTAGGAGACAGTAGATATTTCTATAGCTGATACATCTTAATCAACTCTAGCTGCAGCATATCACAACTGCTCATCATAAAAGGCTCATGGATCAGCTAAATAGACATGAGGACAATTCCACAGATTGCATGAGGAGTGAAAAATGGTTATCAAGTTGTGTTTGAGGTGTCCAAAAATTGTACTTCCAAGGCAATGTCTCCTTCACAGTTAGTAGAAGGAGAAACAGCCAACATCATCACAAGGCCTCAGTGATCTGCTGGTGATAACAGCTGCAGTAAGTCATGTTTGTGGGCGGGTGATTCAACATACAGACATCTAATGATGTTGAACTGGACCATGACTCCGTTGGGAGGCCAGTATAACAAAATCAAGAAAGCTTTGATATGAGACATTTTTTAGAGGATCTTGCCAAAGATTTGAACGGTCAAACGCAGGATCAAAAATCATTTTACCATGTTCAAAAGGCTGGTGTCAGTACAAGAGCTCTTATCTGCCCATCAGTGTAAGCCTGGATAGACATGAAGGGAGAAGCTCAACGTTTGATGAATTTCACTGAGGCACACCGCTGACCATCTTCTGAGATCAGCCCACCAGTCAGCAGGAAGGACCCCAAAGACAGAAAACACTGGACTGGACATGATGGACAAGGACAATTACAGCATGCACACTGTGTCACTAATTTGTGGGAAGTGGAAGGCTCATTAATTGTGATTGACTTGAGATGGACTGGATGAAAGGAGGAGAGGCCAGTTGAGTGATATTTAAAATTAGCTTGAGCTGTTGCCACATTTAACAGAAAGCCTGTGATGGAGATTAAGGCTCAGCCTTGTTTCTAGAGTTCAGTTCACTTGCTGATCTGTAATTCGGATGTCTTGTTCTGCACCCCGAGAGCCCCGAGGCAGAGCGGATGCTGCAATCCTTTGAAATCAACCGAAAAAAAGTGGAATGGAGTGATATCAGCCGCTCGTTGGTGTGCAGGGAGCGTATCCTAGTTTCCGTTTAGCAGGCGACAACCTGCTCTGCCCGGTTATCTGACAAATGTCGCACTCCATGAGCACAGTCTATGAACACAGTCACACACACACACACACACACACGGCCATATGACTCAGCATACAGTATGTGGACTTAGTGCTCACTCTCCAAACCATTATTTTAACAACTACAACTGCATATCTAACCCCAGACTTTTCCTCAACACATCTGTGGTGCTCAAACAAACTCCCAACCGCCCAAATGTCCTCCCTCTCTCTTTTCTTTACTGTGAGGACTTTCAGTAATTATGTTTACTAAAGAGCCTTATTTTCAACGCCTTTCACTTTTAACAGCTTCCCTAATATACATTTTGTCCTCAATATAATCATAATACACTCAGCCCCAAAGTCATTTCTCATTAAATTCTCATAATCCTGTGAGGTCTGCTGCTCTTACCGGATGGCTGGGTTTATCTAGAGGGTGGTGCAATATGATTGGCAGATTGAGTGGGTGTATCCATGTAGCCAATTGGTTCGGACCAGATTGCCCTGACTATTTAAAGCCCACAGTTGACTGTGACGGAGACTTCGCTTTCCAGCTCCCAATTCACAAGCCATGCATACCAATGTTTGTTTGTCACTATCTGCAGTCCAGGGATGCCACCGTGACTAAACCCTCACCGTAACACCAGAGCTCCATTGATTAACATGGATATTTTTGGCATTTGTTGACAGTGGATCAGTTTGAAATATTGCAAGGATCCAAACACGTTGCCAAATAGTTATTTTTGCTTTGACAACACCTTCTGCCACCATCTTGTGCATCAACTGTTCGTGTCACGTGACTTTTACCATTCAGTATTTACCATCAGATTGGGTTCCATTTACCAGTTTGTCATGCGTCATGCACAAAGGTCCTAATGGTAATATAATGTGTGTTTAGAGAGCACATTGGTGATTGTGAATGCTTCTAAACTGCTTTAGGGCTTCTGTGTATGATTCAACATTCATGTGCTCTGCTCTCTCTCAAAGCTCCAGTCTTCTTCTTTAATCATGTGCAGAGATCAGTGGTGCTGGAAATGCAGACGTTAGCAGGTTTATTCCCCAGACGGTACACACAAACACGCGGACAAAGGTGCATTCATGATGACAAATATACATACACAGATTGCAGTGTTTCCTGCACACATCACAAGCAAACACACACTCCCACACACAAATAAACATCTGAATCCCAAACCACAGTGAGGTCAGTGCATTCGTCTACGACAGTGAAGTAAATAAAGTTGTGCTCATTTTATCCCAGTCTCTTAGGTGACTCTCTCTGTGTGTGTGTGTGTGTGTGCGTGTGTGTGTGTTTCCTAAAGGAGAATGTTAATAGCCACTGTGCCTCCTCCAAAATCAAGGCAGTTCTTCACAATAAAGCACAACATACCGCAACATTCAATTCTACCTCAAACAGCTGCCACAGCCGTTTCGCAACACAACACATTATTTATGTTTTTACATCCCTTCAATCTAATCGTTGGTATTCATAGTAATTATTTTGGTATCTTGCCCACATTTTATCAGGCTGCTTCAGAAAGCACAACAACAAATTCATACAGACCTGCATCTTAATACAGACAGCAGACGGACTAATGATTCATCCACAGTGTAAATCGCTGTACTGTGACTTTATTGCTTCTTCATGATGCAGACTAAATGTAGGCAGGTACTATATGTTTAAGAATTACAAAAATGCATGATTAAAATACGCTCTCATGCTGGTGAAGCAGAGTGAAGTGTCTTACTGTAAAGTTATCTATCTGGGCTCAGGCTGAAGTGTGCTCCTGCAAAGATGCATGTAAATGTCACTGCACACCTAAAGAGGAGAGTTAAAGGTTCCTGTCGGGCGGCCAGTTTCAAACTGAGGAGAAAAACGATATTACTACATTATCAGCTGCAGGCTGTTGGTATAAGCTGAACTATTGCAGTCAACGTGCTCCTCCATATCGCCGTCTTCATGTTACCATTTTCAAATTCCCAGGCATAAAATGACAACAACCTCCAAGCTAGCAACGTGCTTGCTGAACATTACAAACCTATACAAGCTAACAGCTGTTACCTTTTACCTTTGCAGGTATTTAGACTTTTGAATACAGAGGTGTAGATGTCCCACCGAAACAACTTTCATTTTCATTTTGGAGTTTATTCAGTGTTACTATATGATATTGTTTGCGTGACTGGGAGTTGCATGAACACACGAACATACGAAAGCCTTCCAGTCTGGCTGTGATTGAAGATAAATGTCCTGAGAATCTGTGAGACTTTGAGTGCATTACTTACATTCCATTTTGTTCTATCTGTACATTTGTGTGTGTGTGTGTGTGTGTGTGTGTGTGTGTGTAGTGTATATATGTATGAACTTGTGCGCACACATGAACTATACACAGATTGGGACGGGGGATTACGTCCCTAAGAACTGCTCAGACAAGACCGTGTCACGGCATGGGGAGAATGTCACAGAGCTCATACTGTATGCAAACAGTACCAACATACGAACTGTGCAGAGAACACACACATGCTCTGACGAAACACACACCCGGACACTCTCACACACTCTCGTACACTCTCTAACACTCTCGCACACAGGACCAGATTGGTCTGTTTAGCTGCTCATCCCAGTTGAGTGGGCCTTTGATCACACATCAAACAGATAACAACCTGGGAGACAACACGCGCGTGTGAATTCACACGCACAGCAGAGAACGAGGATCCGTGTGCAGAACAGGTCGTTCCTCGGAAGGAGCGAGAAGAGGGGTAAGAGCAGATGGACTGAGAACATGCGAAGATGGACAGGAAGATGGGAAGAGAGGGCAAAAAAGAAATTGCAAAATGGCTGGAAGTGCAGGCCGGGTCTTCTAACCTCACATCATCAGGGCACTCTGGCCGTCATTTGCTCTGGTTTTGGTGGGATTTGATGCATCAATCCTGTACTAAGGGTTAATCGGATATGTTCCTTTGAAAAAAAAACAAAACAAAACATATGGGTATTTTTCAGTGGAAATTAACAAAATATGAAAATGATGAACCGTATATATTCCATAGAGGCATTCGGCTTTATTTTCCATCAGAGGCTTATGGCAGCGAGCTCCCACTGCAGCTGCCGAGCTCTCCCACACACAGATTTGAGCAGAGGAACTCGCTGTCACTACAACATGCCCATATTCAAAGGATTTTATTCATATCTGATTTGCATGAGCAAACACTTTCCCAAACACCAACAAACAAGCATGGACAAAGACATACTGTACATGCACATGCACATTAAGGATACAGAATTATGCACACATACACTCATGCAAATCAGCATGAAGGCACCCACAGACACACAAACACTCCAGAAACAGCCCTCTAATATGAAAGCATCTGAGTCTTTAATGAGCAGGATAATGTAGGCGGCTGTTTTGAAATTCCGCTTCTCGTCTGCACCAATCTTCAATTCCTCACCTCCCTCTCTACCTCCCTCTCTCCTTCTAAATCCCTTTCCTCAACATCCCCTCTCTCCTCCTCTGCCTCCTCCTCTGTCTAGCAGCAGCAATTCAGCTTTAATTGCTTTCTGAGTCACCTAATTCCTCTGAGGAGAGAGAGGGAGAGAGGGAGAGAGAGAATGTGAAAGAGAAAGATGGAGAAAGAGACAGAAAGATGTGGTATATTTAAACATTTGGACTGAGACACACCGTCTCCCCCTCCGCTCCCGTCTTCCCCCTCTCCTCCATCTTCCAAATGTCTGACTGCTCAAAACTTTCTTACAAAAAAATAATAATCCTCTCTTATGCTCAAAAGTCCAGAAGTGTTCAGGGCTTGAATTTTACATCCCACCACACCCCGTGTTTTTTCATGAATAAAAAAGAAAGACAAATGTTCTTTTATTTCATTTCTCTGCTGGATTCCAGTTGCTTTTAGAAGACCGTATAGTATAAAAAATAATTTAAAAAAAAAATCACAGTCCTTTCAAAAGCAAAAGACAGCGGCACCGTTCACAGCATTTGTTTGAACATTGTATTATGTAGTCCCAGAACAGTAGCTAATTAGCCAGTCACACACTGATTATGTCACTGATTGGCTGCTGTGTACAACAGCTCAGATTGAAAGCCTCATTTTGGCTGAGTAGGAATAATTCTTTCTAGTAAATTCTTCATCTTGGGGAAGAGGTAACAGTCTGCGGGTGTCAGATCAGGTGAACTCGGCGAGTATTGGACCAGTTAAAAATCTGCATTCCTGGACAGCAGCCAGCGTCACTGTGGACTTCTGGGCTTGTTCGTTTTCTCAGACAGTGCTGACTTGCAATTTTCCAATTACCCAAAACAGGAAAACCAAAAGAGTTGTTGTCTCCAAACTTTCTGCATATCACTCCAAGAGTTGATCTGAGCGTGCATGAAACGAGAGCCATAAATCTCATCGTCTTCTACCATAGGTTGCTAACTTATCAATCACCCCTCAGACAAACGAGAAAGAGCCACGTTGGACGAGCTGCAGACCAAGATGATCCAAAAACCCCTCAAATGAATGCATGTTCTTTTTTAGCATTGTGTACACTATATAAAAGAGCTTTGTCCACATCAGCAACATCAACTGTATGTACAGAGGAAAAGATGCAAACGAAAAAATGAACATTCAAAATGAATCTCTGTCTCTCTCTTTGAACCAGTATTTGAAGAGGCATTATCATCAGAATTACAAAAACTAAACTGAATTTCAGAAAATGCTTGACTTAAATGAAAAAAAAAAAAAAAAAATTAAGGACTCATATTGCATAGATGAAATAACTGCAAATTAAATCCGACCGACTGTGTTGGAAGCAGATTTAAAAACACTTCTCTGGATTCCTAGAACAGCAGGATGAGAATTAAATGTTACGCAGCACCACAGACAATAAACTGCATTCTGTGAAACTGACATTATGATCGAATGCATTAAACATGCGGACCAAGCGAAACCTGAAGACTGTGTTGATTTTATTTCAGATTCAGCATGAGTAGCATGAAGAACCGCGGCAGATAAGTCGATACTAAAAATACAAAGAAGAATAAAATATATATATAAAAAAAACACACACAAAAACTGGAGCATCCACATGAAAGAAGTTTCAAAGGTGAAAACTTAGTGATGTGTCTGATAAAAAAGAGGTCATAATGTGAAAAGGCGGATATACATTAAAGATAAGGTAAAACGCTCAGTAAAGCTGATGTGATCCTTTCAACTCTCCTTGACTGTTTCAGCCTCCGCTGCTTTCTCATTCAGGCTTTGAAGTTGAAATCAAGGTCCGGTGTTCATACAGCGGTGACCAGACAGAATTGATTTGGTGTTGATGAAAGCGGGGCCTTGAATTTGTCTGCGCACTGTCGGTATGTGCGTCCGTACCTTTGTCTCTCCAGTGATCCACCTAAAATCAATATGCAGGAATATATTTTCAACAAAGGTTTGAATCTTTTTTTCTTTTTTTTGTCAGATAATTTATTATTCAAAGTTACTCAGGAAGTCAAAGTCGTTCTCTTTCCCACCACCTGAATTGACGAGAAAGGCTCTGCGGTCAGGTTAGCATGAATATTTTATATGCTACGGCCAGTTAGACTTTCAAAATAAAAGTCTCTGTGTTCAAGTTATCAACAACAGATGATAAACTAAAACTATAAGCAAGACTTTCAAAATAAAGCGTACCGATGAGCAATTCACATGTTACATAATATGAATTTTGGAATATTATTATTGTCAGACGGCTGCAGTTTGGTTAAGTTTAGACCAGTTAGGTTCAGGAAAACATCTTGTGGTTAAAATAACTACATTGAGTCTTGTAACATAAGTCACGTCACTTGTGTAACGCACATGACACCAGTAATATAATTTACATGCTTAACTCGCTTACTTAATTTACATAAATTAAAAATGAATCACTCCTGTTCACAGACAGGAAGCAACCCCTAGATTTCTCACTCTCTTTATACTGCGGCACTAGAGGGGTAGTTACTATCTAGGGCCGCTGACCAGCTGCAGCATTACTGCACAACGCACTGCTTCATCAGCATTCATTGATAGTGACACGATGGTAAGAATTTAAACAAGAGGAGCCAATCATTAGAAGTTGTCCTTGTAATTGCACTTCAGCTCAAACAGTTCAACTCGTGCACCAAAGCCGAGACAGAGAAGGTTCTACTTTCTCGTCTTTTCATCTCTGAAGTCTGACACAAACAGCTTCATTGACTTTTTGCCCTTTAAACATTCATGCGATTACATCAGCAGCTCTCTTCTCTTCTTCTTCTACGGCATTGCTGCCTCACTTTTAGTCACCAGTCTTCCTCTCTCATGGTTTAAATAATGTTTCTGAACTTAAGCTATGTTTTTTTTGTTTTGTTTTGTTTTGTTGTTTCTGTGATTTCTGCGAGTGAATCTTTGTCAATATATCTGGTCTTTGTGTGTTTGTGCTGTCTCTTTAACAGCTGTGACTTTCAATTAAAAAAAACAAAAAAAAAACAAAAAAACACAACTTGAGTTTGGCTTTAAAACTTTGATCTCCAGAGAAGCTGAGAGCAACAAACAGCTCTGCCCTAAATTACTGACAGTCCTGGATGTTTTGCTGAGTCAGCCTGATGCTGTGTGTGTGTGTGTGTGTTTACGTGCACATGTTGGTGTGTCTGCTGGCAGCTGTTTAGTGGCCGAATGTGCTTGAGCGTGTGTCTATGAATATATTATAAGCAGCGCACACATGCGTGCCTCTCTGCGGCTGCCTTCAGACAGGCTCCATAATCTTTTATCAGCCATGAATTAAACATTTTCTCTCTGATCGACCAGATACACTCACCTCAAGAACCAATTAAGAAGCTATTGAGTAGAAATTTAGAAATGTCTGTTGTAACACTGCTGAATAACACTCTTACACTTCTAAATGTTTCATTTGAAAGTGTTGCACGGACGGCCAGATGGACGTCTGTCCATTTAAATATTAAGCTGGTTATGTCATCAGTGGACTTTTTTTTTGTCTCCCTCTGCCTCCTTCTTCCTCTCAATCAGCAATTTACTCCTTGAGTCTACTCCAGCTTCTCATTTTTGTTCTGTTCAGCTATTTTTGATTAGACGTCTTGTTTCCCCTTTGAACGATGGCTAAAGTTCATGTGTGTACATCAGCGTGTGATGGGGGGAAGCAGGGTACTGCAGGGCAGCCGGAGTGACGCAGACTGGTGCTTTCTCGTGCGCTACTAAAAGCTATTTTTACACCGACACATCAGATACCACTTCCAGCCTTCTCATAGTGCTTTTTATACTCTTGAACCCCGAGCATTATAAAGGGTACATTTGCAGTACTTTCAGGTGCTGAACTGGAAGTTGAAACGTATTCTGAGCCTAATGTGAAAATATCCAGTGGATTCACACTTAAAGATCTTGTAACGTTGTCTCAAACAGCGGTCTCTTGATTGGCTGCTGGAACGCCACCACCTCTCAACATGAAAGTTGAGTAATGAGAGAAAACGTATTGTACAAATGGGGGTTTTGTGTGTATGGCATGCAGCAATTTAAAGTATCCCCGGTGTGCAGAATCATAAAATGCTACTGTTTAATTCTGGTCCTGTCGTTTTAGTTTCATTGTGTGTGTGTTTTCTAGGATTTCTCTGGTGTCTTCTGCCTTGTTTTTAACTCTGCACCTGTCTTGTATGTGTTGAATGAGTCCAGCCCTGTTACCTGAGCTCTGCTCTCCCTCCACACCTGCACTGCATCTCCCTCATTAGCTCTTCCCTCCTTTCAGTGTTTGTCCAGTCCTCTGTTCAGTGTTCCTGGTCTTGCTGTTGTGTTGCCTGTTTCTCATGTCACCTTAATCCTGAATAATCTTCATCCAACAATCTTTGTATGTTTTAACCATGACATCTTATCAGTGATGTAATGCTGTGAAAGACATTGTTTTTGTAACTTCACTGAATTAAATAACAGCCTTATCTTAATCATAGTGATGATGTGTTCTAAGATAAAGCAGTTAGTGAGGTTTTTGTGAGCCTGAAACATGTGTGATTTGTCTCAACTTGTAAAGACACAGTCACGTTATCTGAAAACACAAAAAATCAGATAAAGACGTTCCACTCGTGAAATCCCTCCACAGGAAATAAGAAAAGATTTACTATCGCCACAAGATGCTGAATGGCATTTGGAGCATGCTGTTCTTCATCTGACTGATTAACCTCACACTAAGGCCTCCTTACATGAAGCCACAGGTGTGCTGTCACATGACCTCATCAACAAGAAACGATGGATCAACACCATCTGCCCCACACACCTTTGACAAATGACAAAACACAAGGTACCTAACTACCTCCACCTCCATATATGGGCACCGCACCATACAGCAAACACTTAACAGAGCAAACTGAGTCTGTGGCCAAAAGTGTTAGAGAACCTGCACTTTTCTCCTCCAAATGACGGTTAAATATCTTTGCACAAACCTATTCCTGCTAATATGCTGTTGTAATGCCACCCGCTCGACTGGGAGGGGTTTCCACCAGAGTCTGAAGCCAAGCTGCAGGGAGTCGCTCCCATCAGCAGCAGCAACATCAGAGAGGTCGGCGGCTGATGTTGGCTGATAAGACCTGGCTCGTCATCAGCGCTTCTGTTCAACCCAAAGGGATTGTGGTCGGGGCTGTGTTCTCTCCAGTCATGTTCCAAGCGCGGACTATGGTAGTGCTGTGATCTCAAAACAGGAAATGGTCTCCCCTAAACAATTGCCATCATGTTGGAAGAGCTGCAGACAAAATGGATACAAACCTCCCTCAGACTGTGACTGGTTATGTTGTTTAAGTGCTGGGCTGTGTACTGTGGACGTACACTTAAATGTACAGAGAAACCTTGAAGAGATGCAAACAATAAAAACAAACAAAAAACACATTCAAAATAAATCTCTCTCTCTCTCTGTCGCTCTCTTTGAACCGGTCTTTGAAGAATCTGTGTGATAATAGTCAGCGTGCCAGCAGCAGGGATTACTAAATGAATGCAAAGCTCTCCATGCATCTCTTCCCAATCCACACACAGGTGACTCGTCCAAAGGCGCAGAGAGCTCAGCAGCATATAGCTCGAGCCTCCCCGCTACCTTATCTCCTCTATCCTCACTCTGTTTGCTATCTCTGCAAACAACAGGGACCAGCCTAAAGGTCTGCAAAGCACCTTAAACTTTTCCCGTGTCATCATCCTAAATCAAATAACGGGGAGCGGCATCGATCAACAACATCATTTCTTTCTGCTTGAAGGGGAAGTAAGATGGAGGAGGCGCACAAAAGCACTGAATCTAATAGATTAAAAAAAAACCCAAACCAAGTCAGCAGAACTTAAATGACCGTAGCGCTGATGCAATTAGTGCTTAACGTTTCTGATTTCATTCGGGAGAATAAACACACTGATATACATTTCCGTCCAGAGCATTCCAGAAAGCCCTGCTTTTGTTTTTGTTTCATCTTACACATTTTCCTAATCTCCTTTGCATGGATGCAGATCAACAGAAATTTGGCTTTCAGGGATAATATAGATGAAATCCTCTTTCTCTCCCCTCTCTGGCTGCCTCCTCTCTCCCACTCTTCCCCTCCATCTGTTGACTTTAACATCTTTCCTCGCATCTACCCTCCTTCCTTTCTTTCGTTCCCTCCTCCTTGTCTTGCCTCCTCACCTTCCTCATGCTGTGTATTTTAGCAGGGACAGAAGTGAAGCAAAGAAAATGCATTTCAAAAGCAGAGTGAGTGGTTCGAAACATGGAGGCCGACCAACTGAGAGACTCCCACCCTGATTCTGACGCTCGGAAGTCATCGTTTATGACCTTCAGAGCTGAGTCACTGGAAAATATACCATTTTTTGGATGAATGTTGCAGATTTTGTTGGATTGTAACACACACAAAAAGAGATATGCAGCAACTTTATGATAAAAGTGAGCATTTTTTATGTCAGTCTTGGCTTTTTTGATTTCCAGAACCATGTTCTACAGCTCATCAGTCGAGGATGTTTACCATCTTTCTAAACTAAAAGGAATGTTTTCCTGCAGCTGCAAACACTTGGAGACATGGAATCCAAATGGAAACTTCACCGATAAGCCACCAGTTTTTGGGTGGTCAGTGTGTGTCAGCTTGCTTCCATCTGAGTTCCAGGACCCAAAGGTTTCCTAGCAGATCGACATGATGTAACAAGATGATCAGTGTTAATCACGGCACCGGTCAGCGCTTCTAATGTTGTAATTTTCATTGAAAAATTGGTATTTTTGTAAAAGAAAACAGGTCTGGTAGTACTGAACAATGAATGATGTCTCAGCAGCCCGTGCTGCTGGTTGGGTGAGCTGCAGCCTTCACTGGTTTGTTAAATTGTGTATTCACACATCCTGCATTACCATAAAGTAGAATACTACAGTGACTGCTTCAGTTCACTTCACTGAAGTGAGATGGGCTTTCAGCGGTGGGAGAGAACATTTGTGTGTGTGTGTGTATGTGTGTGTGTGTGTGTGTGTGTGTCAAATGACCCCACAATTGACTGTATATGTAAATTGTGACGCATGTGACGCCTCCTCGCTTCCCCAGAAAGAGTAGAGGGCAAAGAGGAGAGAAAGAGGGAGAGACGCAGAGAGAGAGAGCTGCACCTACACCTGTCAGGTGACTCTCGAACAGATGGTCAAATCCAAATACAGCACCACAGGCACCAAAGACAGCGGGCTGACGCTGTGAGTGTGTGTTCACATGCTCGTGTACTTTTGTTTTGTCTGTGTAAATGTGTGCGTGGATGAGGTTAGTGATGAGCTCAGAGGTGGAGCGCAGCCAGCAGCCCAGCGGCAGACAGCTGGCTGCAGGTTCGAGGCCTGAGGTCTGGCCCCTGCGGGTCCATGCATATGTCCATGTACTGTTAGCAGCAGACCTTACTTTATGCACTTTAAGGGGGCTGAAAATGTAAACACTGTGTTCTGTATGTTGCTTTTCTTTCAACTTTCTATTTCATCTTGTTACAGCGCTCTGGTTAGGTTAAGGGATGAAGAAACACTTGGGTTAGAGGTTAGAGATGCTGTGATACCTCGTCAGAATGATCCAATGCAAAGTCACAACATAATTTGTCACAATATAGAACTGAATCTTATTAAAGTAAAATTGAATTTTTTAAAGTCTCTGGTTTGCAGAAACTGAAATTGTCTTCATGTGTTCTGGCAACTGGGTTGTTAGAAACTCTCAGATAGCTGATCACTTGTTGTTACTATAAATTCAGTGAAAGCAGAAGTGATTGGAATGATGTTGAGAGGAAGGTTTGTCCTCTGCTGAGTCTAGGCTGAAATGTATCTGAACATTTAATCAAAATAACACAACTTCTCAAAATCCAGAACCTTCATTCTCCAAAATAACATTTTTGATATTTCTAAACTAGACATTTCTGTTTTCAAAGCTAACGCTAATCAATTAGTAGCTTTTGTTTTCATTGTGCTTGCTTGGCACATTAAACAGCAGACAGAGATATTTTTTTTATGAATAAAACCAGATTTTTGTAAATTGTACCATATGTCTGTCCTCAAGGGACACCCTGCCGACACAATCGCATGTTCCTCACAGTTAACATGTAAGATTCTCTCATTTTCTCTGCTGTGTCAGTTCGGAGTGCATTCTTGCAACTGTGTCACTATTTTCATCAGTATTTTTATGAAGATCCAGGTCAACTCACAGGACGCTTTGTGCCGTCTGAAAGTTGATTCTTTACAGCCGGCGGCTGAGTTTGACTCCAGCTATGAAGAAGACAAAAAAATAAATAAATAATACAGGCCCTCTGAAACAAGACAGCCTTTTTGTGTCAAAGCCTTGTTACGACAAGTACCTGACACTGTTCGGTAATTTGTACGGGCTGCTGAAGTTGTCAGTGCTGTAAATCCTGTGCATATCTGCCTCGGCTGCTGCAGTAGGCCGGGCACGCTGTGACAGTCGTGGCTGCGGTGCTGCTCATGATCACACGCTAATCCTGCACCGAATTTGTTCAAGGCACTTTCATACGGCAGTTTGAGCTAAAGCGCTCAAAGCATGAGGAGCTCTATGAAGGAGCATTTCCACGTTTGAAAGAGACCGAGATTGGGTGGATAAAAGTCTCTTTTTTAAAAACGGATCAAAGACGCAAGAGCTTGAATCAAAATCAGGATCAGTGATTGGTCAGATGATGTTTGCCCCCCCGAGTCTAAATGGAGGTTGTTCTGATTGGAGGAGTTGATGTATCACAACAATCTGAATAACTGATTCATCTTTTTAGGTGAGAATATTAAACATTTCCTGGTTTCTTGCCTCTCAGATGGGAGGATCTGATGCTTTTCATACATGGTTTTAACAGAACTGTAAAATCATTTTTCCCATGAATAATTTTAGAGGAACAATGTGAAACTTCCTGAAGAAAGACAGTTGATTGGTGAGATTGTCAGCACCCGAAACTACTTTCTACTGATTTATTTTATTTCTTGTTCTTTGACTTTTGCCCGACATTCATCCCCTCCTCACTGTGGACCTGGCAGCACTTGGCTCTGACACCTGTACTTCCTTTTCTGAAGACATTAGCAGCTCCTAGATGTGTCATGTGTCTTGCAGGAAAGTACACTCACATGATGTCTGAAACTAATGAGCTGTGATTCCTGAATAATGTTCATAACATTACTTTCATTTGCAATGTTCATTGTTTTACTGTCATCTAAAGTTCACTTTTCCAGCAGAGTGTATGCTATATGAAAAGCTCAGAAGAATGAGTTCATGGAATTAATTGACATTTCTGCATTGTATTACCGAGCACTGTCATTCTCTTTGTAACCTGCATTAATGACTCAACATGAATGAGCTGTGATGTGACTGTGCAGGTTATTATCTCATACATTGTTCTGTAAGTTCATGTGGTTTTATTCTGCTCACCGCTGAAAGGCTCCTGATGACGACACATCGTCTGCCCTTTAAAGCTGTGCTTTGAACATACGATCACTGTAAAGGTAATTTAACACGACTCAATGGTCATATAGCAGAAATGTGTGTACGTTCAGTATACTGTATATTCTCTGCAGCTTCCAGCATTCATTACTGCAATGTGCAATGTCATCAAATATATCCTGCCTAACAATCCTAATAGTTCCATTCAAATGATAACGCTTGGGCTCTTTGTGGTCATGCATATGCAAATGATATGTAGATTTCATTATTACCATACCAGCAATGCTGGCAAATCAACATGCAAATGAATTTGTTTCTGAATAAGACAAAAATTAGTACCAACTCTGCAAAATAAAACAAAGATTTTGATTATCTTCAATTTTGGATGAAATATCTGCTTTCATGTTTTATGCACTCGTTTCTTTATCCACCAGCGCAGATAGAATTTCCCCGAAGGCACATTAACGAAGCCAAAGCTCGGTCTTACAGTTCAGTCTTGTTGAATCTGGAACTGTACTCTTCCAGCCTCAGAGCTGCTGGTTCTCCTGTGGATAACAGCATGAAGACAAGCCAATGCTTCCAGCGCTGATGGCCCCCCATTTCACAGAATAAAGTGGTTTGGGATGTGCTCATTTTGGCCGTGTCCTTGCTTCCCACCTAACACTCTGATAAACAGCTCTTGGTTTTTTGGAAGCAAAACCTGTTTTTTGTGCTTTTTTTTCTTTCAATCTCAAAATCTCAAATGTACCTTTTAGCTGGCCCGCCATAACACACACACACACACACACACACACACACACACACACACACACACACACACACACACACACACACACACACACACACACACACACACACACACACACACACAGACAAAGGAGAACACACACACCAGTGGTCATTGACAAGTGTTCCTGTAGTTTCAGCTCAGCAGGGGACATTTTGTTCGCCATCATCACTGAGACAGTCTGCTAACATCAAAATAGCCTCACAAGCAACAACAAGCGCTGCGTCAAATGTATCAACTCCAATTAACAAACCGAGATGATGATGTACAGGACAAAAGGGAAACTTTCAGTAAGAGGAAAGTTACTGGTTAGTTTGTGCACAAAACTTTCTCGCAGATCAAAGTTTGGCCAGCTCTACTTGATTTTTCTTTTGAGTGTCAAGGATGACAGACGTTTGCCAAATCCGCTTGACAAGCTAACGGGCAGAGCTTGTTTTCATGTCAGACAGGACTTCCAGACTCCTCTCACTAACGACTCCAACCCCCCTCCTGCCTTTCACCTCCATCTCCATCTGTCTGAGAAAGGGAGTCACCCAACTTTTACAGCAAACAGCAGGTGGAACACAAAGGAGTCCACAGGTTTCTGATAAATGAGTTCAGAGAGAGGCCATTTATCTGTTTATTCAGTGCATTTTATTTTTCTGCATTTACTTCCCCACCGTGTGTGTAGTTTGTTATCCTCCCTTTCATCAGATATTCAGTGATTCAGCCTGAGAGATTTTCTGAATCTTGGTTGGAGAAAGAAAACTTCAAGATACAAGACATGGTAATGATCAGAGATTCACTCTCACAGTCTGTAATGACACAAACCATACTAACTGCCTTTTTTAGAGCTCATACATTTTTGAATAGAAACTTATTTTGAAATACCTTTGACTGAGACTTTTAACCCCCATCAGCCTACATTAACCACTAAGAGGCCACTTAAAGTAAATGTGTGGTACTTAGATATTCTTTTCTTCGAGGTAATTACATAATAATGGCTTTCTGACCTTTTGCACATCACCAACAAAGGTAGACAGTCATTAGTGGCTGAACTGATTTAATTAGTGTGATTCAAACTCAGTGAGTTACATTGCTGAGCTGGAATGGCTCTCGGTTAACTCAAAAGTCAATGATGATTCTGGCAGATAAATAATAAATATGGCAGAGATAAAAACACAGACACGTGTGACGGCAGCCTTTCCTTTCATTCGCTGCATCGAGAGGAAGAGACAAAAAAGACTGAGACCTAGAAAGAGAGCTTTTCAGGAAGCTTCAAAAAGCCAAGATGAAAGTACACATCGGATGAGACACACAAGGAGGGAGAGATTGTTGGACCAATTTGTCTTCATTTCCCTGCAGTGTCTGCAAAATAGACCACCCTGAAAGACTTGTGCGCTCCACGCTGTCATTATCTCCCCCTGAAAGGCAGAACAGGAGCTCTCAGTGTGACCTCCTCACTATAGTTCTCCACTCTCTCCACTTCCACTCCTCATCCCTGCGGATGCACACACAGACGCACAGATGGCCTTTTTTGGCTGTAAGTTTGAGGAGTGAGACTGCAGGGGGACATATATATAGACACAATTCACACGAAAGCTGTTTTGCTGCCTGTTACAACTAAAAGAGGAATGCAAAACTGTCAAAAGGAGTTGGGCTTGAGTTTGAGGGCGTGAGGCTTTAAAAAGGCTGAGTGCAATCTGTTCAGACCAGAGACAAGATGTGCATCTCAACAACTGTACTGTCTATCCAGTGTACTGCAGAGGAGGAGGAGGAGGAAATATATTTCAGAATAAAATGTCATGCGCTTATTTGGATTTCTGTGCCTGGTAGAATTAGTCGATATCGTCGTTGATAGACAAAGTCACTTATAGCAAATTTCACTTCCAGTTGCAGCAGCAACAAGATCCATCCCCATAGTTTATATAAGCTCATGTAGAAGGTACACTGAACCTCATCAACAATGGATGGCACCCTTTATAAATATCTATACATTTGACACAGGGACGAGCTTTGAATTAGACATGAGGCTTTTTTCTTCTTTTCATGTTACCTCAATTGAATGTGGCAAACATGATGTGTATTAATAAATGCGGTGCAGTCGAGTGTGTGACGTGTTTGTCGATGAGTTTGCTCAACAAATGGAGCAGAAACTGAGATAAAAATGTTGCACTCTGACTCTGTTCTTTATTAATTCATGATTACCATGCATATTATAATATTGCATATTATAATATTACATATTCTATGGCAGCTGTCACTCATTTGCTTTTAGTCTAATAGTTTCTGCTGCAGACTTTTTCCGAGGCAACCAAAAAAAACAAAATGCTTCTGTGAATCCCTCCAACCACTGTGGCTGTGCTGCAAAATAGTGTTTGCTACCGTTCAAATGTGTCTTCACATCGACTTTCCCAGCAGTGTTTTGATGAGAAAATATCCCTACTGCTTCATTAAACTGTGATAGTTTTAAAAAACATTTTCCTTTATTCAAATCGAGTCCTGCATTATCACACACAATCGTCGTAACACCCGGGGTCACTCGCTTGCCTCTGTTTACCTTAAGCTGTGCCTGATAATGTTTGAGTGCCCATTACGTACACTTTGCATGCACCAGCGCCTTTGTTGGCCCATTATTCATCATTACATCATTCATATGATTCACAGGATTTAATTGGACGAAAGCACAACACTCTCCCACATGAACAACAACAAAGCCCCGATCACTGGTCCACTGGACACCAGCTACTGTTGGACCTCTGCATATTATGTGTCCAGGTGTGTGAGTTGTGCATGCACAAGTGTGTGTGTGTGTGTGTGTGTGTGTGTTTGTGAGTGTGTATATTACTACGGAGACACGCTGTCACCTTCCGGAGCCCAGGTGTCCGGGGTCACATGAGTGCCGTATGCAGGCGAGCTGGTGTAGAGCGTCCATCTGGTCCCTTTATACACAGTGTGCATTTCTGTGTGTGTGTGTGCGTGTGTGAGTGTGTGTGTGTGTGTGTGTATGTATAAAAATGACCTTGCCTGCAGTGTTTAGAAGCTGTAACATCTCGGGCTCTCATTTTGATGAGGTGTCTGGGAGAAAAGTTTAATTATGCAAGAACAGATTGATCACAGCCAAAACACTGTCAGTCCAACAGGCTTCTTCTGTTCCATCTGCCTTTCTATGGATTCAGGGATTCAAATGAGGCAGCTGAGAGATGCGGTGAGAAACGTTGAGGTTTGTGGGCGATCGCTCCTATAACACACGCAGAGCTGAAATGCTATTCTTACATACACTGTCTCTTTAGTTTTAGAGACAGGAATCATCCCACTCTGTTCTTTTTGTCTGAATGCATTATTTCCTCTTTTCTTTACCTTTTCTAGAATTAACCGTTCTGATCCCTCCATGTGTTCTGAAAACCAGTGATACCATATTTAAACTCTTCCGCTGAATATCCTGTGAATATATCCTGTGAATATATTTTTGTGTCCTGTCTTTCCCCATCTATTCCTGATTTTTATTGGACCTCAGGCTTTGTCACTGCTAACTCAGACGTTGGCCTGAGGGCATTGATAGCCGTGTGCCTTCTCCATTTGGAGTCTGATGTTTCTTGTGACCTGCCTGCAAGGAACTTTAACAGGGGAGCGTGACACGGTGTCCCACGAGAGCCCCGCAATCCAGCTAGAGAGACACAATCTATCACTTGCCCTCCACAATGGTCGCAGTCAGTGGCATGGCACAGATGTTTGGGATCAATCTCATATAACATGCAGGTGACCGCACTGAAAAAAAAAACAAACAAACAAAAAAAAAAACAGTTTAAATGCATGTTCTGTGTTACGAAATCTAAATTCAAGTCTATTCTGTGACTAAATAAATACTTGAATAACTTGTTCACGGTTTCCATCAGTTTCTCCTGATTGAAATACCATTATATTGACTAAAAAGGCATCAATAAGTAATGTCTTCACTGTCTGACCTGAAAGATTTATTAGCTCAAGTGGAAACTAGATATTAAAAGGCTGAATATGTTAAAAAACGGTTTCTTCTTTTTGCTCGAACATGGCAGATTCCCCCTGTGCAGTGTTCTGTCAGCATGTATTGTACGTTAGTGGGCTGTTTACCTGTGGATATGTCAATATGTAGAGTCATACCAATGGCTATTCTCCAAACACAGAGGAGGCAGGGAAGCTTTCATTCTTTCATATGTAGGCATGTGTGTGTGTGCGGTTGTCTGTGTGTGTGTGTGTGTGTGTGTGTGTGTGTGTGTGTGTGCAAACTCGTCCTCATTTGAAAATATTTCTTCTTCTTCCACGGCACTCATCCATCTGTTTATATCACCGTCTATCTCGCCCCGAGCAATTCTCCCCAGAATCCCTTCATTTGTCAAACTTATGAGTGTCACTCTCCTCCTTCTCTATTTGTGCCTGTTGTGTGTGTCTATACACTATATGAGTGTTTGTGATTCATTTCACATATAACTCTTCATTCTCACCATGATTGTCTTTCCCTCCACTTCTGGGTTCAGAGTTTCTAAATAAGACCTAGCTCAGCTCTGCCACAGACGGAGCTACAGCAAGAGCTCATACTGTACTGGCACAAATGCAAAAACCAAAGGTACAGCAACCAAACTGGTCTCATTCAATCAAATCTAGCAAGGCAAAACCTTTCCGTTTCATTATTTGTAAGCGTGAAACTGTTGGATATTTGGAGACTGTGTCAATGGCATCAAAACCGGATGATGTCAGTGAGACCCCTGCACCCGTCCAGCTCTGTTTGTCACAGCTAAAGCAAGTATTTTAAACCAAAACATGATCTTTTGCGATCCCTAACCAAGTGGGTTTTGTGCCTGAACCTAACCAGAAAATCAGCTCAGCTTTATCACAACATAACACCGACAAATGTAAAGTTGCAACACAGATAAATGTAACGTTTCAACAGGATTGAGTTTGTACTGAAGTGCTTGCTACACCGCCCCCGCATAAGACTTTCACAAAAGCCAAATCCAATTCCTCTGCTGGCATTTCCCTGACATTATCTCTAAAACAGGTACCTAATCACCTCAAGCAGCCTCAGTATAATTCCAGCTGAGATGAAGTGCATGTGTGTCAGGAGGGCACTACCGAGCCGCTTCCATTTGGAGATGTTTTGCCTTTTATAGCAATGATTTGTTTGGATAACTTGTTGTGAAAAAAGTCAAATTATCTGTAAAGTAAATGGTGGATGCACGAGAGATGGGAGGGGGGCTGTGGGTCGAGGGCGGTGGCTGGTCGGCGGTCGGGGGGTGGGAGTCTGTGACAGACTGGGCTCCAGCATCATTAGCATTTGGCTGACGAGGACAGTATGGATTAGGGGTGGCCCTGGCTGCCCAGAAGTGCTGATGCAGAGGATAGAGCTCAACAGCTTGCTGATAAACACGTGAACATGAGGAGATGTTTTTCAGTGTGCTTTTACACACACAGGCTCACAGACAGACAGTCAGACAGACTTCAACACTGGATTTATCCAACGAGTCCTCCTTCCTGCACAAGCGACCCTGTTGAGTGAGCTGTGACATGACACTTCTCTGCTTACCGTCTGGGTATATATATATATATATATATACCCATATATAAAAAAAAAAAAATATATATATATATATATATATATATATATATATATTTATTTTTTATTATTATTTCTTACTTCAGCTGCAATGAAGGATTGTTAGCAGCTGACTGCCATTTTGTTTCCTGTTGCAGAATGGATGAGCCGGAAACCAAGCACCACCCATCATCACCCATCAGCAGGAGCATCAGTCGGCGCAGCGCAGCAGAGTGCTGTCTGCTTGTTGGAGGGTTTTCTACCTTTTTGAGTTCACAGCCCTATTTCCCTCGCTCCAGTGGTGACATAGTTTAAGTTTAAGTGTAGGCCACAGGAGCTGACAGAGTAGCAGCCTTAATGCCTTAATGGTTCTGCAGGCAATAATGTCATGCCACTTGTTCCTACTGAACACATTAATACCACCCTGTTGTCGTTCTGGAAAGAACATTATTTATTTTAATGATGTTAATGATCTGAGTTTGCTCCAGATGTTTTTTTTATCCATGTGAACTTTAAAAAGTCTTAACTTTCCTCCAGGTAGACCATTCCAGGTGTCTGTGTTTCTGTCTTCTCTCTGTTGTGTAGAGGGAAGACATGTTCCCTCCGTCTCTGTTGTATACTGCTTCCCTTTTTTGTTTTGTGTGTTTTTGTGTCTTCCTCTGATCACATGTGTTCCTCTGCAGGTCTGCTCCGGCCAATTACTGCCACTGTTCCTCTCTTCCCCTGTCTGTGGCTGTTCACGTACAGCCCGAGTCCACTGTGGCAGCACAACTGGCAATTACACCTCAGGAGAGGGAAACACACAGGCACGACAGCCACGTGAACACACACCCACACACACACACACACACACACACACACATACACACACACATGCATATACAAACAGTGACTTCGGGCCTCACTGACAGGTCGTCTAATTGTATCTCAAGAACTGATCATTAAGCTGGAAAAACTCCATGAAAGCTGTGTGTGAACACGTGCACATCTTCATTGTTCGTGTGCGCGTGCACAAAGCCCTGCGGCAAGGAAGTTTCATCAAATAATCAGACTGTAAAGTCCATCAAGTGTTTGTGAATATGAAACTATCACCGTCTGTGAGGCATCGCAGGCACGGGATTATCAAAACGTGTTTATATATTTATTCTCCAGGACAAAGCACTGAGGTTTGGAAACACAGCGGTGATATGGTGACTTTCCGTCTGTCGCTAGCTGGTCAAAAATGTCATTTATCCAGTGAAATATATATATATATATATATATATATATATATATATATATATATATATATATATATATATATATATATATATATACATATATATATATATATATATATATAGATATAGATATAGATATACTTTTTTATTATTATTCTAGCAAATGTTTTATTACAACTGCTAACATACTAAACAAAACATGAAACATTTTTAAAATCAGCATGATGAAACAAATAGTTCTAAGGAAATAGTAACGGATGAGGTATTTGTTTTCTCTGTGCCTCATTTTAAATATAACTGTAATCACATTTGCAGCACAGTGTCATGTAATATAATTAATATGCCTCCTTGTGATTAAAACAGATTAAGCTTGGAGCAACTTCATGGTAATGTATTTTTTTTTTTCTCACATGAGTCCTAAATCTTAATTTAGCACCATTAACCTGGTTTCCACTGACAAACCAAACAGAGGTATCCAGGGCGGATTCCTAATGGACGGCAATCAAAGTGAAATGTAGTGTTAAATGACTCTGTTAGCGTCTTTTCACCGGCAGAGATTTGTTCTGTGCTGTACCCACAGCTCCTGAGGTTCACACGCCATCTTTCCTGTTCGCAGCAGGATGACCCGTGTCATTGTTGGTCAACGTGCCGCCTCAGGCCGCCTGCTTTGTTTCACAGTAAGTTGTGCCGTTTGATCTGATATTGTAAATGTTTTATGTTGGTCTCGCTCCCACCTCAATCCTAAAGACTTTGTCCTGATAGCAGAGTTTACATTTAAGTCCACACTGTCATCAGACTACAGATTCTGGGAGTGCCTGAACAATTCACATGAACAGACATACTTGGAACATTCACGTGCACGTGCACATTATAAATGTCTCCAGCACTGAGCCCCGAGCCAGCTGAAATGTCACAGAGAGGCAGCCCGTTAAGGATGTGCTGGCTGTTCTGTTCCAGTCTCTTTGGTCCTGCCCGTTTCAGCTCCATCCGAGCAGCCAAGCTGCAGCTCTGGGGAAGAAGCAGCAGAGCCGGCTGTGAGCGTGGCCACGCTGTCTTTGTCGTCCTTAACAGAGGAGGAAATTGGTATTTTTCTCCTTGTTTTTTGTCAGTTGCTCTTGGATTCAGTGAACCAGGCTGAATTCTGATTTGCTCAACGAGAATTCTCCTCATGTTGAAAAAACATTTAGCTTTTACTGCCAATAAACAATGTTTTCATCCATGGATGATTTGAGTCAGAGACGAGCACATAAACCAGCATCCTAGTAATGTGCTGCTGGCTGGGTCGACTTGGTTGTATTTTACAGAAACTGAATCGGTGCCCGAGTGGTTTCGACACAAATTAGCTCATGTAGACGCTACGTGACATCCTCACTCAGTTATTTCCCTTTTAGTAACCATTGCATTAAACATTGAGAGGGAGCGGCTACATCTTCAGGCTGCGAGGGCCTTAACTAAACTGTGACTACATTTTTACAATTAACCAACAAGTTCATTCCCTTCCCTGCAAGATTTTGAGGCCATCATCTATCATAATAAACATCATATATTATAAATCCCTGCGGTTGGGTTCCTTAGTGAACTCCATCCTGAAATTCATTTGTCAAAAGCCATGTTAATTGGTGCACTCCATCTTGTCTTCCATGATAGTAAAAGCTAATCTATCACAGGGGGCAGCCCTTCCTCTAAAACTGCCAACTGAATAAAGTGCACGAACAGAGAATGAAAAAGCCGTTTCTAAAAAATGATTTTAGTTGAGTTTGCTCAGTTCTTTTTCACGTGTCACACACACACACAGTATCTCTGAAGTGTGTTGGTGCAGTGGGATTGTGTGAGCTGCTGTTTCTCCTGGTTGACAGTTTGAGGGTGAAAATTGAGATATACTGTACATGTCAAATGACACTGGTGGCCCCCCTCTCCCTCTCTCCCTCTCTCCATCCCTCCCTCTCTCGCTCACAAAGTCATCTGTCAGCAGTAAGTCCCATCAGTTGTCACAGCGACCTCTTTACAGCATCCAGGCTCCGAGGGACCTGCTTCACGCCAAGAATATTCATGCAGACACGAGACGAGCCACCACCGGCTCCAACAAACCACTCAATCAACTCCTCAAAGTGGACAAGAGTGAGAGACCAAACAACACGTCCTGGTACGCCGCGGTCTGCACAGAACAGAAGAATTAGTTCTTCTCTTGGTGTGGTCTCAAACTGCAAATCTATATTTATTTCAAGAAAAGACTGACGGTTCAATGAAATGGAGTCCTGTCACATGTCATCATACAGTGTGTCAGGATGTTACCAGGGGACATGCAGCCGAGCAGCACACAAAACACTTAGCCCCTTATTATTTTTTTATTTTAGGTTCATGCTTTAAAGTTTCATATCAAGAGGCCGAGGGGATATTGGCAGCATTACAGTCACGGAGGCTGACAAGCCAGTGACCCTGATTCAAGACTTGGCTTCAACATTTGCAAGTGTCACAAAGTAAAAAAAATAAAAAAAAGATTTAAAGTTGCAAGATTAGAAAATGTAAAGTTTCAGCGTAACCTTGTTGTGCAGAATCATATATTGCAAACATTAATGTTGACAGTAAGGTTGCATAAACACTGCAAAGGGAGGAAAAACATAAAATAAAAATAAAAACTCATCTCATAAATATTTGATAGTTTACGGGTTAGGGTTAGGGTTAGGCCTCTGTTTCAGTCAGAATCGCTCCATTCTCATCAGGAAATAAATGTGATGAGCTTCCAGAAGTGTTTAGTGAAAGACAACAGTTTAGGCATTTTCTGCAGCCTGGATCCATTTTGCCTACTGCTGACCTTTCCACAAAATCCCCACACGGATAAATGTAAAAGCACACTTTGTTTCAATCAATACTGCAGCAAGACTCTTTTTTTTTTACTTTTTCCTGACAGTGTTCCCTGTTCAACCCACATCTGCCCTGCAAATAGATTTCCATAAACTTTCTTTGTGTGCCATTTAGCTGTACTGCCTCCTACACTTGTTTGTTAAAGGTCACATCCCTAAAAGCCTTCAGCTCCCGACAGTCTCTTGTGCTGACACAATTCTGACTCTTTCACTCTGGAGATGATAGGGTTTCACCAGCGTACTTCCAGAGTCTGGTGTCTGAGTTTTTTGTTTTTTTCATGGCTTTTACACACTCTGCGTTGTGCACATTCAGTAGTGATGATGCCTGAGATGATTTTCGATGATTCTTTTCTTGCAGTTCTGCCTTTTGTTTGCTTGACAGACAGAGGCTCACTTGCATCTTTCTCATTTGGAAATTTTCTTCAGAGCTTGTTCTTAATTGTGTTTGCCCTGTGAAAGGCATTTCAAATACACATTTTTATGGCACGTCTCCATCCTCACGCCAGCCTGAAAGCCTCTGCAAACCCTCCCTAACCTATTTCTCTCACTCTCCCTATCAATCGGTCCCTTCCTTGTGTGACCAGAATGAAGGATTTGATGTATGCATATTTCCTCTTTATGTATTCATGACTATTTCCTGCAGTCTATTAGAAAGACATAACTTATTCAGGTGGGAGTTTTAATTGAAGTCCCTTCCATCTCTGCATCACAGCTGTCTGTCCATTCTCCAGATTTTCAACACACACCTCAGAGGGAAAGCCCTGAAATGGAGGCAGCACTATGTGGTCGGCAGTGGGATCACCCTCTGTGCTCTCTCCCTAATTAAAGCATTATTCAGGAAACCAATGCCAGGTCATGTACTGGCAAGAAGTTGGACAAGGTGAACCCTGGGGGAAATGGCTATAAGAGAGCAAATGAGTGCTTAGTTAGTGTGTGAGAGAGTTTAAGAAGTACAGTGAGGACCTAGGGGAAGGTTGATGTAGTGGAATACAGTCCTGCCGAGGAGAAAGCTGGAAAATTTATCTTTTTTAAAATGAAGCTGTAAAAAGGGAGAGCACAGGAAAGTTATTCTGGAACGATTCACGCGTTCTGTCTCACAGTGGAAGAGACAAAGCCTTATTTTACACCACTGGCTCTGAACCTCACCACATTCACAACAGAGTGAAATGTAAAAATAGACATTGAAGCAGCTTGTGTCCACAACCTCACTTGCGTGATTCTTCTTGGCTGGCTGCTTTCCAGTCGTCTGAGTTTGCCCTGAGGACGCGAACATCTTCACCACACTCGGCCAGCTAGCGCGAGCCCGCCCTGCCGTAGGAAACCTGTTCACTTGAAAAGATAACGGTGTGGCCGAGCAAACGGTCCCGGCTGCCATTTGCCGCGCTGCTATCTGCAAGGCCATCCCTTCCTGTAACGGCCACATTCATCCTCGCCGCTGATATCCCCCCTTTTGTTTGGCGGATTTGACGACATTAAGATTGTATCGGTCGCCTCGCCCAGCTCCCCGAAGACTGCCTTCATTATTCAGCAGTCAAAGCCAGACATTTTTCAGTAATAGGCCCAAACAGCTGGGGGGATTTAGCAGATCGCACTGTACACAGAAAACCTTCAATGTTGAGGCTGTGTGGCTGAAAGACTGACTAGACTTTCTGATTCATGCTTAAGTCTTTCAAAAGATTCATACATATTCTAATTGAGAGGGCCGTTAATCTTTTTATCTGCTGTTTATTTTGCCTATTTGGAGGAAAGACTGGGCCGGTCGCTTAGTCTCTATTCTGTGAGCAGCACACTGCACACAGATCGAGTTTATGTAACAGTAGACACCGACGCTGAGACAGAGATCATCACAAAATTGAAAGTGAAAAGGAAAGTGGTGGTAAGTAAAAGTGCATACACTTACATCTCTCGAGTTATGAGAGAAATGGAGACGGGGAAGAAGAAGCAAAAGTGAGAGGCTGAAAATGAAAACCAAAAAAGAAGAGAGACGGGTTCTAGAGTGAAACCTTTGTCAGATCAGTCGAGCTGTCTTTAAGTAAGAATTGACAACCACAAAAAACACAAACACACACGTGTAAATAAAAACTCATGGACACTCATGCAGTCCCGACGATGGCACAACCCTCAGTAGCTGCCTGAGGGTCTGGCTTCAGAAAATGCCATCGCAAATTGAGATCGCTAACAGTTTACCCCGCGCTGACATTTTCCAGCTGGCCGCTCACAAAGGTCAGGCTCCCCACCTGAAGGCAAAAGCAGAGGGAAATGGTAGTGTGGCTGTGGTCACTACTGAGATTTGGCAGGCTCAACAGTCAACTACCAGTGTATTATTAACTCAGAGTGTTGGGTGCTCAGGAAGCCGTGTTATGGGCTCAAAGTGAGGCAATTGGCAGCTTCACGCTCGCTAAGTGCCAAAGGAAATAGGTGGTGTTTGGCATCCAGATTGTCACTGAAGCAAATGTTTGTCTTGTAATTACGGCTGCTCACTGCTGCTCTTCACAAGGGTGATGGACTGTGTGACGTTTGAGCGAGGATCTCAAACTTTTGGCATCCCAATTAAAGCAACGATATGAAACATAAAGCTCACACAGATCCTCACGGTTAGAAGGAGTACAGATTTAAAATACCACTTTGTCATTTTGCAAGTTTTTAGAACTGTACCGCTTTGAAATAATATCAAATCCAATTTGGTAGACATCATATTTGAGGATATAGGTTGCAGAAATGTTTTGTTATTATAAAAAAGAAGTATACAAAATAGAATTAACAAACTACAACAGATCACAATATATGTATGCTCTAACAACTTACCAACACTGAGAAGATTCATTGGCAAGCACATAGCACAGACATTCTGGATCTCTCAGCAGTTCATCTTCAACGTGTGTAGGTGTGACACTATTTGATATTTTTATGGAGATGTCGGGACAATTTACAGCCATGTTTGTGTTGAAAGAAAGTGATATTTCTGACAGGAAGATGGAACATGTGCCTCGGTCTAACCAGACCATGACCACAGAGTTGTGACAACTTAAAATTGGTAATTGCACCAAAATAAATGTAAAGTCTGCACATAACCACTGTTCACCGACACACACGTAACGCACATTTATTCTGATGATTGGACAGGGAAATCTAAATCCAGCAGCCTTCCACAGGTGACAGAAACTACTGCACACACAGCCAGTCAGACCTGAGGATGCCTCATTTCCATGTTTAAAGCCAATCATGCTGAAGCCATAACTAATCTATTTAGCCTAAAATAATATCCGTTACATTCGTGCTCCACATGACACTTTCACTTCTGACCATGGAGACATGTGCTTGCTGTATGCTTATAGGCACGCGGGCACTGACCTGTCATGGCTGCTGCTCTTCTAGAGCAGCAGTAGCTGCTGTGCTGTGATTAAGTGTCACAGGTAATTTCCCTCTTACATACTGTAAATGTTACCTGATTAAAGAGGGCGGTCACATTTATAAACTGAATGCATACGTGCACGAGGACATGTTCTGTGCTAACACATCTGCATGCTACCATGCAGTGACATGTGCAGACACACACACACACCTGAACCCACCCACACACAGACACTGCTCCCCTGACAATAGACACACACACACACACACACACACAGGGTTGATGGTGTATAGCGTTTGAAGGGCATCACCGGTGTCTCTGTCTCTCAGGTATCAAGCAGATAGCGGGGTAGCTGGAATGTCATCTATCTCAGTGACAGGGACAAGCCTCTGTGACAGCAACAGTCAGCCGAGCAGCACAGCGGCAAGGCTCTCTCACAGTAATACCATACCAACTGCACACAACAGCAATCCATTACAACGAGCACACTGTAGCTCCATATATTGTATCACGGTATATAACAAAAAAGTCACTCAAGTCCAATATTTCTGTTATAAAGCCTTCAAGGCACGCACTGTCTTTCTTCTCAGTTTCCTGTCTCTCTGTCCTCTGTACTGTCCGATAAAGTGGTGGTGCCCCAATGAGAAGCTGCTGTGCCGTATCATAAAGCAGACAGGTCCATTCAAAGCGGCTATGAGTACTGCTTTGATAGGTTTTTTTTTTTTTTTTTTTCGCTTGGTCCTCCAAGTAAAGTACCCTTTTGTTTTCATCCCTGTGGAAGACGACCTACACTTTGAAAAGCCTGAGGGCAGCCTACAGAAGCTAGTCAGGTGTTATAGCCAAAAAGCTCTCACTTTTGGTAAAAGTCAACAGAGATCTTCTGTGATGTCGGAGGCTTTGTCCATGTCGCAGTCTGGGATAACTTGGAATTAGAGGTGTTGATTTCTTCACAATGACAATAGTTTGTTTGGTTCTGCTCCAGCTAATCACAGCATTATAGCACACAGGCCTATAAAACCTCCCCGCTCTCTTGTGCATGAACGTTTCGCCTGTTGTTTTTCTGTTATCTTCTGTCTTAATGGTTAGGGATCCTCTGAGAAATGCATGCCGCAGCAATATGGAAACGAAACACGAGCGCTTAAAAAGCGTTTCATTTGTTGCATGATTATGGACATCTTGGGGAAAGAGAGGGGCTGCTCCTCCGACGATCACGTAAAGGAAAGAAAGACAAGTCGACTCCCAAATCCCGCCTGTGGGATCTTCACTTGAGCAACAAGTTAGTGCTGGAAAAATGTTTTATTGTCCAAAAGTGTGTTGTTTTAATAGATTACATATGGGGAAGCGTTTGTGCTTTCTTTATATTAAGTCGTTTATGAAAGATGCAAAACAACTTTAATACTGATGAAGGCTTACACAGAAAATTGGTCTGAAGTATTGATAGCTGAGTAGATTATATTATTACATTTTCAATGAAACCGTAACCTTTGTTTACTGTCACTTTTTAATGCATTTATCAAAGTCATCTAAAAAAAACTGTCAAGTCTCTGTTGTGTTAACAGTACATGCTAGCTGTGAACGTGCATTGAGAGGTGTACAGGTGTTCGGAGAAGCAGGGCGGTGCAGAGGTGGTTATAATCAGCTTTCTCTCTGGGCACATTAAATCAGGATTACACTCTTTGTGCTGACCCTCACACTGATATGGCTGCTCTCCACCCGGCTCACCTGATGGAGTCGAGGCATTAGAGTGTGCGCATGTTTGAGCAAGTGTAACAAAAGAAGATGAGCAGGACTATTTTTTTTTAATTTTTTTACGATCAGATTTTCACAGACGGTGACACATGCAGAGATGTCAGTGCTGCAGGAAAAAAAACCCCAAAAAACTAAAAACTAAAATCCTGAGTTAAACATATACTTTAAATAAATTGCTTTTAAAGATGTAGATTTCGTGCTCAAAGTTATAATTTGTGTTTATTTTATTTTCTGTGTTCGTGCGACAGAGAAGCGGGAAAAGCGAGGATTTGGCTGACAGTCAAGGCAACCTCCACCTTTCCATCTGGCAGCTACATCTGTACTCCAACTCAGTAACTGCACTGCTAGGCCTTATGTAAGAGGCAACGATGAAGGGAAAAGAGGGAAAGGCAGATAAAAAAAAGAGATGGAGAAGAGCAGGGAGATGGAGAGAGGAAACAAAACTGAGAGTGAAGACGTTAAGAAGCAAGTTGTGATCCGGTAGAGACAACAAATCCAGTTCCATCCGGCAGTAATCACTGAGCCAGCGCCAGCACCATTTATCATTTCATCACCATGCCTTCATAGAGAATAAAAATAGAAATCACTAATAAACATTCCCGGCCTGTGGGAAATGGGTTTTACTTTGCTGTTGCGTTTGCGTTAATGAACTGACAGCCCGGCACTTTTCACCAAATGCTCGGATACTTCCACAAGACTGAGCAAACATCGCAAAACAATGTTCACTTTTGATTTATTCACAGAGATGTTCATTTCGGCCGGCGTGACAGAGCCGCAAACACCAATATCGGAGAAAAAAAAAGAAAAAAGAAAAACAATTTCCTTGTGATAATTGCATTTCATTATTCTGTGGGCTCGTCTCGAGGGAAAGTGGGACGAGAGTGGTGACAAATATATTTGCCTGAGTGGCTGTAAAATCAACACTTTAGCAATGCTTAGGACTTTACCTACAGCCTCTATCAAGAGGCTCTGCCCCGAGAGGTCTGAAGCATACATATATCAAGAAGAAGCCATTTGCTCTGCTTTTCAGTATGAACTGTAATCTACGTTCATCCCTCACGGGAGAAGAAAGGACAAAAGGAAGCGGGGGTTGCAGGGGAAAGACAGTGTGTCGGAGATAAAGCAAACATTCTATGCTGTTAAATAAAAGAATGAATAAGGGAGGCTGGGATTTCCTAAAACACAGTGAATAGAAGCAACTGTCAATCAGAAAGTACATTAGGTTGCTGTAAAGGCCATCTGGGATTACATAACAAGAGCTTCCCATCCCTGGTTAAGAGCTTGTTTCTGTCACGGTTCATCTCATCCAGGACGTAAATGAAACTTATGGAGCTCCGCGGCTTTGTCTTCTATTCAACAAAGCCAAGACTCATATGCTAAATTCCACTGCTGTACTTAAAAGGTACAGTGTGGGCACACGCACGTGACTATATGGATATTTTTAAAGCAAACATCATGCATGACTAGGCCTGAAGATCATATGTTATCTCGGCTCCGCAATTTGCTCATCAGATCCCTCGTTGAAAGAGGTTTCTTGGTGAAGCAGCTGGCTTTACGAGACAATGCGATCATACTTTCCTCGATATCCCCCTCAAAATATTTTTTGACAGTGCCTGCCCTTTTCCAAACAGCTTCTAGCGGCTCCTTTCCAAATGCTTGTGTGAAACAAACCTTTTCTTATGAAACAAACCATCTTCAGGTTATGAAAGAGGAGTTATTGTTTTGTTTTTTTTTGTTCTAACCAATTGTGAGTGACATATCATCTCTGCAACGTTGTCACTCAGTGTGTGGTAGAGACTGACATGCAACCAGATGCATCAGTGTCATCCACACGTACTGCTTGTTATCTGGTGCTGTTTATCACGATTGTAGCTAATCGGCTATAGCTAGCACATAGGAAGATATCCCGGGTCAGCAGCTACTATCAGTCAGCAGCCAGAGGTCTGAAAACATACTAACAATGATTCATCGTCACGCTGAAAACTTGCAGTGTAAATCCTAAATACATTCCAAAACATAACACCAACTGTTTGTAGTATCTGCTAATTTGTAATCTTTATGATGAAAGTAAGCCAGTGAAGGTTCAAGTGAGAAATAACCACTGACGGCTGTGTAGGGAACATTATGAACTGTCGTTGGACAGTGCAGCAGTGGATTTTCCTGCAGGATCGGTCTGTGAAGTTTAAATGGATACTTTGATCCTTTCTTAGTCATGAAAATGATTCCCCATCGGAGTCCATTGTCAGCGATTAGAAACCAAGCTGACTTCAGCTATCGTCTCCTGCTACAAATTTTTGAGCCACCTTTCAAGCCAACAGGCGGTGAGCGTTTGATGCTTAAAACAAGTTTTTTTTTTTTTTTTTTTGCTCGGTATTCCTTTGAACCAGCCAGGTCTCAGCGTACAGCTGTGCAAAGAGTAGATTCAGGGATCACACGGCAGCAGCAGCCTTTTGGAGAGCTGCTCCGGAATCAATGACAACTCAGCTGAAGCCTCACCAACAGCCACTCTGGCTATGCAAAAGAAATGCATATTTCTACTTTGCTTTGAACCTCGGATTTTTATGCGGTAGTGAAAGTCAAACAAGATCACAGAGAAATACATAAACTTTGCCAGTTGTGTTCGACAAATAAGGGAAATCCTGGCAAGAACAATGCACATGGCACAGTCTGCAGTACTTTACGTCAGTAAAGATCCAAAATGTTTGGGAGCACTCTGGAAAAAGAGTGAACACACTTGGTCAGTTCAAAACATAATTGGCACTGTGACAAATCCACAGAGGGTTTCTAATTCTGCTTTTCTTGACATGATCCATGTGATTGCCTGTGGCAAAGATGGGTGCAGAAATGATCTGCCGTTGCCACCGACTAAGATCCAAGGAAATGAAAATATAATTGATTTATGTGGGGAAAACGACATCTTTGCACAGCCGTTCACCTCTGGGACCGCTCTTTCCAAAAACCACAGTAAATTGTGCAGAATGAAAAGCTTGATCAGATATGAGCGTTCAAGATGGATGTTGCGGGGCGCCTATGGCGAGGACAGCGAGACAGAGACTGTGATACAGGGAATACTTTAACGATTAGATTCTACTGTGCAAAGAGAATACAAAATACCATGTGAGATGCATTCCTTTGTCACACCGATTTTGTCGTATTAAAACATGCAGAAAACAAGACAATAAAGCTGACAAAAAAATCAATAGTTTCATTAATATTCTCGATAACACTTCCAGCGTACAGTAGAACTGATGTCAATACGACAGAGCAGCTTTGACGAGGGGCTTCTGGCTGAACATGTCCTCTTGGCACTTGTAAACATGTCTTAGTCTGACGGTAATTTGTGTTTGATACCATCGCTTAGCTGCAGACTGACTGGTGTTTTCTCTTAATCCTCTGTTAAGCTAACGGGACACCGTTTAGAGGTTGATCTTAGCATGCAGGGTTTGAGGAGGAGCTGCACAGGGAATTCATGCTCGGAATAAATCTACATTGTATGTTTCTATCAGAGCAAACACATATCTGACATTTAAGGGGAAGTGAAACTATTATATTGTATAATTATATCTGAAGAAAAAGCACCATACATCCACAGAGCTGCTGAGGTCTTTTTCCTTTTTTTCCCCCACCAGGTGTTGAGGTGTCTGGACTTCAACACTCACAGTCTGGCCAGAATTCTCTGATGGTAAACTAAACTTCAGCCCGCCAACTGGAACATCGACATAACACCTGCTCCCATTTTTAGCAGGTCAGTGAGGATGATATCAAAGTCACTAAGCAGCACAGACGGAAAAGGTTTCATCTACAACATCACAACTTTTCTTCCTGCAGTTCCACTGTATGTTTGCATACAGCACTAACTAGTACACCTCCCTTTATCATCTGTTATATGTGTGCAACGTAAAGATGTTGCAAGCAAAGAAGTTGAGCCCTGAGTACGACATTGTCAGAGTTTTTGCTACTTTCACAGTGACCTGATGACAGTGAGTTGCCTTCCACCTGCCCGCTCTGTTTATTCACACCCAGGTGATCCAGCCTACAGCGGCTCCGACCAGACTTTGATCTGGATAACGTTTTTATGCCGAAAATATTTCCTGCTCTCCCTCTGATGTTTTCTGCCTGCTCTGCCTGAACTCCCTCTGAGTTCTCTAAAAAAATGAGTAGAAGTAAATGCTGCTAACTGTAACCTTGGCTGCAGGTAGCTTGTAAGGTCAGTCCTTTAGTGCTGCAAGTGTAACAGCTATCTGAGGCAGGAGTTTTGTAGCTATAGGACCGCTAGCCATTGCTTCTAACTGAACTAAAAAAGCTGCAGGTCTAACTGAGCTAACTTGCTAAACAATAAGTAGAGTGGCCAGGCTTTACTCACTGACTTATCCTCTCCATCAGAAGAAACTACATTTATTGGGAAGGGGCGTTTAAAGGTGAGGTGAGGGTGAACTTAAGAGCAGATGCGTGGAGCTATGGGTCAAGGAAGAGCGAATGGGAATTGGGAAAAATGGGTACAGGGATGAGGTCCATTGTGGGAAGTATATACTGTAAAGGAGTACAACCACAAAATTAAATATATTGAAAAAACAAAACAAAACAGAACATAAAACCGAGAGCACTGGACAGGATTTCACCGATGTGCAAAGATAAATTACCTTCCTTTCTTCTGCTGGATGGCAATCATATAATTATGCAAATACTTAAATTTATATTCCATAATATATTTCTCACACATTGCCTGCAGCTGTATTAAAGGGTCAACTAATTGTAAGTAGAGCACTTCGTATCAGAGCTATTCTCGTCTGACATCCCATTGAAATTTTAGCAATGTTATCAATTTCTCCTTAACTGGCATGTAATCCAACCACATTTTCAAGCTAGCAGGCACTTATCTCTCCTGGTCCTTATCCAAGCATCTGTGTTGTGCAGTATGTGGTCCCTTATGCATACTGCATGCACTATTGTAAAACTCTATCAACCTCTCCAGTTCAACCACAGAGTTACACAGAGGCCTAAGTGATCGCCGGAGTGTTACAAAGGCTCGTTAACTGTGATCTTACGGTCCATAATGAGATTCTTAGATGGTTGTTTCCACTGTTTTACTGGTTTTGGTGGAGAGCAGAGTGGAGAGCCAACAGTCCTGCAGGGTTGTTTACCTCCCAACTCGGTGACTCCCGTGCACTGCTCGAATCAGTATACATGAGATGCATAAACGTCTTTAGAAATGGAGTCCTTTTAATGAGAGACTGAGAGGGAGACAGCATACAAAATGAAAGCGCCAACACTGGCTTCCGTGTTCATGTAGCTGTGCCTGCTGTCTATGATGGACCCCAGGAGACCACAGGCTCTTAGAATTTGCATTGCAAATAAGCCACATATTTCACACACACACACACATATACACATATACACATATACACACACATATATATATATTTCTAATATACAGTTTAATTTATCCACAGCGTGCCTTTGAGTGGTTCTACAAAGGAGGTGGCACATGTCTGCAGAGCCAGATATGACCTTTATTCTCACTACTGTAGCTGACTCTCTGTCCAGGCATGTGTTTGCATGTGTGTGTCTGCATGTAGAAAACCTCAGCCATCAGTTAAACCGTAAAGCAGAGACGGGGGTAGGTTTCGGATGCATGATAATGCTTGTTTGTACCTTATTTTCTCAGGCAAGCTGCACAGAAATGTAACACTAAAAAAAAAAAAAAAAAAAAAATCCCCCATTTTTGTTTTCAGATCAGAAATCTAGAATCAGCCGCAGCAACAACAACAACATTACTGGGTAAAAAAAAAAAGAAAAGCTGCATCCTAGAGAGCTCTTGTTATGTTTATCACCAAACACTGTGCTTGTGTGGAAATAATTGCCCCAGTGCCGTCTGCTCGAGCGTGGCGTGAATGACGGGTCTGTGGAAACAGAGATAAGTCAGAGAGGGATCGGAACGGGGAACCTGTAATCATTTTCTGGAGGATCTCTCTTCAGGATCGGGGGCAGGTCAAGTCCATCCTACTGTCACCAAGAGACTCCCGCTGAGGTCTGTTTCAATTTACTGTCATATTTTTGTGGAAGAACAACAAATACGGTTACATTTAAAAAGCAATAAAAGATCCCAGGCTTGGTCTTTTTTACGTATATTTTGAAAACTTAACAGTAAAGCATTCCCCGATGTTCATTTATAAACATCATCATCATGTTTTCCTGTTTAAATACTGGATTACTTCTTCAGGAACTTTTTTCAGGAGTATTTTTTTAATGTATAGAACACATAATTTAACATATTCAAATGAACATGTTCATAAAACTTTCATCATTCCGTTCACTTGTGTTGTCTTTTTTTCCAACCGTTGCAAAAAGAAAAAGCTAATTAGGCTTCTTCTAATTTCTTGGTCCACTGATGTAGTGAGAAGTAATTGCATGAGTGTCCAACTGTAATATACCAGATTAATCAATCCCACAAACACCTCCAATAGGTTGGTAATGGCTGGGGAGCGTTCCTATTGGTTGATACATAGTGACACCACAGGGCCATTTCTTTTGGTCGTGACCTTGTGCTGAACGGGCTCGAAGCAGAGAGACTCGGTGTAAATTATTTCTCGACAAAGTGCTTTGGCAAACAATGGAGGTGTAATGGTGTGTTTCACAGAGACAAGACTAGCACCCCTTTTATTCACAGGGGTGAATGCACCGGACGCCATTTAGCGCTCATAAAAATGAGCTTTTGGCTGCTGGCACAAGTCTGCGCTCCTTCAGGATGAGACCCAGACATATGGAAGTATTTTAAATAAATGATTAAATATAAGCTTCCTGCTGCCATCTTTGAACCTCGCTGACAAAGATTTTCCTCCCGATATTCTCTCTATTTTAAGTCAGCTGTGCGATATTTTCTTCCAGTTCCATAACTGATTCACACAGCGGCTGCTTAGCTTTTCTGAACTCTTTACTGCTCAGGGTTCCAGTTGGAATTATCTTTCTTACCAGATCTATGACATAATTGGGATAATTCGTTGCAGGCTAAGTGGTAGAGAAAAAAACATGTGGAGGGGGATGATGGTGGAGGGAATTTATAAACAAGAGAAAAAGAGAGAAGGGAGAGGAGGAGAGAGAGGAAGAGGGAAGAGAGGAGCACAGATGCCAAAGTTTTCCAGTTCAGTGCACTGAAACATGAGCCAACACCACAATTAGGATGTCCGGGGAGATTGTTAAATAAGACATTTATCAGAGAAAACACTGGTGCCTGTATCCTTTCAGAAAACCTGCAAACTTTAATAAGATTCAGTTTTTATTGCATCTTTTATTGCATCTGTGTGCAGGGAACTGCTCCGTGAAAAAAAAAGAAAGAAAGAAAGAAAGAAAGCCGGCTTCTCAGCTCAGAGAGAACCACCCAGAGAGCTTCATGTGTTTGTAAATGCAAATGTTGACCGGCTACCATGTGACCAGGTAACCCTATCTGCACCCCGGCCCTGTGGAAATCAATTCCACATCTCTGCGTTACCTTGAACTGACCTTGTGCTTCACTCTGTGTGAGCTGTGCACAGATAGATGATAAGGAAACCTAAATGTATACATATAGTTACATCTTTAATCATGATTTTAACATATATTAACATGCCATACATTCATAATTAGTTTATTTACCTCGACTGCAGAAAGAAATGTTTGTTGTTTGAAGCAAGTGAGGAGCAGAGACGGTATAATTTAACTTCCCTTTTTAATGCTCTTCAGTTTGTTATTATTCATGTAAACTCAACACTTTGTCAATATTTAATTCTAGGCTCAATACATTTGGAATAATGTACCTCCCTGCATTACTTATTCCACCGAGGACAGCATCCATGTCCTGTATTTTTGTAAGTGTGAAACAGCTGCAGAAAACATTACGTTTTATTGACAGAAGCTTAACAGAAGGAAAGAACAGCAAGTGCAACAGTTTTATTGGCAAAGGTGTTTTGCACATTAGCAGCATTTGGATAATTTCATACTAATATGTTGCGGCAAAGATGTTTACATTATATTTGAAGAGAAGTCATATAAGGTATGAGACGGGACATCCAGGACGCAACGTTGATTTAAAATTAAAACCTGCTAGCTACCAAGCATCACCAGCATTTCTGCTGATTAACAAAAAGCAAGCTAACCCTGTCATCTATAGGCTAGCAGATTGCTAATAGCGTTCAAGATTAAACTTGCATCTTTAGATTATTAAAGACCTGGTCATTGTTTTAAAACGTTGGAGACTCTACAGAATATAATTACTTTTTTTTTTTTTACCTAAATGTTCTTTGTGGTGCTTGGTCACTGCTAAAGTTTTATACGTCAGCAAAATGTACAACTACCGAGCCAGCTGCTGTGTCCCTGGACAGGGATTTAAACATTGGACCTGAGGTGTCTCTGCCAGCATTACTGTAGCAACTGCAGGACTTGTGCTGTGTCGAAGTATCAATCCTCCTCCATCCCAGCATCCTCAGCTGCAAAAATAAAAGTCCTTGGCTTGACTGCTGCAGGGGCGACATTTGTAGGTTTCTTACTCTTGTTAGCTCGTTTACAGGCTTCTCCTCTGCAGTCGGAGGCGAGGGTTTGATGTTTGTGCAGTAAAGATGTCAGACCATCAGGGTCGTACATATGCGCTCTTTTTTAAACACATTTTTGTTGTCACTTTGCTCCGAGAGATGTACAGAGAGGCAACAGAGGACAAAGTGGAGGGAAGAGAGAGACAGATGAGATGCGAGTATCTCTTCCTCTCTCTTTTTTTTTTCTCGCTCCCTCCATCGCTTTACTCTTCATTTCAATTCATGTCAGAGGAGCATCCTGTCTCGACGGGAATTCACCATCTGGCACCCTGGATTTTGAGGCTCTATTAAATATATATATAAAAAATATATATATATATATATGTATATATATATGTGTATATATATATATGTATATGTATATATATATATATATACACTATATTACCAAAAGTATTCGCTCACCCATTCAAATGATCAGAATCAGGTGTTCTAATCACTTGGCCTGGCCCCAGGTGTATAAATTCAAGCACTCAGGCATGCAGACTGTGAAACAAGACATTTGTGAAAGAATGGGCCGCTCTCAGGAGCTCAGTGAATTCCAGCGTGGAACTGTCATAGGATGCCACTTGTGCAACAAATCCAGTCGTGAAATTTCCTCGCTCCTAAATATTCCACAGTCAACTGTCAGCTCTATTATAACAAAATGGAAGCGTTTGGGAACAACAGCAACTCAGCCACGAAGTGGTAGGCCACGTAAAGTGACGGAGAGGGGTCAGCGGATGCTGAAGCGCATAGTGCAAAGAGGTCGCCGACTTTCTGCACAGTCAATTGCTAGAGAGCTACAAACTTCATGTGACCTTCAGATTAGCCCAAGTACAGTACGCAGAGAGCTTCATGGAATGGGTTTCCATGGCCGAGCAGCTGCAGCCAAGCCACACATCACCAAGTGCAATGCAAGGCGTCGGATGCAATGGTGTAAAGCACGCCGTCACTGGCCTCTAGAGCAGTGGAGACGCGTTCTCTGGAGTGATGAATCACGCTTTTCCATCTGGCAATCTGATGGACGAGTCTGGGTTTGGAGGTTGCCAGGAGAACGGTACATTTCAGATTGCATTGTGCCAACTGTGAAATTTGGTGGAGGAGGAATTATGGTATGGGATTGTTTTTCAGGAGCTGGGCTTGGCCCCTTAGTTCCAGTGAAAGGAACATTGAATGCTTCAGGATACCAAAACATTTTGGACAATTCCATGCTCCCAACCTTGTGGGAACAGTTTGGAGCGGGCCCCTTCCTCTTCCAACATGACTGTGCACCAGTGCACAAAGCAAGGTCCATAAAGACGTGGATGACAGAGTCTGGTGTGGATGAACTTGACTGGCCTGCACAGAGTCCTGACCTGAACCCGATAGAACACCTTTGGGATGAATTAGAGCGGAGACTGAGAGCCAGGCCTTCTCGACCAACATCAGTGTGTGACCTCACCAATGCGCTTTTGGAAGAATGGTCAAAAATTCCTATAAACACTCTCCTCAACCTTGTGGACAGTCTTCCCAGAAGAGTTGAAGCTGTAATAGCTGCAAAAGGTGGACCGACATCATATTGAATTCTATGAGTTAGGAATGGGATGGCACTTCAGTTCATAGAATGAGTAAAGGCAGGTGAGCGAATACTTTTGGTAATATAGTGTATATATATATATATATATATATATATAGTCTCACGAATCACCGTTACACAGGATGCCATGTTGCATTTGTTAACCTACTTCACGTACTTCACGTCTTTTTTTTAAAACTGATATTACCATTTTACTGATTTATAAAATCTCAAAGCACACAGCTCTGTGTTTGAAATGTGTCGGGGGGGATTAAAATGGTCCTCAAAGAAGTTTCTGTGTTATTCAGGCATGAGAGGAGCCTCGGGTGAGAGCTGGAGGGCAAGTATGAGGAAGGGAGAAAGCAACATATAAACATATAATTGATTCCTTATCTAATGGTGAAACATTGGTTCTTCCTGGCTGTAATGGTTCTATCCATTAAGTCCCAGTCAAGCTTCCTCTTGCCTCTGCAGGAGTAATGGCCTGCAGTTACACATATCTCTTATCGAAATAGGTTTGTCGCTGCGCGTGTGTGTCTGTGTGTGTGTGTTTCTGTTTTCAAGCATGTGGGTTGACAAGTGTGTGTATTTATTAGCCTGTGTATTTGTGAAAGAGTGTGGGTGAGGTTTATTTTTCTCTGTTTTATTTATGTTGCATTTCCCTGTGCCTCCTCGCTTATTTGCAAAAGTAAAAAAATACAGTTCTCTTCTTCAAATGTACAGTATGCAGAGTATAGAGTCATGCAGAATCTCCCTCTCAATCATCATAACGTCAAACACAGTTTGGAGGAAAGAGCTAACACTGCTAACACTCCTTGTTTGCTAAAAGTAAAGATTATCAATTTGTATTTCTGATGCACTAGTGGGAAATATGAGAAAATAGAGCTCAACAGAGGGACAACAGGGTGGACGGTCCAAGATAAGTAAGACCTTCACAATCACTATCAAACAGTATCTCATTCACACTCTGTCTGGCAGCGTATCGGTGGCATCATGCTGAATTTAGATTGCAGACATGTCAGTAATCGGCAATTGTCTTATAAACACGCCAACACAGTCACACACATACGGTACGTTCACGTCCTCCTCTACATTGATAAGCATCCCATGTAAGTTGTACCAAACCAATATTTCTGAAAGTGCATATGCTGCATAACTTCATTTGACGGCTAAGTAATTAAACTCATCCAAGCACAGGCTGCATATCTAATGGCGAACTCTGCAAAACACATGGTGCGGCCCGAAATTAAATGAATTAAAAAGTGAATCTGCTCTGTGAGGGGTGCTCTCAAGCGAATCCTTCATGCACACCGGGGTTTTTTTTGGGAGCAGGCTGCATATGCAATATTAATATGGGTACAGCACAGACACAAGCAAATAAATGCACGTACACACACACACACCCTCTTTATACTGGAAATGCACATGATTCAGTGAGTGGCTTCGGCTGCCCACTGCGAGCCACTTGTGCTGCCACACATTCAGGCGCACACAGATGTGTTAGCTGAACAGGAAGCAGGGCCGCAGATGTGAAACTCACCAGCAGATCATGTTGGAAAATGGTGTCAAAGTTAGCAGCAGACAGACAGAGGAGGGAAGCGCTTTTGGATTTTAGTGTTGCCACCATGATGGTCAACTGAGATCATGTTAGAACATACTGTAAGTCTGCTAACATGTTATAATTCTCATCACCGATAAATAGTGATTTTTTTTTTCATTCATCTACTGTCAACAGTAAAATGCTTCATAAACCATTTGTTAAGCAAGTGATTAGTTCATGAAGTTTATAATGTTTATAATGAACCATTAATTAATGAAAGTATCACCAAATGTTTATTCACTCTACATAAATACTTCAGGTTTTCCCTGTATCCATCATTAAAATGCACCTTTTTAATTAATGCATTGATAATAACCATGACCCAATAATCCAAATGCATATATAATTACTTTACCATCTCCAAATTGGCACTTACACAATCTGTAATGTATCAAAAGACAAATAAATCCCGACCTTCCCAGACTAACTCCTTTGATTCATCTACTCTGTGGTTCAGTCCGACTGCTCTTATCACTGATTCCACACCAGCCGGCAGATTAGCTTCAGTGAACGAGCTTCAATAAAGCCACCAAATGGCAAACAGACGCGATTAGAAATCACCCGGTGAGGGACATTTAACATCAAGTAGTGCTCAAGATTACAGCCATCAGGTGGTAGACTCCATATTAATGACTAGAGTGCAACATGTTTATAATGTATGTGAACTAATACGTCCATTTTGTAGGTTTTGCAGCATCTTGTGAGGTTCATCTCCCTCAAATGGAGGCAAAACACGTAGTTTTTTTCATGGAGGTGTCGATGCCTTGCCTAAATAATTGATCTGAGAAGTTCAACCACTGACTTAATAGCCAAGTAGGAAAAAGGCATGTCTGATCCAGCTGTGCACACTCACAGGGAACATCCTCACCTTATATTCACTGCAGTTCTCCAGTCAGCTGCAGTTCAGATTGATCTGCTTAATTGCAGATGAAAACTGAGCTGAAGAACGACCTGCAGGGGGAGCATCTGGAGGCCTGCCTCAGGCTGTCCATCAGCGCCTCCCCAGCTGTGGAGTTCCCCGACCAGAGAGGCACAAAGCTCAGAACAGAACTGTGGGCTCAGACACCCAGCACCTGCTGCACAATACGCAACCGAGCGAACGTGGCCCGTGGCTGATTTGTCATTTGTGCTTTGCCTCTGTTTATTTTCCCATAGAAGCAGTCGAGTTGACATCACATCTAATAAATTCCCAGTCGGAATCATATTTCTTCATATGGCAATATTCTTCAGACTGACTGTTATTTGAATGAAAGCCGGTTTCGTCCCCACGCTGTCGTTCCCCCCCTCTGAGAAAGTCTTTGTGTTTCTTGACACTGCAATTAAAACGCTGGTTCTGTACATGTACTACTATATAAAAAGGAGAACGATACAACCCTTCTCCAGAACGAGAAACCTGTGATATGATTATGAGATGTAAAATCCGACTAATTGGCGATAAAGCTCTGACCCTTGTTCTGAATCAGAAGAAACTCTTTATAAAGACGTTCATGGTGAATTTCTGTGTTTTCTAATTGGTTGTGAAAGTCGTCTCTGGGTGTTGTTTTATTGAGCCTGGTACGACTCTGCTGAGAAACACCAAGAGTTATTCTCCTTTTTTAACTTTTGCTTAATTCTTTGACATCTTGCATTGTGAGTGCTGGTCTAATACAATTCCATCAACATCATGTCATCAAAATCCCTTCACACAAAGCATCAGACCATCTTCACACCACCTTTGAAACCGCGACCTGAAAGGATAGTTCACCTCATTATTCAGAGGTTAGTCTCATCCACCATCTCAAGCAGCAGCGCAAAGGTAACATGTCCTGAACTGATCTCTCCACAGTGTAAAGGTATAACATCCAGTAAGAAAGTGATCACACCAGTTGAACTATTCTATCCTTTATGTAAGAAGATGTTGGACAAAACTAGCCACAACCGACCAGGGGCCACCACTACCTGACATTGGCACCATAAATCCAGTGAAACGTGTTTCAGAAGGAGGCATAAAGATAAAAAAAAAAAATAAAGATGAATCACAAACTACACTGGACAAAACACACACGACTGTCTCACATGTTTGTCCCTTGTTGGAATCGATTTAATGAATCCACCTTTGAGGCTAAGACACCGTAGAGTCAGACCCTCAAAACATTAAGGGGATTCCCAAACATCTATTATTAATCTCCTCTCCCTGTGCCCTCTGTCATCTGTTCGTCTGAGTCATCCCATTCTCCCCTTCTGTTTTATGCCTCCTTTGCACTGTTGGGACATTGCAGCTGTCTCACTCGCCCACCCTTTACTCTGTGCTCTTTGCTTGTGTTCTGTGTCCCTCCATTTCCTCCCTATCTTGCTCCCTCAGTAAAACACACCACTCTTCCCATTTGCTCTCTCTCTCTCTCCCTCTTCTGCACAGCGCGCTCTGCTGTGCTTCCTCGTCCTCTTTATTCTCAGCGATGGCGGGGTGCAGTGAGGAGATATACGTGGGAAGCACATCTGGGTTACTCATGTGCAGCAGTGATAGCGGCGTCTTGTGTAGGCAGATGGGTGTCAGTGTGCGTTTTTTGCATGCATATGTTTGTGTTGTGATCCGTGTGTGTGTGTGTGTGTGGATACGTTTAAGTGGAGCAGCGATATGGGGTAGGAGCAGCCATTTGGGGCTTCAAATGAGCCTCCCCCTCCACATTGTCTTAAAGCTGCTTAGCGCTGCATCGCTCTGTGTTCTCGCTCTCCCCCTTCTCTTCCTCTCACTCTGTGTTGGTGTCTTTCGCTGGCTCATTGTTGCATGACCATTTCTCACCACCGCAGTTGTGAGAGAATTGGGAGAGATCCTACATCCTGGGGAGTTGAAGGCTGCATGTGTACTTGTTTGGAGAATATGGCAGCAGTCCGTCCGTCCTGCAGGCTTGTTTTTTTCATGTATCTGTGCGAGTGCGTGTGTGGGAGACAGAGGTAATCTATGTTTTGCAATTTGTTAGGACGTGTAAGGAGAGAGATATTGGTTTTAGGAGAAAATTGCTCCGAGCTGTACTACCTCATTAAGACGGGTCATACATATTTAAGGCTTTAAAGATTTAGGGCACATAGAGATCTGATTTGCAGCTTAGTAGGGATGCAAACTCATAAGGCAAGAACAAATATAAAACTATGGAGCGATGAGGTAGCTAACATGCTCAAATGTGAACAGAAAAACATCAAAATTGCCCCAGCTGCCTCTCCAGCACACAAGCTTTGTCTAAATAAGGCAGTATGCATTGTGTGCGACCTGAAATCAGTATAAAGCAGCTCAACAGCCAGCAACATGCAATAAGCAAGTCTCCTGGACATTCAAGAGCGGCAAGTGAGACTTGCGTTGGAATAGCAAGTGAACGGATGAGATATGTGGGTTTTCTGATGAGAAGGAATGAGATCAGTTGAAAGAGACGGCGGAAAAAAACACAGATTACACAGCATCACTTATCATAATGTCAACATGCAGAGAAAATGTGATTTATGTGTGTGGAAGCGTGAGGATCGCCGTGCCAAACTTTCTGTAGAGACTTGAAAGAACTGTTATCATCATATAAAAACACATCATTATCACTTGGCCCCTGTGTGACTTCTTTGGAGGGAGAAAAAAAACACAAAGTATTTCACGTTGTAGCTGTGTGCAGTACAGGTTAAAGCTTTAACTGACGTCTCCTTTATGAACAAAGAGAAAGATAAAAAACAAACAAAGTGATGTAATTAATTAACATAATAATGCAAAACAAACATACAATTGAATTGAATTTTTTCCTATAGGCATGTCGCGATGTCATGACAAGTTAATCTCTGGTTCAGTTGGCAGCAGTAGACAGCAGCTGTTATCGACGACGGGCTCTTGGGGGAAAGAACAAGGGATTGTTGCAACAACAACAAGCTTTGCATGACTCATACACTACACGGCAGCTTAAATGTAATGTATACTTTATATTTTACATCAAGGTTGCCACAGGAATCATCCAAACTAAATGTTCCTGTTAGATTCTCAGATTTTCTCAGGTGAACAAGCAAACTTCTTTGAGTTTATTGTCTTTGTCAGTCCATTCACAGGACAGTGACAGTGGGTCTAGTACTAGATAGTAGTTTTGAATTCAGACCTGGAGTGTCACAGTAAACGAGCCTTGTAGTTCGAGAAGCTTGTTAGTGCAATTTGAATCATCAACGAATGCTGATTACTCAAGCAGGAAACCAAACTGACAGGGGATTTCTTTGCAATGTGTGTTTTCCAGCCAGCATATCTGAGTTTGTCCATGTGATTGGCCTGTCTGTGGTCTGTTTGAAGTCCTGCAGCCCAGAGTGCACATGTGTGTCGGTATGTGAGCAGAGCCATGCAGAAAACTCTGGCTAGCTGATGTTGAGTGGGTGTGATTGGTCTCGGCAGGCTTTGTGTGCAGCTAGCGGGCTGCTGGGGTGGACGCTGCTGGCTGGTCAGCTAACAGGCTTTGGTGGAAGAAGTGAGTGTGGATTTGAGGAATAAAGACATGCATGTGGTCAGTTTGGGATCCTGTTAAGGTGTTCGGCGTGATAATAACTATGTTACATTTACAGTAGCTGTGGCTAAAAATGCTCACTGTACTCTGCAGAGCAATGTGATGTTTTGTCAGATTTAAGTCATCTCCTTTTTCATAACTGAATCATATAATAATAGTTTCTTCATCAGGTTCATCCACCACCTCAACACAAAACTGTTGTGAGTATTCAAGTTGTCTTGACACACACTGTATACACAGTTCCACATCAGGGAAGTGACATGAAACTAAACAGCGCCTGAAGGCATATAGATTACTTGTCTTCTTTAAAAGAAGGATTTGCAAGCCAAATCAAAGTCACAAGGTCTGTAAAGGCATGTGTGTCCTCTGTGAACATTTATATCAAATAAATATTCTGATTTTATTACATGTTACATTATCGCTCGGAGAGTATCGCTTCATGTAGCCCTTCAGCAATCTGTAAAAGCTTGAAGTCCACAGTCAACAACTATTATGTTGCTTCCGTTTAAGTATCACGAGAGAGCTAAGTCATTGGCATTCTGTTAAAACCTAATGAGAGCTGAAGTTGGCAAGTTCTGGAAAAATAAGAAACTCATGGACAGAAAAAAATTGCAGAGTCATGTTTCAACTTTTGAGAAGCACTAATGAAATACCCACTGTAGCCTATACGATGTGAAACAGATGAGAGAGGACGACATCGCTGAACGCTCTCACAGTTCTGGCACTGGCTCACGTTTTGTTCCGGTGTCTGGAAGTGTTCTTATGAATTCAAAATGTCCTCCGATCAATGTTCTGTCATGTGTGTGAGGCACCTTTCATCCTGACTGAAGCGCATGGTTGATGGATGTGGTTGCAGAGGGAGGATGAAAGTCAGGTTACAGCATAACACACACACACACACACACACACACACACACACACACACACACACACACACACACACACACACACACACACACACAAACCATGCACTTCCACATCCCAAAAAAAAGCACTTTTGAACAAACACAAGGTTGCATACACTCAGACACAAGTGTACAGCAGCACATTAAGGTCTGTAAACACATACAGCAGTGAGTGTCTGTCCTGGCCTTCAACCTCTAGTGTGGTGCATCATACCCAGGTGGCCAGCCTCTGCTCTCTGGCTGACTAATGGCCCCACTAGAGCAGCACGGGACTCCATCCATCACAGCCATGCTGCTGAGAACGTTACACAACCAGGTACATGCACACACAAATTCACGCCGATGCATGCGGGATGTACGTGTGATCACAATCATGACCTCAGCCAAAGGCGAATACATAATTCATGAAAGACTGTTTTTTGGAAGTTTCAGCACTGTTTGGGTAACAGGAAGAACAGGAAAAGTGGGTCACATTCGGGGAGAACACACAAGCTGCGTGTCATGTCAGTGTTTATCTGCTGTGATTGGTTCTATTCCTGGCCCTGTGCGTTCATTCGTCAGCTGGCATGGGAGTCATTTATTACCATTTGCCTTGTCAGTCAAGCCCCTGATCCCCCCCATCCATCTCCCAGGGCCGGCAGCGCTGTCTCCCTCCGTCTCCCCCACTCTTCCTGAGCCCTCACTGCCTGCATAACTCCATGTTCAGCATTCAAACCCGCAGCTGAGGAGACACACTCTGATAACTATTCAATAGGCGCCCCGACGCACCGTGAGCCAGGCTTGCATGATATGAGATGGACGCTGATAGAGAAACCGAGTGGGAGACTGTGAGGGAGAACTGGAAGTGAGAGCAGGGAGGGTTATCGGAAGGTGAGACAGATAACAGAAAGAGGAGAAGGGAGGGAGGAGCAAGATGAAAGATGAAAGATGAGAGAGATGAGGAGACGATGGAAGGGAAAAATTCCAACAGTGGAGAAAAATGGAATAGGGAAAGACTTAAAGAACAAGGCAGTGGAGGCTGGTGGAGAGCTAAACATAGTGAGACGGATAGAGCTGAAGTTGTCAAAAAACAACACTAATTGGAGAAAAGTCTGACATAAGGCAGACGCTTAAAATATGTGCATCTGCAGCTTGGCATTGTGTTGAGAGGTGCAGAGAGAAACTGGAGAGGAGGGATCAAACATGAAGGTGCAAGCTCAGCAGACATCACAGTGAAAACGTGTCCAGACAAAATCAACGTTTCTCTCACTGGCTTCTTCTGGGATCTTATTAGCAAAAACATCTTCCAGCAGCGTTTAGCTTTGATTTATCTTTGCAAAACGCCATCAAGTTGAAAGACATGATTTTTTTGAGGCATTGTGATTATTTGCCTGAGGTGATGGTTGATGTAAATTAGACTGGTACTGTTTCCTTCATTCAACTTTAACAAAGGACATCATCTACTTACAAATAGCATAAATACAGACTATTATGCTGAATTCATATTGAGTGAAGAACATTTCAAACATCAGATTATGTTTTTTAAATCTCCTGACTGAAGTTGGTTGATGGACATCATCACGGTAAGATTCATCTCTGTTCCTCTCTCGACAGAAACGAGTATAGCCGCTGAAAATAAACTACACATTCATCCAACAGGCCACCCATGCTGCCACATTTTTCTTTTATATGTCTATGCAGCATGACGGTTGTTTACCCTTTTCTTTTAATGGGCTCCCCATGCATGAAAATTGGCACCCTAAAATGTCCCCGATGGAGACCGATAAAGGTCTGTTGGATCCTATAAACTACTGGAACATGTGCATCGGCTCCCCCTGTGAGACAAACACTTAATTATTTGCCCAATCAAATGACCCGGGCCCTCAGAGAGCTCATTACCCGTTATGACTGCCATGCTAACGTTCCAAAAACAAACAAAAACAAAAAGGAGCGTAGCAGCAAAGCAACTGAAACACGTGCTTAGCAGTTGCAGAAGGTTAATTTGCCACAACTGTGTGCCACCTAGTTGCTGTTTGTGTTTGTGCTGCTCCTCTAGGAAGAGCGAGGCTGTGGGAATATTGCAGGACGAACAGAGGGGCTTTACTACCTGAAACTCATGAGTTCACACACACACGCACGCGCACACATAGGATACACTGCAATAACATGCACTACACTTTATTTGAGGGCTGAGTGCTAGTCATGCAATACCATCGGGTGAGAAATGATCCCAGAGTGAATCATGCTGAGAGGTAAGGCCAGGTGTTCAGGCTCTGCATCTCTCATCAGTAATTAAGACTGGAACCCTCGGGTCTTCGCACCCCATAGAGGAGAAGCTGGAGAGGGAAGGAGAGCGAGGGAGTGCAGACCCAGGCATGCTCCCGCTCGGCTGGAAGGGTTGTGAAGCGTGACTCACACCAGCCCCTTGTCCCATTTATACTTATCTCTGAAATGCATAGTCACTCACTTCTCTCTCGAGCTCCCCCCCCGAAATCTGTAACACTTACGTTTCCGAAAGTAACATCTGATACACTTTGGGATACGTCCTAGCACCGACTTCATTAGATCGCACAAAGGGACTCTATAATCACCTCTCCATGACCACCAATTTCTCTTGAATGTTGGCTGAACAATTGGAGTTTTCACACACTTTTAAAACCATTAGTTGTGGCATATAATGTGATTTCCTTGGCTGTCTTCAAGAATGACACATCAGTGTGTCAGGGCTGGAAGTGAATTCAGTGTTTGAGGTGTATTCTTAGATTTGGCAATATGCATGCAGCCATTTTCTGCAAATTCACTGAAAAAAAAAACAAAAAAAAACACTGTTCTCTGGAGCAGATGCCTCCTCGCCTGCCCAATTCTGCTTTGCTTTGTTATTGAGGTCCCTCGAGGGAAACATAAGTGTATGTGATGAAAAATCGAGCCAACGGAGGGGAGCGGTGCAGAACATGATGTGCACACCAGTGTCCATAGCATATGACTTTCTTGAAGCTTACACTTACTAGGAGCAGTAGTTTTTTATACTACTGCTTTAAAGTATGTTGTTCATTAATGCAAACAGAGATTGTGGAAAAGCAAATTGTATCATAACATCTCTAGATGACACACTTGTCCCCTTCACCTGCTTGTCAGTGTCAATACGGCACATAGCCTATGACGTTTACCACTGAGAGTTTATATGGTGGTCTTCAGAAACATTATGACAATCCTGCCAACTGAGCTGACTGCATTGTGTGAAAGACTAAAGAGTGGAAAAAAAAAACAGAAGTGAACAAACACATTCATGCACTTCCTAATTCTTCTCCCAGAGGACAGCGGTGCCTGGATCACCTCATGCAGATGGTGCACAGTCAAAACACTGTAAATCAACTCTAATACACATATGCTGGCATTTCACGTGTGTATTTACTCTGCTCGAATTTCGATTTTTAATAAACTCCCACCATCTTTCCAACTTAGTGATCTGTTTTCCACTTGATAAAGAGAGAAACCAAAGAGGATGGGCAGCGGAGACTCTCGCTGTCCATCTGCTAAGAGGTAATTATTAAATTATTGAGCCATTCAGGGTATTTAAACTTTCATGGCTGGCCATTAGCATCCAAGCCAGCAGAAGTAGCCTGGAAAAAAGGCAGCGTGTTGCACACTGGCTAGTGGATGAACAATATGGGGAGATGGGGGGACTGATCGCGAGGAAAGAGAGGAAGAGGCAGCGAGAGGAGGAGGCCAGCGAGGAGGAATACATGGATGACCTAGATAAACACGATCTGCATGACATTTTCTCTCCTCCTCCGCCTCCTCTTTCTTTACATCTGCGTGGTTTTCGTCATGTTGCCTCACCTCCTCCTCCTCATTGTCATCAGTGTTATACTTTTCCTCCCCCTGCTGCCCTCCCCACTTCCTCCTCCTCCTCATCCACCTCCTCATCCTCCTCCTCCTCCCCTGAATGAGTAAAAGTGAGCACCGCGTGGACTCACAGAATAGAATATAACATCAGCTCGGCTGCACGTGGCAGTGTTACACAGTACCTGCCTGCTCATGTTGCATGCCAGAACAAAGGCAGGGGGAAATGTGGAGGGATGGAGGTAGAGGGAAGAGTTTCAGGTGTGAGATGAATAGAATAACTGGTGATTCACGATGAACTGTGGGTGTGTGTGAAAGCAGTGCTTTATAGACGATGACTGTATATGTGTCAGGTGGCGTGCACCGTCCTCGACACGCGATTTCAGCCTGACTAAATGCTGATGCAGTATTAGGACTCTCCTTGTCATTATGTATAAAAAGTTACACGCACTGCATACACACCCGACTTCAAACCAAATTATCATTACAGGCCTATCCAAAGTTTCAACTTCTTCCTTCCTTCCCTCTTCATGTAATAATAATGGATTGTGTCAGAATTTTAAATCTAAGCTCAGTTTAGCTTTTCTACCCTCTGAGCCGCAGCTTTTTCTGGCTTTTTTTCTGGCACACGCTTTTTTACAGCCCATCAACCTACAGTCAGATTCACTTTATACTGACCGTTTCTCCTTATTCTACCGTTCAGCTCTGTTCAAAGTGTTGACCTTTCCAATGGTCGGTTTGTGCAATACACCACAGTTACTATAGCGCCCAAGTTAATATATTAATGCTGATTTTTGTGTGCAGGGGCCACGTTCCGTCACTCAGATGTGTGTTGGATGTTCAGGAAGAACAACCATGACCCCGATGTCAAAGGGCTGTAACCTCTTACGACATCAATCAGTGCAGATGTGACTTACTGTAGCTTAGGCTTAAGCTTTTGCCTTTCAGCTTAACACGTGTGATAATATTCTAGATGTCAGTTAGTCTTTCAGAATATTTCCACATGGTGGTGGTGGCATACCATCACCTCCGCTGTGAGCCTGGGACGTGCTGTATCATCCGATGGTGATTCACTAAAGTTCATTAAGATACACTTTAGGTTTTATGAGCAATGGATCTGAGTGATGACACTAAGCTTTACATGATACAGATAGTTAATAAGTTCAGATTGTTCGGGTGCATGAAGAAACTAGTGGAGTTTTCTGTAGGAGTTTTTTTCTTAACTTTATCTGGAAGTGCTTGGGAATCCATCAGGAATAAAAAGATTTGTAGATCGGTCTGCTCAACCTTCACCACAATCACTTTAGCCAAAACTAATGCCTGAAAATGTATCCAGCAGTTGGCTTACAGCAGTATCTTTCATTGGGTACGATCCAAAGCTTGAAGTGTAAAGTGATCGGCCCTTCCACATCACATAAAATCCCTCAAATAACATTGTTCACAATAAGGTCACGGGGTCAAAAACCTTTGGCCAGCCACAGCCAATCCAAAGAAAGTACAAAGTTTTTGAGAATTAATTTACAACTAGAATGTTCTTAGAATTATTAGCAAGGGGCCTATCGTGGTCTGGGTTACTACCAGACCAGAAAAAAAACAAAAAAAAAAAACAGAAGTGGAACAGTGATGAATTGAACAAGGCTGCTTTTTTATTTTTTAAAGTTATTATCATTTTGTCGTCGCCGGCTCAAGACTGATTGTTCTTAACCAACTGTGACAGAGTGAAGCATCAGGGAATAGCTTGCTCTGATTACTCTCAGTTTGAAAAAAGGAATGTAAAAAACACACACACACAAAAAAAATAAAAAATCAACAACATTAACATTTGTGATAGTACTAATACTCATGAGAGTAGGTTAATATAAGTAATACAGAATCAATACATAAGATTAAAATAAGACTGTCCAGTGGACGGCGGATCAGAGGGCTCTGACACTATCTGCAGCAATGCCTCTAACCTTTGACATTAATGATTGCACTGGTGTGATTTGCAGCGCCTCCCAGTTCAATTGCCCACAGATTACAGCCTATGTAATCTATAGCCGGTCCCTAGATTGCGTGACCTAAATCGTATTAGCGTGACTTGTTTTTGTAATCATCAGTGTTGTGAGCCGACAACAGTGAGCACCTTTAACCCGGTAATCTACAAAAAGAAAGGAGACTAACACAATTACTGAATGAAACATCACACCTCATCCATCATCCTTGTCCAGCAAAGTCACGTCTGGAAGAGTAACTCCAGGAATTTGCAAATAGAACTTACAGTATGCTCCCAGAAACAAACACATGGATATCCGCTGCCTATCGTAGCTGTATGCAATCTTTATAACTCTTCTGGTCCCTTGTGGTGGTTCAGGCAGGCTCAGAAGTCACTCCATACCAATATGTGATGCACACATGCACACAACTAATAGCAGTTTTATGACATGTCTGCATTTCCGTGTATATTAACTTGTGGATATTTCAGAGGGGGAGAAGAGTAAAATCTTGGTTCTTCATGCTGCAAATGAAATTGTGTGGTGTATGTGTGTGTTTCTGTGTGTGCAGTCGGATGTTTCTAGTATCCGTTTCCAGTGAGCTCGTAGCCTCCGCGACCGACAGCTCCTCGGCCGAGCTGCTATAGTAATTATTATTTACTGATTTGTAATTGCTTGTTGAGTCTCACAGGGCAGCTCATAATCACACTCATTCCACTATAAAGTAATTGTTTCTGTTCAAACTAGGGTTGTCTGCACTGGCTTACGGTTGTGTGGTGCTAGGAGGTCGTATCCTGTGTGCTGCACCACGCTGTGATGCGTGGAAAGGAACAATTATGTAAAACATTCAACATGAATATTCCCCAAATTCAGAAACGCTGCGTTCAGACTTTCACTCCAAATCCATTTTTGGTATAACCAGGCTTGATCCAGATTAAATTTAGGGAGTCTAGACAGCAGTTAAACCACATGAAATATTGTTTCTGCAGATCGGACCCAAGCTGCACGTAGAAGTGGTTTGAAATTTGATTCTAATCAGATTCTATGTGTCTCAGTCTGGAATCCTTCGTTGCTCATATCAGATTTCAAAGTGTTTTTTTTGTATCACAGAACAACATCGTCAAATCCAGAGTCACGCAAGTCCATCAGCAGAAAAGCAGCCGAGCAGAAGCCACGCTGCTACGAGCAGGACGCCATGGACAACGACACAGAGAACAGCAGTCGGTGGACAGTCGTGCTGAAATGAATCTTCCGCTCCGCCACTTGACAGCGTGTTTGTTTGTGGAGCGAGATGACTCTCCGTCAGCTCTCCTGCTCTCACTTCTCTATTTGGGAAGCTGCGTCAGGGTATGTAGAGACTGACGCCTACGTCATTACCACAACAACCCGTGTGGATTCATCCATCCATCCGATCTGATCACTTCCGATCAACAGTGTGGACACTCGGATCGGATCAGATTTGAGAAGCTTGGCTGATTATCCTGCAGGCTGAGCAAAGTGTTTTAGTGGCTATAGGTCGATAGCTGGAGACTTTATGCATCCAACACACTGTGGGATTTTGTCCTCTGTTCAATATGAGAACTCCCACTTCCTGGATTGGATTTTATTTTTCAGTATCAATATCCAGGCAGCAACTATGATTCAACCAAAATGTATTTGACAAATCATATCATTAGTATTCACTGTAAATGTATCTTGTATTATACATTTTTGTCTACTACTTTCCCCTGAGATGTGTTTCTCACCCCAAACTGCCCACACTCAGCAACAGCTGCTGTTGATAATTACTGGACTGTAGGTGTTAAGTAAGAGACAAAAGGAAAATGGATAGAGGAGTGAGAACAAAGAGAAAACAGCCAAAGAGAAAGAGAGAAAAATGCCTTATAATGGCCTGTCAGCAAATGCTAAAGGGTGGCTATTAGCGAAACACCACTTTGCAACTTCATCAATATTTCAGCGGCGTGTCAAAGGCTCAGCCACAACCTCCCTCTCTCCCACAACTCCTCTTTCTTCCTCTCCTCCTCCCTCACTTCCACTGGAGGGCTACGAGGAGTAAAATCTGACCGTGAGCGTAAACAGACGGGAGGATGCTTGGCCGAGTCTGTATTTTCACATGTATGGAAAGGTTTTCTATGCCCAAACAAACACATACGATCCAAAAAAAACAGTCATCCCCTTTTGCTGAACGCTCCCTCAGCATTGTTTAGCCTCAGGACAAACTCCCATGATTCACTCCTGACCAGCTCTCTGCTCTGTGCTGCATGTGCCCTTATCCAAAACCGTGCGCCTTTGTGCTGTAAACAAAACTGAATCCTCGCTGCTCCCTCACACTTCACTTTCAATACCTCATTTTTCTGACTTTGCTGTACACACACACGCACACACACACACACACACACGCGCACACACAGAGCAGCATCTCAGCCTAACTTTTTTCATTTATTTATTTTTTTATTATTGTCTCTTATATTCTTAATCCTTATCGATTTGCCTGCAGCCACTTTGGGACCGGGCTGCCCCAGAGTGAATGAGAGACATTACCTGCAACACTGAACAAATTAAACAGTCATTTGCTCCGAGCTGAAGCCAGGCTCAGCACAGCAACCAAGCAGCAAATCCAAATTTTCTGGTTAGCCCAGGATACAAGCTCTCCCCTCCCCTCCCATCTCTCTCTCTCTCTCTTTCTCGCCCCTCGGAGGACAGATAAGCACCCTCCATCGGCAGGCCTTAGCTGTATTTACGACGGCTTGTCTCGCAGGGATTGGGGATAAAAGCTCCAATCCACCCTAATTGGTCACACCTATGCTGAGGAGGACGTGGCAGGTATTATTCAATAGGCGAGGGGCCTCTCATCAAGTCAAATTATTGAATGGGCTGAGCTCAATCAGTGTGCCAGTGAAAGGAATGATGACTGTGGCTTTTGATGGGGATGAAATGGAAGCATGTGCACGTTATCACACACACACACACGCACACACACACACACACACACACACACACACACACACACACCCTCTCGCTTACAGAGTTGTACAAACATGACACACTCAGAGGTGCGTGCACACAAAATAACAATCACAGAGCAGCCAGATAAGTCGAGGATACCAAAATGGACAATCTACAAATATCAGCTTTTATTCGTTAAATCATCAGTTGCAAATGAGTTTATCATTGTAGGATATTTGTGTGAAAACAACAGGATAAAATACAGATGACAACAGTTCAACCACTTTAATTAAAGCTGCTGTGAGAATCGTCTTTGTTTCAGCTAACTTCCTGTCCGTCCGTGCATCTTGTAATCCCCTCTCTCCTCTCTACGTCACCACAGTTGCACAACGCCTTTTTATTTTTATTTGTTTTGAGGCAAATTTTTGTGTTTTTTCTTTTCCTCAAGTGTTTTTTTTTTTTCTTTCTTCACTTGGCGTGTTTGGTGGTGCAAGATGTCACCGTGAGCACTGGAATAACTTTCCCTGTTGTGCACTTGCCAGGACACAAGAGGATCCTGCTCTCTGTGCATCACAAGCAGGACAGGACCGATTTTTTGTGGAGTTGTCTGCCATGAGTGGATAAAGAACACACGGATGCCAGAATTTCTTTTTTTCTCTCTTTTACTGCATGAGCAGGGGTGGACATACATTCTATCACGGTGATTACTGATGGGATACAGAGCTATTTAACACTTTTTTTTAATAAGAACATATATTTTTACTTCAAATGTATTGTCAAGGCAGTGAATATCCATAGCTAATATATTTATTTGACTGTAGGCAAAAGAAAATATTCTCACTTGCGTTACATAAGGAAGATAAATCAAATTATATCCAACAGTAACAAGGAATTGTAATCTAGCATCTAATACAACATGTCAGATGTCTCACTAATTAATAGTTGAAACATTTCACTGCATTCTGTCGCGATGGGAAGAAGTCTGAGCTCTCATGATGATCCTCTACAAGTAATTTTTTCACAAAATAAACCAGTGTTAAACTTTTAAATAATCATGTCGTCAATTGCAGCGAAAGTCTAGAAGTTAGCTAAAAGAAAAGAAAAAAAAAAACACATTACAACAATGTCAACAGTGTTATTCTGCAAATATTTTAATATCCCATCAGATTACTGTCCTCTGCTTCCTCTGGAACAATAATACACAAGTAGACTTAGAGTCATTAAAACCAGACTTGAGATCACGTTCTGATTTTGAGACAGACATGCTCGGCAGCCAGACAGCTTTGTAAAAAACAAACAAAAAAAAACACTCAATATCAATTTATCCATAAAAAGGCAATATATAAATAATAGATACAAACTGCCTGGGTCAGATGCTGAGATTTGATTTACTAGAAGACTGTCTGTCTCTGTTCTCCTGCTTGCTGTTGTTGCTGCACAGCTCCTAAATTGGCCAACTACAGAAGAGCTAAAGTTCAGCACCACACTGTGTGGACAGCTCCCTCACATCATTACTCTTATTTCAGCTGAAACACGCAGCGAGAGCGAGCACAGCCGGCGAGGAGCACAGCCTCGCTTTCACTTCAGCACCGCACAAAGTGGACAGCTGCAGCGGACTTTAAGCGCTCTGGACAGCTCCCTAATGTTGTCGACCGCACCGCAGCTGTCCTGTCACTAATTACAGGGGACTGAAACGGCAATATTTTGGTAACACGCAAAAAAAGCTGCACAGATAAGACACTTAAACAAATTCGAGTCCAACCTTACAGAGCCAGCTGGACGTGTGGAGCTGCCATGAGACATGCAAACAGAGAAGAAGAACACACGGATGACCATGTGCGGCGCCTGATAGACTGACCCTGCAAACAGCCTCATGATGAAACGGATAACATATAAGATAAATCAGCCAGCTGACTTTGTGTGTTCCGCCTCTGGCGGCGGCGCCATTACTGCGGTGGAAAGCAATGTCTGCTGCTGCCTCCTGAGATGAATGCAGCATGAGCTGTTGGACAGCGTGAGACAAGTTACTCATGAAGGCACCTCGTACTGTTGGAAGACTTTACATTATTCAGATTCTACATATTAGCCTTCGGTTATGACAGCTGCCCAGAGAATAGAGAAAACAGACCACATGCAGGTGTACTAGCTAGCTAGCATGATAAATAAGACCTGCATCCCTTCATCACAAACCAGTGTTAAGTGTAGGCCAGTGGTTTTGAAACTTCTTGGACGTAGCCCCCCTTCAGTAAATGCAACAAGAAGTTGATGTTTTCATCTGGAAAGTGTCTGAAATGAGGCGTTCGTTCTGAGGGGAGCGTCAGTGCGCTCAGTCATTTTCAAGGCAATTTTGGTTGTTACAATCACATTTTTCCCGTTTGTAATTGGAAAGTTTGATTGTGCAGTTGAGCAACACTGCCAGCCGGAAAATTGCACAGCAAAAAATAATCAGTATTTCAACAAACGGACAGAATATTCAGACAACTAGGATCCCGATCCTCTGATCCTGACGGTTGCAGGTCATACATGTGAGCATTCGGCTTGGATCTTATACAGAGAACAGGCAAATATGAATCTGTCAAACACACTCACTTAGAAAACCTGATAAAACAAACATCCTCAGAAGACTCATAAGACAAAAGAGGGAGAGATAAAAGACAGAATCAAAATGGTAGAATAGGTGGAGAGCAATGAAGAGCTTTACAATCCCAGAAAGATGGGAATCGAGAAAGTGAAGGGGAGGGAGAGTTAGTCAGAGGAGATTTGTGCAGCGGTGGAGAGGTGTGTGCATGTGTGTGTGCGTGTGTGTGTGCATGTGCGTGTGTGTGCATGTGCATGTGTGCGTGCGTGTGTGTGTGCGTGTGGGGAAAGAACTCGACCTTGAGGAACTGTCAGGTGGTGCGGAAGGCTGGAGAGGGCCAGAGGACGGGCTGCGAGAGCTGTTTAATCGCCCATTGAAACAAGGCCTGCTCACCCTCTTGACAACGCTGCTCCGGGCCTCCCCCAGCTCACTAAGCACCCGCGGGACAGCTTATGCACACACCCGGCAGCTCCGGGCGATCTCACACTGACTATTTAGAAGTTTATATCTTCCTCCTCATCTCTCCTTATCTGGCCTGAGTAATGTTGGAGATGTTCCAGTACCACTAACAGTTCCAGCACTCTTAGTTCTGGGAAGAGGAATAAAGTGATAGTCCGAGCACATACTGTAGCTATAAAAGAACACCAGCTCTCTTTTTTTTTGAGAGAGAGAGAGAGAGAGAGAGAGAGAGAGAGAGAGAGAGAGAGAGAGAGAGAGCGAGAGAGAGAGATCAGCTTCTCAGAGAGCTAAACCAGTAATAGATGATAAAATTGTACTTGACAATGTGCCAAGAGTAGTTAAACATGCATGATTGCAAGTATAGGTGAGCATAAAAACCTGAGAGTGAAACAATTAAAAAGTCGTAGAGGCTATAAAGCCGTATGAGAAGCAGTTCTGAACAAAATGACGCAAAGTTGTGGCGGAGTTTGACAAAATGTACATTTAGACAGACATCAGATTGAATGGGGACGTGCATGTGGAAGTGTATGTGCATGTATGTTGTCAACTTCAGTTATGGCCTTCACTCAGGAGGAGATAAAGCACCCGTACTGTAACTTTGAAGTAACATTAGCTGCTATTGTTTTGGCCTGAACTGACTAGCCGGTGGTCCTTCCGTCATTTTTTTCATTATCATTAGTTATTCACAGCCTGCAAATATAAAATGTACCACTTAACCGACTAATTCAACCTCAAAAATAGAAATATCTGGTGCCTAAAGGTTCAGAAAGTACAGCTTGTAGGATTAAAACTCTCTTTTTTTTTATTTCAACCAGAGAGTGACCGTTGTTATTTGACAGCTTAGTCACTCATGTATAGACTTTCAATATACAGTGACAACAAACACACACATAAGAACACATACACACACACATACAAGCGTTGCATAATTATGTCCCACTGAGTAAATTGAGGAATTACATAAGCATTGGATTAACCTCCCCGCGCCACACTTGGCTCTCAGAAGAGAAAATCTGCTTGGTGTTTGTGTGACGACACACGGAGGCTTTCTGCTGTGAACTTGATGCTAAGTTTGTTAGCATTTCAAGCCGTCGGGGTTCAAAGTTCAGTGGCTTTTAAAAGTACTTGTAAGAAGAAATCCTTCATGCAAGCAAAGATTTTTCCCATCACACTCCTCATAACCCAGATAAAAAGTATTTATAGATGCAGAGTTAAACTCACGGTGCTGTCAGATGGTGCGTGGTTCCAGCACAGTAACAAGCCAGCAAACTTTCACCTCAGAGTTCAGTGTGTGATGAGCAGCGAATGAGACACTCCACCTCCTCTCCATCACACTCCCTCTCTCCCTCCGCCCGTCCGCCCGCCCTCCACTTCTCTCTGCAGCCGACGGCATGACATTTACCACTTCGTGCCACTGCAGTCACTCTCTGTGGATTGACCCGCTCCACTCTTAGTCCTTCTAAGTGCTTCCATTAACATTCTTCTTTCAATTACAAAGTGGGGAAAACATTCTCTGGTTGGAACAGACAGTGAAATGGATTCATGTGGGTGAAGATACATAAGGTTCCAGCTTTTTTTTTTTTTTTTTTTTTTTTAAGCTCTCAAGGAGTTTAACTTATCGCTCCTACAGCATTCTTTTTCCTTTTCTGTTTAGTGAATATTGTAAAAGTTTGGAAAGCTTGAAAAACCACCGACCTATCAAACCCAGACATGTTCCATCTCCGGGATATCCATCAGGACGCCCTCAAATTGTTTTCCTCACACCTTGAGTTCATTTTTGGCCCTCAGTGTTTCCCCCAAATGGTTTCTGTTTGTTCTGAAACAAACTGTTCCTCCTTGTCTTTTTGTCAGACTATCACACTCTGTCAGTCTCTGCGCATCCGTACTTCATTTCATCCATCACCAAGACAACCACTCAGTCCGTCTGTCTCACGTTCTCCTTCTTCCAGGAATAAAGTTCCTGAACATCAACAGAGGATGGCTGTTTCTTGTACACATCATCAGTCACATGAATAGATGCTGTGTATACAATCAAGGTTCCACTAACTATTGTTTCAGACAAACTGAATCAAATGAGCCACATATGTGTTTTTAACAAAATACTTAGATTGTATTGTGTTCTGGTGTTTTTGTGTATGGCTGAACTTCACTGTCAGTAGTTTAAGCTACAGTATTCTTATTATATTCTAAATGGACATCTCAATGCAATGCCTCTGAGTTATTCACACTTTACAGTGAAACATCTGATATTTTATATATACATATATATACACACATATATACATATACATATATATAAATAAAATAATGCTTGACTGAGGGCGAGGCTGAGCAACACGCACACACAGAAGGCAGAGCAGAGAGGAAAGCATGCACTTCTGTGTCATTTGCATTAAGTCGGGAACATTATTTATGCTTGTAGGAATGAATGCTGTGAAATTATCAGAAAATATTTAATTTGCTGAATTCACTGCTTTGTTTTCCAAAGCCTCTTTCTCTTTACCAACCTCTTTCTTTTTACCAACTTGATTTGCTCAGAGAGTCGCGGTGACCTCCTGGCTAACGTGTGTGATACCAGTTGAAGACATCCCTCTCCCCTCATCTCTCTCTGGTAGTACAAATAGAAAATAATATTCAGTATGGAGTCAATATTAAATATGTTCTGAGCTATAAATCATCATGTAAATACTCAGTATACTCGTAGAAAGCCAATGAAATGTGCTGCTGGATAAGTGCATTATTTCTGTTCCAACACAGCTCACTGTCTTACAAAGTCATGTTTCAAGATGCTGTCATTTTCTGGGAACAAATGGAATGTGAATATTAAATGTTTTCATCTCAACAGACGAATAATTCCTTTCAAGAAAAAAAAAAAAAAAATACCATCTTGTACAGCTTGAAATGAGACAAAAGAAGAAATATTGTTTTTCAAACTCAAAGGGCTGTAACTTCAAGTTGCCTGTTGAATTGTTCATCTAACAAGACCAGCAGCTTCATTAGCAGAGGATGATAAGAACGGCATGAAAAACTGAACTTACAAGCTTGTAGAACAAAACGAGAGAACACTTTCCTGAGCACCAGAAATCTAGCTTTAATTATCTTTTTTTTTAATTTCAAGTACTCTTCATGTGCAACCTGTTTGTGTGTGTTGCCAATCTCACTAATCAACAGGGGATATGTTGCTGCTGTGATGGAACATAAATGTAATTATCTTGTGTAACAATAAATGTAGAACTTCTGTATAAATTCATGTTAATCCACTTTTCTTCAGCTCAGTTCCGGTTGTAGTGTTGCTGTGTCGTTGCCAAATGTTTCTATAAAATCCTCACCAAAAGAAAGAAATCTTCTCACTCAGTGTTCCTCTGCGCTCGCTCACCACCAGTAAACAGAAGTATTCCTCCTGCCTGTTAGCACCGCGGGTAAACACTCTGACTATTGACTGTACTTCTTACCTCTTTGCAGTGTCTCACACCATCAGAAGGAGCTCCGGTGCTGCTGGGAGCACAGAGAGCTCTTTTTTTTTTACATCTTTCTCTGAAATTTCTATGGGCTGCTTTGCTTTTGGAGAGGCCTTGCCAAGGATGACGATGTATTAGTCACACACATGTTGCACTCACACACTTTTGAATTGATGCCCATGAGCCAACGAATAGCTCACAAAATACTGAGTGGAAGCTGAGGAGCAACTCGTCTTGTAGGAATGCAAGTGTGTGTGTGTGTGTGTGTGTGTGTGTGTGTGTGTGTGTGTGTGTGTGTGTGTGTGTGTGTGTGTGTGTGTGTGTGTGTGTGTGTGTGTGTGTGCGTGTTTCTCTCTGGCCTGATTTTATTTTATTTATTTATTTTCGTTTTAACTGCTTGTTTTGTTTCGCCAGTGCTAAATGCAAAGATTTGCCTTGCACAAGAAACACGGCGCGGTCGATGCAGTTCTGTTTGAAGTGATGGACTGAGTGCAAGTTGCATGTTGATTTTTGATCACCGCCAGTCTGCTATAAATCCCGACTCACACAGGTATTCAGGTGCTCCAGTTTTTTGCTTACGGCGTGTCCTCTTGTCTAACTTGCCTCCCAGACTCTCTAAACAGGGATGAGTGCTGACGAGTCGCGCAGCGCTCAGGGTGACTGCAGCTCGACGTTAACGCTGCCGTGTCCTGCGGTCACGCCTGCTTCAGCTAATTCATTTAGGAGGAGGATTGGCTCCGTGGTTAGCACTGTCACATCGCCACAAAATCCCCACAGTCGGCTGATTCAAGAGGTTAAATAAAGTTTACTTCCCCTCAGGACTGTAATTTATAATAATGAGCTAGATAGGCAGAATAAAAATGGATTGGATTGACTTGATTTGATTGTCCACCACTCTTAACTTCAGTTCCCTTCAGTCTCTCAGTGACTGAAATAAAAAATATACTTCTCACCATTATGGAATATGTTTAACAACAGTGTATTCTTCCTTTCCTGTAAAGGTGTGTCTGATTCATGAGTTCACAGCCTTTGGATTTGATTATTATTATTATTATTATTATTATTATTATTATTATTATTATTATTATTATTATTATTATTATTATTATTATTATTAGTAGTAGTAGTAGTAGTAGTAGTAGTAGTAGTAGTAGTAGTAGCACAAATCATCTATTCAGTGCTCAAAACTAAATTCTAAAACACAGGATTTACACAACATTGTGTTAAAATAGGGTTGGACCAGCATTTAAAGCTACCAGGTGCTGTTCTGTTATGTTGGCAGTGTCACGGGGTTAGCCTGCTGTGTGGATACTGAACAGAATGAAAGAAAAACAGAGAAAAGGAGCTCAATCAGAACGCTTTCAGAGTGAACCTCACTGGAAGAGTGTGTCTTCATTTCAGTGAAAGCAAAGGAACGATGATTATAGTCTTAATGGGGTGTTATTATCATAACGTGTGCACACGTGTGTTCACACCTACAGTAAACATGAATTCATGTTCACTCTGTGCTGCATGTTGGAGAGGAAAGGTGAACACAAATACAGAAGCAGCACAACAGCCACATAATCACTGCTGCAGTATCAGAACAGAAAATGACAAAACCCAGTGTGAGTGTGCAGATTTTTTGTAAAGAAATATCTGTGATTATTACTTGGTGCGTCGTCATATGGAATTTAATGACGCTTGATCAAGACCTCCACACACACCTGCACTAACCTGCACAGGTGTTTTCACTTTTGGCTGATTTGGCCTGATTCTGACCTGCTACTGTTCCTGCCCTCTGTTTAATTGAGACAGCTAATATATCTCTGATTCTTTTAAATTTATTTTAAAGCTCCAAAGAAGTTATATACACGACCTAACAGCAGAGAAACTAACACATTCTTAATTTTAAACATTTTTTGTAGATTTAATTTTCAGCACTTTTGCAGCTCCACGCCAGTGACTCTCAAACACACGATATGTCTCTACCTAACACCTTAACAGTGTTGAGGAATACTGAAAATCATTTGGAGAGCTGACATAAGACTGTTTGAGCAGGTTAACATGTTACAGCAAGAGCAAGTGAGTCTAAAATGGTCAGAAACTGCATGTTTGAGACAAAAGTACCACAGCAGGAAGTTATTATTGTACAGCAGACTACTTCTGTGTATTTTACAGTAACAATGAAAGCTATTTTGTTCGCCTGCTGCACAAGGTTTGGCACGAGCAGCATGCTTTAAAATGCAGGAGAAGCCACACCCACTACCGCTGCAGTTTTGGAGTGCAGCCATTTCTGAAACCTGCATTAAATACATAAGTTCACATTTTGCCTAAGCAGTTTTTTTTTTTTTTCAATCTTCTGCTGAAGCATTGCAATGTTTTCTTGGAGAGATGGAAAAAGATGGGGGACCTTCTGATCCAAATATTGCTTTGTAGCTGCAGCAGCAGTAAAACTCTTCAGTGCCAGCAGACTCTCAGCATGGCTCTGCACAACTGAAACCTGGCCTAATCAATAACTAGAAACACCTGTGTGGGAATCCAGGCACTTTACTTCAGACTGCACTCCTCAGGTAGCCACAGTTTAGGAACTGTTTCTCGGGTTCAGATCCTCCCAGCGTCACAGAAGCACACGCGAAATGCCAGTAGGCAGTTCTTCTAACCCTTCTACCCAAATCTGGCAGGAGTGATGTGCTGTAGAGCCCGCGGGATGTTTTACACCCCATAAATCCTGGATATTTGGACAGTTAGCCCACTACTGCATCCTGCAGGGAGGTGGGGAGATTTGTGTGTTGTGCTTCCTCACCCTGGGAGCCAAGAGACATGATAAATTGTCCCACTAGAACAAACTGAGCCCAAATACATCAAAAGGCTCCCTATCATGTGTGCACAGACTCAAAACACAGAAAAACACTCAGCTATGTAGGATACACATGACAGCAGGCATACTGTCACAGCCTGTGGCTGTAAATATAGGCGCTGGGGATAATATGATTGACATGCTCTGCTGTGACTGATGGAACTTTAAAACGCTCTTTGGGCATCATCAACAGAACCGGCCGTTTGGTTCATGAGACTAGTCTCTTAACACTCCTTGATTTGATTGATGAATCCACACCTGGCACGCTTCATCGCTGCTCAGTCGTCCACGTTACTATCAATCTCCATAGCAGACAGTTGTTAAGATAGCCACTGTCAGCTGCTGGACTGAGGCTGCACTGGAATTAAGTAAAGAAAACATTACGTCCGTGTTTCAGGGTCAGTGGACCCAAATTACAAAATATAAAATGAAAAGATAGATTTATGCATCAGGGTTTATGTAGAGCACGCTGCAGAACTGATGGGTGCTCACATGCAGAAGGACTGCCGTGGGTTGGATGCATGACTGGAGCGGTGCTGGAAAAAACACCATCTGTTAACACCTCAGTGTCATAGTACTACAGTGCTGTTAAACAGAAGAGAATCACTGAACAAAATGGTGTCCAAAACATGGGAATGCTAACTTCTGTTGTGATTTCACATCACTGGACTGTTTGTAATTATAAATGTGATATCAGATGTGGTTCAGGGGAACAAGGATTACGTTTCTTAATCGTGACAGTTTGGCAAAAAGTCCTTTATGTTGGATTGGATTTTTGTCTTTTTTTTTTCTCTTCTACTCATTGGCCCTGCAGGTAAATGTTTTATCACTTAGGTGATACCATTTTAAGATTTACATAATAATAATAAGGATAAGAACAAGAAATAAAGCATTTAAAGAGTCAGCGACTTACAGTTAAACACCTCGACAGCAGTCGGCTGTTTTATTGTCTTTAGTTCCCTGTTTGTTTACACTGAAACACAGCGTGTGTTCTGCTTTCTCTGCACGTCTTCTTTCCGCTGTTGGTTCATACATAAAGCTCCTGGGATTCAATGTGTCCTAAATAAGCCTAAGAGCCCAGAAGTTGTCATTATTATTTAATCTAAATATATATACCATGTTCCCCCGGCTATCCATGAAAGCATGTTGTGCCACAACACAAGAAGACAGTATATATTCTGTAGGCTTTCTAAGACGTGGTTAACATTGTGGATCTGTTAGGTTACGGAAAACATCATGGTTTGGGTTAAAATATCAGTTTTAGCTGTAACAAATACAGCTGGAGATGCTGATAGTATCAGCTTTTTGACAGCACTGACCTTTGACAGCAGAACACAAACGGTTTGGTTCCTGGTGAAAGTTCCGTGCTGTAACATCCATTCATCCTCCAGAATTTCTCGCTCTTCGCACTACTTCACTTGACTTGCTCTAATACATTTAGTGTGAATTAACGCACTCAATGGGTGGATGGTTTACATAAGAGTCAGCTCAAAGCCTGAAACAGCACCTCTTGCTCTTTTCAGTTTATGACGACCTGAATATTAGAACTTTGTGATTTTTTTATAGAGCAATAATTTATATCAGTTAGGACATCTTATGCAAAACGATCAATAAATAATCCTGATAAACATAAACACCGAGCGTATAATCACATCTACATTTCTGACGACTGAGTCCAGATATTATAAATGAGACACCGATCTGCACTTTCCCAGAGTTTGTCACCCTATGAAGATGTAGTTTTAAGTTTGATATATTTCGTATCCTCCACCTATAGAAAGACTTGAAAACAATCCTCTGTTTACCTTTTATTACTAAGCATGAGGACAGATGGTGAGAGGTTAAAAAGGTAACACCACATCTTGTCACCGGGAAATAAACTGAGAAAGTGAAGCGTGGACATGATTTTAGTGCTTCCATGGAGCTGTTAATTCTCATATTTGTTCACTGTAAGCAATACAGATTTTTTTTTGTTTGATGTCTTGCTTCTTTAAAGGGTTGAAAGAGGATTGAAGTAGGTGGAATGAGAGAGGAACGAAGAGACAACATGGAGTAGATGAGTGCACATGTGTCCATTAGAGTGTGTCATGTGGGATCTTACTCTGATGTCTGTATACTATACATTCACCGAAATGCTGCCTTCTGGCCCATGCAATCATTGTAGCACTGTAGCACTATGGTGTGTGTGTGTGTGTGTGTGTGTGTGTGTGTGTGTGTGTGCTGTAGTGTTTGATCTGCTGCAGCCTTATGTTGCCAGCTGTGAAGAGGTCGACACCTCTAGGGAGGACCGAGTTCTGATGTTACCGTAGGCCGGCACAATGTAACTGTAAACCGAGAGTGAAATCAATGGAAAGCCTGGAAAATGCTGCTCAGGGGTGAGGCGGTGAGTCAGACGTGAGATTTGTCTTTTTTTTTTTTTTTTTCTGTGCATCACATGTTTGTGTTTCCACCACCAACCCAATTGCCAGAATAAATGTTGGCAATGTAACCTTCTTCATTAACATGAATGAGGCAGCCTGCGTTTTTTTTTTCTCGCCATGCTGCCTGATTTGATCTGAATGTCGCCTCAGATCACACCAGGTCACGCAGGCATGAATGGGCTTAAGCTCCCCCAGTTCTCTCTGGAAAAAAATCAATGCTGTCAGAGCAATTTGTAAGATGCTATTAGCACGCAATGGAAAAAAAAAATAAAAAAAATAAGAACTACACATGGTGGCTGTGGGCAAGTTGCTTTGCTTCAGATGTTGAAGTGTCAGAACACGAGCTACTTGTAGACAGGTCGTGTTGAAAAGGCCTTTGGGTGGAACTTTGCTTTTAGAGCAGTGAATTAATTTCTCGCCCCATGAGACTTGCTCTACTGTAAGATTTTCCTCTGCATGCATATGGTCTGACGGTATGTGTGTTTGCCCCCGAAGGAGTACAGTGCAGATGTGAAGGGGGGGCAAGAGAGAGCGAGGGAAGAACAGATGTGCTGTGCCGTGGTGGAGACCTCCGTTCAGTCTGATCGGACTGAGGCAAGTGGCCGCTCATGTTAAGCCTCTTAGAGCTGATTCAAATGACACTGGGCAAGAGCTTCTGGCCTGGGTCACACAAAGATGTGCGTGTGTGTGTGTGTGTGTGTGTGCATCTGCATCTGTTTAGCTGTGAGCCAAAAGACTGAATCTGCACATGTTCATGCAAAGTGTGTGCGCATTTTTTAATTCATCTTAATATGTCTGCATCAGAAGCAATACACATGCATTAGGAGAGGTACAGTTTAGAACATTACCAGGCATATCCATACATCATCCCATATCAGCGCAATATGCTTTGAAACAGATGCTTACGATCAGGTAAGATGGATCAGAGCAGCACATGATCCGGCATCATCCACTGATGGTTTTGCTAATATGGATTAGCAGCCGGAGAGGTACAGGAGATGCGGCTCACCGTATGTGGATTTGGACAGAGATGGGATGTGATGATATAGTTATATAAGTCATGTTTAATTCAAGTGCTGACTGTTAGGCCTTAGAAACTGCTTAAGGAATCAATATAGAAGCAGAGGGAATGATCTGTAAAGTGATAGAGGATGAGGAAGAAACATTGTGTCCTCCACACCATGAATGATGTGTAAGACACAACAGAGACACAATCATTTTCATTTTCTACCTAAAGCGTTCTCTGAGGAAAAAAAAAATATATATATATATTTTGGACTGCAGATGTATTTTTAGCACATGTACACTTGTTTTCACCACACATTTGTGACATTTGTCAGCAACACTTGAGGAGGAATACTTTACTCTAGCAGGAATCAAATCTTTGCAGATTTAAAATCTTGGTGAAAGTCTGCTGCTCCTCTCAAAAGCCCTCAACACTTTCAGTGAAAGGCAAAAAAAAAGGCCTTTCATCACAGACTTACTGTCAGTCTATGATGCTTTTTTTATTTTTGGTTACTCTATTTCCTTCTTTCTATCTCTGTCCAGTTGTTTGGTGCCTGGTGCTCTGGTGCAGGTACATGTCCAGGGGATTTCAACAACTTTCTTTTGGTTATTTGTTGACTATGATAAATAGAATTACCAGGTACAGCACTGCACTGTATTTACAGACACTCACGTGCAGTCATGGCATCGCAGAGTGGGGTTAAACACTCATAGACTCAGTCAACTACACAATAACATCAGCACAAGAGCAAACATGTGACTGCACTCACACGACCACAAGCAAACACACAGTTAGAGCATGACTGTCTGGGTGAGAAAGATGTCGGATGGCTGTTCAGACGCCAATTTACTTCTCTTTGTCAGTTTGCTATTGTTCAGTCAGACACTCTCCAGCTGAGTCCCCTTCAGCCCCACTCGTCTGAGCGCTCTCCCCGCCCTTCTTAACAAACCTTTCACTCATTTATTTATTCCTTTCTTTTGCCGGCGGTGGATGCCAGCAACAAACTGCTGCTGTGCCCCTCGAACCTGACAGAGCGAAGGGGCAGATAACAAGGAGGAGGCAGCATGTAAGCACAGCAAAGGAAACAGGGAAAACTTATTGTCATGATGAGAGAGCTTTGACGGATCAGAGCCTCATTGTTGTGTTGCTTCACGTTGCATAGTATTTAAAAATACTGCGGATGTGTAACCAGAGTCACATGCTGATGATAAACTTGGGTAGAAATGATGCTATCAGTATCTACACAAAACTACCAACTTTTTCATTTTTCAGATGAACTGTTTAGTCTGTGAAACACGCACACACTGTGCTGAACACAATTTCCGAAAGCCAAAGGAGATGACTCCCGATTGATTTGCTGAACTTATGATCCAAAGCTGGAGCCAGTTGGTATTTAGCATTTTCTGATAGTGAAAATGATTGATGATCAAACTGTGGTGTTGTTTAATGAGCCAGTCAGGAAATCAATAGTGAAACTGAAAATGACAAAAATATCTATTTGTCAATATGTCAACAGCACCACTAGATTGTGTAATGACAGCTGATGACAGAAACGCTGGGATGTGTGCAGAACATATAGAGACTGCAATCATTTGTAACTGTGTTCCCATGTAGTAACACCCTTCATTCAATCGTGCGATTAATAAAGTGGTGAACATCGTCCCATCCTTGCTTGTGAATGACTGAGCCTTTCACACCCAACCATGAAACTATCACCTGTTACTCGGTGATAGTTTCCACAGCTTCCCAGTCATTTGCTGCCGATGTCCCGACCTGTTTAAAGCATATTGCCTGCGATGAAATCTAGAACAAAAATCAAAGAAGTTGATGACGTAAAACCTCAAATAAATTGTCTTCGTACTGTTTTGAATTGAGTACATGTCCAAAGGGATGAGCGGATGATCAGTCTGTTTTATGTTTTGCACAACATCCAAACTTTTTTTTCTTTTTTAGTCAGAGTTGTATAACTTTAATAAATAAATGATCTTTGCTCCATGCACATCATCTCATGTCTAGATTTTAAAGCCTCACTCAGAGCTCTCCTTTCAAATTACCACATCGATCTCCAGACCATAATTTTTGGCTTCCGTTGTTGTAGACTGACAGGGCTGATTTCGTTTACCAATTGCTTGGAAGAGGCATTTGAAGTAGGTTACATGATGCATACAAATGGACAGTCGTCTCGCTCAGTAAGACGTGATTCCTTCCTACACCTCACAAACACACCTGGCTGCTGTTGCTTTTATCCTCTGATTTTCAAACTGGACACTCAGTCCATCTTACTGCACCACCAAACTCTCCAAAATCATTTGAACTAATCTACCTATGACACTGTTTAAATTGTTTAGTAAAGGCTATATTTACTTTAGCCTTTTAGCTAACAGGACATTGAGGAAGATGTCAATACAAGCCTAGACTGGACACGCCCATGCAGTCTTGAGAAGAGGCACAATTTGCCAAAATAAGTGGAAACACCTGTCTTAGTGTGCCATGGATGTTCCCAGTAGATGCTTTCTTGCTTCCGCAAGCAAAATCCAAGATTGCACCATGTAGCCCGGTCTCTGGAGGCCGCGTAGCAGCTTCTAATTACAACCTTGCCAGACAGAACATCAGTGCTACAGAGAAAATTTCACTTTCATACCTCCAGACTCTGGTCTACCGGCTCTAGAGGCTTTCAGCTCGCTGAAATGTCAACGCCTACTTCTTTCTTCAAAATATCATTCTATTCCCCATGTCATATATTATTTATTTTAACCTACCAGGCACATAGGAACAAACGTTATCAGCATTATTGTTGATTTTACCAATAAGTTAGGGCTTAATTGTGAGAAAAGTACAATGTTTGATGGTCATACGCAGATGTTACAGCTGTCTGTCACATGCTGTGAGAGGTGAATAGGGCATTGACTCAAATCCTATACTTAAGAGCAAATGTAGGTAATTGTACGATAAGGAGGGAAATCACAAGCATACAGGATATTAAATAATAAAGTATCCCTTGTCAACCTCAGCAGGAATGTGATGGAAATTTACTTAAGTAGGTAGAAGTAGAGAATCCCCCCCGTGTGCTAGTTTAAAGAGTAATGAGGCTGTGCGGTTATTGTATGACGACTAAAAGCCTTAATGAAACCAACTGGGTGGATTTCAACAAATGCTTTATTGTAGATGTACACGTTGCTTTGTTGAGGCAGCGCAGCGATGCAGTGCGTAACTGTAGGATTATTGTGTATAAATAATGTGTTCCCTGTATACAGAACTGGATGTAAAAACCTCAAATGAATAAATAAAGAGGGTAAAGACGTTGACTGCACATATTTCATGTATGTTTTATTCATTTTTTCTCTCTTGCATGTTCCTTTTCTTCTCCATCAGAGTGATTCCTGGTGCACCATCTCCCCCCCGCCCGCCCACCCCACCTCTCCTGGCCTTCCACCTTGTAAATCAGCTCACTGCAGAGGCCCTCCCTGCTTTAGCCTGTCAGATTGAGACTTTACTCTGCCTGGCTAGGGGACTCCTTCCCTCTCCCTCTGCAAACACCGGGTTAGACTCATATCATGTTTCAAGCCATTACCAGTAAAGCCGAGCCCCGGGAAGGCAATGAGAGGAGAGCGGTCAGGGAATGGAAAGGAGAGGGCGAGAGAAACGGCCATCCATCACTCTCTGGCCTCCCGGTCCTCTCACTGCCACTCCACTGAAACACTCACCAATACGGCTGAGATGGAGGCGGAAGTCTGCCACGCCCAGGTGGGGGTCAGAGCAACCAGACAGAGGAATGGATGAATGAGAAGATCGAATGAAAGAGTGCAAGTCTAGTGGTTTTCTCCACCAGAAACAGCATGTGATGCTGTTGATGGAGGAGAGCGACAGCAGAAGAGACAGCAAATTACAGAACATTTAGAAAAGCACAAGAAAAAACCAAGAGTCAGACCATCAGTCGTCTTCAACATCATCAGTTTTAGATTTTCCTCAGGACTCACATAGCACCGCATTGATTGTTGTCTGTATACGTACAGTTAAAGCGCAATCAGGAACTGCTAGGAGCTAATGACCTGAGAAGACATTGATTTGCCATTTGGCATTGATGGCATTGACATGCATCTTATTCACTGACACCAGGGCAACATTCTTGTTTTCACTTCTCAAAGCACCGCTGAACTGTAGCGTCACTACATAAAAGACGACGTTTCAAGTACAAATAATGAGGAAAAATTAATCAGTGGCAAAAATCTCAGACGTTTAATGCTGATAAACATCACGAGGTTTGATGGAAAGCTTCAGAATGGCCACAGAAAAGAGCTCTGGGCGAACTCCATGTTCATGTGAAGATCAAGTGACATGACAGAGAGCCAAAGGGCAGCTACTAAATGGTCCTCAAGGTGATACTGTTCGTCATCTGGTGTGAAGCTGTGTCTTATAACACCATTACTTTTAAAATAGGCTCCAGATATGTAAAAAAACATGTTGGAGATGTGATGCCTGACACTCATCCACAGTCTATTTCTGTGCATTAGTGATGTTTGGATATGCATGCAAAAAATGTATCTATCTTAAATGTTCAAAATATGTATCAGTTGTACATGCATTTATAGTGCCACTCTGATGCCAAATAACAGCATACCTCAGGATCCAGAAACCTGTACGTGAAGCGGCTGAAAAACAAGCAAAAACAGCCAGAATCAAAGGGTAAAGTAGACGGAGAGACTGGCAGTCAGACGGAGGGAAAATCGTTGCAAACACTGAGTATGATGCTAGCTGAAATGTTTGCCAAACATCCAGCAGTGACAGCATATGAAGAAACAGAGTTGCTCACAGTGACAGGGACACACAGCAGTGCATTAGTGAGATATGTGACGGAAAATCAGAAGTACTCCACAAACACCCGGCACATTCTTCACTCTCAAATTCAAAGACAGCTAGCATGCATACAACCTGTTGTTGTAATTAAATCCTCATTCCTTCAGGCGAGATGACAATTTACTCTTGTAAATAGGTTGTACGTACAGTAGTATTTTAAGACAGTGAGAGTTCTTTGCTAAATTGCTTCTGACATATCTTGAAGGGATTTGCCGAGGCAGCCTGTTAATTGGTCCCATTCAATCACAGCCTGAATGAAACACGACCAGTACAAACAATAAGTTTGAAACTGAGGAGCATTTATCTCCTCCGGGGGTGGAGCTTAGCTCTCATTATAACTGCCGCAAGAAATGATAATAGACCTGCAAAGAGCACAGAATGACTCTCATGATAGTCACACATGGACTAAATCCTTCAGGAAGCTGAAGAAAGAACGTAAATCATTTGAAATGTTTCATCAGATGTGAAATATAAATATAGTGGAGGGACAGACATCTTCTTAACAGCACTGCACTAATTCATCCATATTTGAAAGCAACCTGATTGCATTAATTGACTTGTCTGAACGTTTGGGTGTTTTGAGTAAACCTGTAGATGAGACATAATTTTTCCACTGGGGTTTCACAGATTTGTACAGCCTGCAGGAAAGACAGTCTTTGAGACTCGTTTTCTACAACTGACGGAGTGAAAAAGACGGCCAGCTAAGGATGTATTTAATTCTTCCTGTAATCCTTATACATTTCTAAGACTTGACTTCAATGAGTTTCTCTTCCTGACTGTCACAGGAGCGTGACTTCACCAGGACTCATTGTAGCTTTGCTTATAATCCACCTGGGGCTTAAAACCAGATATCTCAAAAGTCTTGCCTCTTTTCGCCCTGGAATCCCAATTCTTTATAAAAATAAAAATAAATAAATAAAAAAAATAAGGCCCAGGTCCAATTAACCTGCTGCCCCTTCTACTGAGCTCCAAACCTCAGCTCTGCACATTCACACCGAGGGGCAAGATGTCCTGATTCTTGTTGGGATGGAGCTGGTGGGGTGACGTGCTGAGAGCTACAGGGCCTCCTAGGGGCTGATGTGCAGAGTCAAACTGAGTCAAGCCGAGACAGAATGGGAAAGCCTGATTACTTTTCACTCTCTGGACCAAATCTAGGGACTGGGTTTCTCTTGTGTAGCAGCTCACTCAACACACTTCATGCCTGACTACAGTCATACTAGCGTACACTTTTCTGTGGCTTCGACGATGTGCTGGTGCGTCTCTCACACACCGGGACAGACTCACTTCACACAACAAATCTGCTGGACTCCGTCAGACCATCTGTGAAGACGTGGCCAGTAATATACAGTAAATTCAAGTAGGTAGATGTTGCCAACGCACTATGACCATAATCCCTGGCATATGTTACCACTTTGTGGCATGATACCTGACAGTGAGGGAGCGAATTTCCCTTCCTTCTGATGCCGTTGTTGACGTATTTCTATGTTGCATCCTCCTTGTTTCATAAGGGAAATATCAACCACCACCCGTTGCCATGCATTGGACACACCTGTAAATTAGAGCTGCATCTTTAACTGCAGTGTAATGAAGTTGGACTGAGCTGAAGTGGGTTTTGGTGCGGTTAAAGCAGCCGAGCTAAAACATACAATCAATAAGGTGCCAGCACATCTTGCAGGGATGAAAGACAAATATTAGCTGTCTCAGAGAAGAACTGCCCACATGTCCCTGCAATCTGTAGCCCCAAACTGGAAAATGAAGATAGAGAGCAAATATTAGCAGAACACACCCTGAAGTGTTGTGCACCACAGAGATTAACACCTGTCTCTTCAACTTTCTTTTACTTTCTTTAAATGTTTGCAAAACTCCTCTCATACACGCCTGTATATCTCCATAAATCAAGGTAACCTCATTGTTTATTAATGCAGAGCCGCAGAGGACCGACTGCGATGTAATTTCTCTGACCCACTTCGTCGCAGAGGAGCAATAAGTGCCAAAACTGGACCAGTCTTCACATGCAGAGCCATACATCAGCACAGCTGCTGCCCAAAATCCCCCAAACGATCCTATCTGGTGCCAAACAGGATGTGGAGGAGCGATAGTGAGGGGCTTGATCCAGCAAATTAAACTCTCGGCAAGAAAGAGAAGGAGAGGAGAGAAGGAGCGGAGTGAGCTGAGGGAGGGGAAAAAAACGCGTTTCTCTAAAGGTTAATGTGTGTTTGGATGTTGGTTGCCGGAGGGTATCTAGCACTAATGAGCGTGAGAGAAAGTTCCAGAAGCAAGATGGCATTTGCCCTTATTTCTAATGGCAGATGAAAGAAGGACTGGTGGCTGAACAGCAGGAAGGAAAGACGGAGGTAAATGAATAGATTTTTATACTGCTGTCAATGTAGACGCAAGATTTGCCTCAACTATTATTAGACTCTAAACACAACATACTCCACCTACACTGGCATTCACTTATGAGTGATATTCACAGACAAATACTGCCATTTGTCCGTCCATCTCCTTTGTTTGGATACAAAAGTATTTTCGTTGCAATTAAAGTTTTCTTTTTTCCACTTTGTTCATCATATTTAATGAATCTAATCAGGATGATGGGAAGAGAGTTAAACCACAGTCGCTGTGCAGGTGACACACTTTGTCCTAGAAAAATATCCATCACACACGATCTGGAAACCTTTTTGTGTCATGAAATGAGTCCAATCCAAATCATAGGTTTACAAATCATGCCCTTTGCTGTATGCGTGCTCTGACACTTCTGGCACAGCCTCAGAGGAACTCTAATACTCAGGTTCTGTTGACCCAAAAACATGCAGAAGCTTGGCAAGCTTTTTGTGCCCGATGAGCATTTATTTATTGATGGATTTGTTCAAAAAAGGGCTCAGCAACGTTAATGCTGTTAAAAAAATTATACAGATGCCATCTTGAAATATTACATGAAACACAATTTTGCGCTGAGACACGTCAGTATTGATCATTTATAGATAAATAATTGGATTTGGGTGAATGTTCAGAGCTTTTACATCATGTACACACAGCGGACCAACATGCTGTCATGGTTTGGGTTTTTGGTTTAGTTGTACATCATGTTTTACATTCCACTTCCTGTCTTTGTGTTTTGTGTGTGTGTGTGTGTGTGTGTGTGTGTGTTGTTTCACCTGTCTCTCTTCATATGTCTTTCCTCCCTTATGAATCTAAGTGTGTGTCTTTCTGTCTCTCTTTGTCCTTACATCAGTCCTGCATCCGTTCCCCATCCTGTTTTTGCTCCTCTTCGCTTTCTGTTTTTTTCTTTGTTTTTGCGTTTATGTTTTGTTTCATGGATTCTCCTTTGGTGCCTTTTGTCACCAGCCATTCATTGCCTGCATTTTGATTTTTAAATACATCTCTCCTTTGTTTCCAAGCTGCCTGCCCCACAGTTTCTGCATTTAGGTTCCTCACATTCTGCAAACCGTAACACAAACTGCATGTATTACACTACAGACTGTTGGTGGTTTTTGGGTGAAGTCAGCTGTGGAATTTGTAGAATATATTTTTCAGTATAAGGCTGAATATCAGTTTGTGTTTGCGTTAGTTTCATACTTCATTTTTAAATTGATGTTGTGACGATAAAGACAACACATCAGGACCTGTGAATGTTCCTCCACATTCTTATAATCGCAGCATTACTGCATACACTTTCCTGTTCACGTCAGAATGGAAGACAATTAAAGCCATTACCCTAAACAGTAGCAATTAGCCTTATGTGACTCAGAGTCTCACATCCATGCCAATCAGCCTGCTGTTTCAAATTGCAGGCATAGCTGTGATTAAATGGCTACAATCCATGTGTGGTAATAACAAAGACAGACAATACACCGGTTCAACATCTCACTGAGAGGTATGAAGTTGTTAGCTCATATTTTACATTAGTAACAATTTATTTGTAGTAATGTATTCAGAAAATGTTTTACAGTATATGTTAATGAGAACCTTTTATCCTCTTACATAAACAGGTCTCTCAGCATTGAGTAGTGAACTAACACATGGTGGTAAGTGAAAGGGAAACCACAATGGTTGCACATAGTGTGTGATGAATAATAAGAGGCCTGAGTCAAAGGACAACACTTTGGCATGAAATCTGGTTTCAATTTGTGCTCTTAAAGAAACGTATAACGGTAAACACACAAGACACAAGATGCCTGTAGGTGAAGCAAATGAATCCCCGGAGTGTCACTGATGAGGTAGTGGAAAGCCCTCCGTGACAGGGAGCAAACATCTGTAACATGTCGTATTTCTCATGATTAAACAGCTGAGAGGAAGGCTTAATGGTGAGTTTTGTTGTCACTGAGAGCATAAGGAGGGGGAGGGGCGAGAGAGAGAGAGAGAGAGAGAGAGAGAACAGGGTCAGTAGTGAAATCACATTAATCCCATTGAAGCCCTGTTCAGGAGGTTAATGGTCTCTCTGTGCAGTGTGACGTCTGTATGAGTCTGTAGGCGTTTAAAGACTACGATACCGGACCAAACCTGATCCGGCTGACACTCAAACCCAGTGACGTTTCGCTTGCTTTACGTACGGCTTATTTGGGGATGACACGTAATATCTCTGGCTCTCAAACAAACATACACAAAGACACACATGCAGTCCCTCACACAAACACGCACAAGCAAAACCTCCGGACATCAATCGATCATTGATTTTTTCATTTAGGATTTTAAATGACAATAAATATGGAGAGTGCATTTAGGCGAGTGTTTGAAACTGATAGATTGTCACAGAAATCATAGAAATAAATGCTAGAATAAATGTCAACAACACCACAGATGCAGAGGACAAAACCTCAACATTTCTTTATGTTGCAAATTAAGTTTTCCTTATATTCAGATGCTAAAATTTGCTTGTCACTAGTTGTGCTTATGCTCTGGGAAGGAAAATATGTTTCGGCTGATAAAAAAAAACAACCTGTTGTGGCCGATGGAAACCCGACTGCAGAGGTTCTAACTTTGCATCAACAATTTGTTGTAATTGTCTCCACAAATTTCACTTGGAAATCATCACAAGATCTCCATGAGAGACATCCAATGGTGTCATGTTTTACAAAATCCCGAGATGAAAAGTCGGATCATAAACAGTGAAAATGATCTGACATGTTTTGACACATGCAATTTCCAACATGTCTGAGGTTTGCAAAAAAACATCAACTGCTTGCATTTTATCCTGGCGACCATGCTGGGAAGACAGGAAACAAAAAAACCTTTATCATGCGTGGATCTACACATGTACACTGTGTGAGTAATATGTAATCGGAGCACGTTTAACACCCGTATAAACACGTCCACAACCGCGAGAGAGAATTATTCACAGCAAAATAGACCACAGGTCAAACCTTTAATGTCAATTCCCCATTTAAGACAGTACAACCATCTAATGGTGCACAGTGTCAGCATACAGAATGAATGTCTTCACAGATGAGTGGGAAGGTTGTCATGTGTGTTCTCCACACCAGCGTAACCACACAGAACATTCCTGGTGTGTAGCTCCTCTTACAGTGCACTGACATCGACTTACAGACCTTTCGCTTCACACTTTAAAGGAGCAGGATATTTATTATTAATGTTGTGGTGTCATTGTAGAATTTGATAGGCATGTAGGTAAGTTTGCTTAAAGTACTCTCCCGTAGATAACATCTAATATGTAGGAGAACACAGTAGTGTATGTAGTACTGCAGCGACACGAGCTGCAGCACTACATACACTGACAGAGATGTGCTAATAGGAGTGAGACTGACACAAGACATGTAGGTCAGTCATGGTTCAGCTGAACCTCAGTGTCTTACACATTTCAGAGGGAGAGCGACAGAAAGAGAGACGTGGCTGATGGAATCCAAAGCATTGAGATGAATCATGTGAATTTTTATTGTTTTAAAAATTAGCATAGCCATTTTTAGAGACAATTATTTATGGCCTTGCATATTCTACCATCCTCTATGACTGTCAGGATACGAGGTAACACAGTTGTGACCTTTTTGTTCTACAAAGAGAGAAAACTGAAGCATTTCTTTAAATCCCACTCCATCTATTAAACTTTCCTTCTCTTTCCAGTTAATGTTGTTCGGGCAATCAGGCAGTAACATTAACTTATTCTTACTTAACTGTTCATAGTAACTGACATGAAAACTAAACACATTTTCCAACACATCTTCCGTCCTAAACAACTGAATACATCGAATAGCATCTCCCAAAACAGCATGACTGCTGCAGATTAACAGCGACACATATGGAGCCTTTGTCGTTTTGTCGCAGTTTGGATACTTTTTGGTGGGCAGAGTACTTGATTACATGGTTAGGCTGTTTGGGTAAAATTCACAATGTTAATTTCCTAACAGCAAAGTAACTCACATTATATTATGTACGTGACACTGACTTTTGGTTTCACACTGCAGAGTCCTGCTCTTGTTTGACCCGACTGGCCAGCCTTAGTACTGAAAACTAAACTTTCAAAAACTGGATTTATTTTAAAACGGTCTCAGTCCATGCTACTCGAGACATTTTCCTCTGACCTGCCTGGGTTACAAAGTTTTGCTTCCTGTTACTGTACATACAGAACTTTTTTTTTCTGCTCTCAATAAAGTGGGACAGGAGGAGTGAAACTTTTTCCTCATGTCAGTGTCATTACTGGTTTGTTTCACAGGAAGCAGGATGTACTGAAGATACACTGCTGGAACCGATTGTTCGAGGCAGGGAAGGTGCCACTTCTCGAGATAACTACTTAGTTTTCTGATTCCACAAATGTAAAATGTATCTCAGTCTGTCCACCAGTAGATTTTGCCTACTACCGCTGGGCAGTGGATTTTTTTTTTCACAGAACACAAAAAGTGGTATTAAGGTATTCTGAGAAATTTGACAGATTTTGGCTATTGTAATTATGAAGCAAATAATCTATCTACTGTCAGGCCATGGTCGATCAAATATTTCTCCACTGAATCAAACTTTGATTAAACTCCACAGTGACTTCAAACAAGCCACTCTTACTTTATTCCACGTCGCCTCTAGCCTGACCAGCAGTTCACAGCCTGATTAGGATGATTGACTTGTGCTGAGATAATTATCATCCGATCTAATTGGAGCTGAGTTGACGCTTCACATGTGGTTCATTATTTGAAGTGAGAAGCCGACTTCATGTTCCTGCGTCCTCACTGACAGCTCCTGCCTGTCCATCTTCCTCTGTGTCTCAGGGCTCCGAGCCAGGAGAGTGACGCCCCAGCTGTCAGTGTGTGGGAGGCAGTGTGTGTGTGTGTGTGTATGTGTTGTGCGTACGCATGTATGTGGTGGTTTGCATGTGTTGCCGTCAGTGTGTGTTTGTGATGTGTAAAAACAGAGAGAACAGGAGAGCGAGCAAGAGAGAGAGAGTGACAGAGAGAGAGAGAGAGAGAGAGAGAGAGCGGGCGTTGGACATCAGTCACTGCTGACAAGTGTCGGATGGGGTGTTGACAGCTCATGAGTCTGACGTGTTAATCTCCACAGGACTGAAGGGCATCTGAGCTAGATAACACAATTAGCGTCTAATGGGATAAAAACAGTAGTATTTAAAAAAACAACAACAAGAAAAACCCACAGTAATCATGACGATGATGATGATGATGATGACGATGAACATTTGCAGTTTTGCAGCTAATCACCGGAGCCCTGCATCACTTCAAGTGGTAAATGTTTATTCATGCTTCTCTATCTGTGGCTCATCCATCAGCTAAAATTAACACACATGTTCAGGATCTTGAAATGCGGGTACAACGACAACAGGCATGAACAGTTGGTAGCGTTGGATCATATACTTCATCCAGAAGACGTCTGCAGAGCTGACAGTGGAAGTGGCTGAGAGTTTCACATGCACAGATCAGATACTGACATGGAGGCCAGTGAGGATGTCACAGTGGTTACTTTTTTGTATCTTTTACTGCTCTCTCTTATTCAGACTCTGACTGAACAACATTATAGTGCTGCTGCATGATAGAGGGTTGTAAAACTACTTATGCACTTATGTCCTTAACTTCAAGGCGCATCATAGTATTATGCCAGGAAATGGGCAGAAGTCAGCGTGTCCACCTCTGCACAATGTTTCCATCACAGCGGACTGGAGCTGCTGTACTGCAGTGACACGACAACGAATGACAATTGTTCACTGACCCGTTAAAGACAAAAGCCAGATGCCAGTGAGGTTTTGTTCTGTCCAGTGTGACGGGGATAATGTTCGTAATGGTGCACAGAACGGACTAATAACCTGAAAAGCAACACACACGCAGCATTCACATCTTGCAGCATTGTGTTAGTTATTGTCAGTATCAGCAGTCCATACCATGCAGGCAGCAGATACAATCAGCGCTCAATGCAATGATGTTCAGTGACTGTGGTCTGATTGATGCCTCTCTGAATCATCCTGCATTGACCAGCATCATCGTGCAATGACATACATTTCAGCACCACCAGTGTGCAATTACACTGAAATTGGATGATTACACATTGAATGCATAAGACAAGAGGCAGTGTACCATATACACTGTGAGGCAGGACAAACAGTTGTGGGGGCCAGTGAATGCAACTCAGTGACAGTTCAGTGACAAACCTGTCGCTGTTAGCATTCAGTTTGGCAATAGTCGATTTTAACAGACGATACTGTCCTTGACGTTAATGTATCTGACTGAACGGCTGTTTGTTGTTTAGTCCTGAGTGTGAAATAAACCCAGCTGCTCTACAGAGTGATGGACTTTGTGTCCTCGCCTCACTTTTCTACTGTTTCCTTGTATTAACACATTCTTGCACTCTCTCTGCGGTACTGTCACACTGCATCTCCCACAGTCCTTTGTCTTCATTTACTTGCCACATACAGATGTGCATGTCTGTGTGTGTGTGTGTGTGTACAGGTTGTGTTTTCTGATATAAACGGTATTCTACACACATTGACAGGAAGGGATTTAGGTTGTTGTACCTGATGAGCAGTATCGAACCACTCTACAAGCTGACTGCTCAGAGTTTGGGATTTGTGTTTGACCAGTAGCCTATGAAATGTGTTAGTTTGAGCAGCAGATATGTTGGTGCACTAACCAAAATCAATCAAGTCTAATCCAATATGAAACTCAATAGCCATGCACTACTCTAAATTATACATTTGATTTCTTTTCATCGACATCTATAGGTTATTATTATTAGCGGAGAAGTGAACAAACAACAACAATCCTGTTTTGTAGAGATTCCTTTGTTTTTTTGTTTGACGGCTGAAGTGCAACGATAAAATCAAAATGAACCATGCAGGAACAATGTGTTGCATTTTTCTGAGCAGTGCTTTGAGGGAGATCAGAGGGATTTTATTTTATTTTATTTTTTTTTATTTTTTAGCATGAATGGCCATCTGGTATGACACACAAAAGCCCTTTTCTGACAGCATTGGTTTCAACAGGGTAGGTTAGGTCATTTGTGTGTGTCACAGATGCAGCCAGTGATATTAATCCTGCCCGGATCATTCCTGTCTGGCTTCCAACTCTGTGCATATTACAGACCGAGAGCTGTTTTTCATCAGACTGTAGGAGGAAAAACAACAATCATTTATGGCTGTTATCAGATAATATACTATGTTCTGATAATTTTCAAAATGATAACATGTCAAAGCTTTTTGTCGTTCAAGGATTCAGTCCTGTCTGTTTCCAGGTAGAAGGGATATAAAACTTCCCTCTGTTAAACTAACACAGATTGAATTGAGCATCAGGAAAAAGTCGCAGGAGAGAAACAACTGCAGGCTGTTCTGTTACATCGTCAAACTTCTGTTGGATGTGCTAACTAGCTAGTTACTGTGACAAGCAGCAGGCATTAAACCCTCATATCCCATAAATAAATGTGCCACCGCTGCAGCTAGCAATTTGGTTGCTAACGAGCAAACCATATTGTATCCGACTGCGCTCGCCACTTTGCAAACAGCTGACACTGCTAACCCCCTGAGCCCTTTTCTATAAACAGCATCAGAACCTTGCCATCCATCACTCGCCACCAAATCAACTCCAGCTGGGTGTAATGTAAATGTAAATGAACTGAGTGGGCAGAGAAGAGAAGATGGAGGCAGAATGAAGGGAGAGTTCAGTGTTGCTAGATGGATGAGAGAGGCTAGTTTCCTTTTCCCCTCATCTCGCCCAGTGAAAAGGTTTTCCTATGACCGATTCTCCCCCTGCCTCCCACTGCATTCCTCCATCCTTATCATTCCGTTTTTGCTTTCCCTACCGTCCATTGTTGTCTCCACTCATTCCTTCCTCAACTTTTTGCTTCCCACTCAAACCTCACAATTCCATCTCCCTCCCACTCTGTTTTTTTTTTTTTTTGGTTTCTTATATCTCCCTTTGTCCACCAAATCCTGACTCACACAGCCTGCAGGGAGAACGCAAGGAGTCCACCTGCCATCAGTAGATCTGTGTCTCTTTCAATAACCCACATGCAGACAGACAACCCACCAGTTCACCCGACTTGTCAAAGAAAGTCTCTCTCAGACAGCTGTCAGGTATGTCCCGAGGTGATAAAGAAAAAGCAAGAAACAGATGAAGAGGGAACATTTAGAGAGTGATGAAGAACATTAGTGCTGAACCAACACACCTGAATGACAGAAAACTAATCAGAGACTATTTTGGTAATCATTGAAGTCCTCCATCACACTAAGATGAACTTTTTACTGGTTCAAGTTTGTCGAAACTTGACGACGTGAAGGTGAAGGTTTGCTTCTCTTCCCTATCTGACGTCATTGCAATTTAAATATATCCTCTGCCATTTTTAGCTCAGAGAATTAATCAAATTATCAAAACAGTACTGCCAAATATTTCAATAAATAAATAAAACATTGATGAGCAACCTGAGAAAGACAAGAATTAGGGAAATAAAAACAAGGAGAGACAGAGGGAAACGGTCAAACATGTTGACGGAATAATCAACGCTGAGCTTTTCTACGGATAAATGATAAATACTGATACTGTCTAGACACAGATACACGAACACATGCTCCATGTCAGACTCCAAAAGGGAAATGATGTAACCATCTGCCCCAAGGACAAAGCTGAGAGGACCAACGTCTAGCTTATGACACCCAATACCAGCGTTGTGTGTCCGTGTGTGTGTGTGTGTGATTGAGGTGTGTTTTCAATCAAGGTGAAAGTGACCTTCTGGAAAGGCTCCTGCTTCCTCTGGAAAGCTCCTGCGTGGTAACATAATAAGTAATGTGCGGTTAAACAGCTCTGATTTCTTGGAAAACCAACCTCCTACATCTTTAGACTCACACCATCGAGGCCTCCGATTGCTGTTACTTAGCATAATAAGAGACAGTGGAACGGCAGCACAACACAACACAACACAGGAAGTCATTTTTCACTGGGCTTAACGTCTTAAATCCTCCCTAACTGTAATGTTTCCAAAATAAGACCATCTTCCACTGACACTAAAGTCGCCGTCTCGCCTGTCTCCTCTGTGCTTCTTTGTTCTATTTCCTCCAGCGTTGTCAGCTCCAAGGCCTCCACCAGAAAAGCCAGCTCCACACAGCCTCCCAGAGAGAAGCTGGCAACAATCTTTGAAGCTAAAAATAACCGCAGCAAAATGCAGCGAGCTCGGGATAATCAGAACCCACGCCCATATGCAGGCCCGCTCGCTCACTCACAGGGCCGCCTGCTAAACTGCTGAGTGGCAAAAGACCTGGATACAATCACACTGGGATCAATATCTCTTACTGGGCAGAGAGGATGGCTGAGGTGGCTCATATAATGTGCATGAACAATATGCCACCAGACAACGACACACCCACATACGAAGGATCATTATGTACAGCTAACCAAGAGGGAGGATCTCTTGCTGGTACTGATGTCAAAATTAATGACCAGGAAAACAGATTCATTAGAAGAGCTTGAGGTGGTTTTCAGTCAGGTCCTCATTCCAAAATATCACTTTCACAAACAATAGTCTTAAAACACCCTCTGGGTCAGTGCTGCAATAATAGAAGTCCTATACATAATATTATATTACTTTTTTTTTCAGCTAACCTATTTAATGTATTTGTATTCTGTCTCCACATCATCACTCATCATGTTGGAGATGCACTGAAGCCAGCGTGTGTTTGTGGCTGACGTGGAGATGAAAATGTTTCTGCAAACTGCCGATACGTTCGCATTTGTTGGTGTCATTGGCTCTGCAGGTTTCAGACGACAACAACTGGTGAGAAGAACCTACGTTTGTAAACATAAACATAACCAGACAGTAAACACAGCGTCACAACATGAAACTGAATGTAGAGAAACGTAAACTCACAACAAAAAACACAGTTTCAGCATATTCATGGCTTGTTTGTGATTCTCAGGGGCAGAAACATTTACAATGTGAGCACACTCATGCATACATGACACATGCTGGAAGCTAAACAATATCATTATCACGCAACCTTGAGTGTGTCACCTGAAAAGCATAAGGCCACACATGTGCTGGCTGCAGCCGGAGTGTTGCAGACTGCATTTGCTAACGCAACAAATGCATGAAACAACTGGAGAGAGCTGACCACAACCACAGCTTATCGGTCTGATAAAGAAAAAACTCTGGTACCTGTGTTGGAAAAAGTAACCCCTGCACAGAATGGGCTCACTCTGCTGTTATGAGTTTATTTATATTTTTGTGTTTTGTGTTACTAATGCATGAACACTGAGAAAACAAAAATCCTCATATTTCAAAGTTGGCATTTATAGAACATCTTGTATTATAAAAGTATCATATATCCTTGTACATGGTCATATAGAGTTACATAAAGAGCCACTGATATCTCTGAACAGGAGGTGTTCATTTCACTTTTACTCATTTTGAATTTATAACTTCACATTCTTTTTGTTGGACTAAGTTTTGTGAGTTCTTGTGTATACTACAACTCTTAATGACACTCCGGCGAGTCCAGTCAACATCAGCAGAGTAGCGGTAATATGAATCAGACGAGCTGACCTTGAGAGACATGAGGGGAGAGAGAGGGAGGGACGGCTCTGCAGCGGAGGAAACAATTCAATCATACTGCTCAGCCCATGAAATAAACCATATCAGACTAAAACTGGTTCAGGCCTGAATTGTTGGGCTCCCTGCTAGCTCAGTGTACACTGAGGTTAAATAATCACTGTCTAAGCATTTTATCTTCGTTAATAGCATTGTTTACTGCCAGGTGCCAACAGCATAATGAGCAGAAGGCAGGGGGAGAGGCTTTTCTTCACACCGATGCATCACCAACACATTTTTAATGCTCAAAGCATAAAAGTGAGGGAGGTCAAACTGAGTCATTTGGATTATATGACCTACAGCTGATGTCTACATATGCCAGTTGATATATTATGCATGGTATATTACAAAATCTGTCTTCCTAAAGGATTGTTGGAAGAAATGACACACAGATGAGCATGGAAATTCTGCAGATGTACTTGTGGTGTTGTGACAGAATATGTACCATGCTTAATGAGTCTTTCAGATCAAATATAGCAATAAAATCGGGCCGAGGACCTTTGAAATATTTATGTCAAGGCACTGCCTTTAAAGTTCTTCCCTTACCAAGTACACTTCAGCTCATGAACTTAACTTGAATGAAATACTGTACATATTAATTGCTGATCTGTGAATATGTTTGCTTGATTTGGATAAGATAAGCCTATATAGCTTAGGTCAAGGTACTGCACATGACAGCTGACCCAGAATGTATGACTGTTTCAAAAACATCACATAGTATGAGTGGTTATTCAACCCAATCTCCAGAATCTCAGTGTACATGACAACCATGGACACGTTGCAAATTTACATTTTCTAAGTGTTCAAACATCCACTGATTGGGTGGATAGTTTGAGTTTCCTGCCAAAACAGAGAAACGAGCAGCAAAACTAGCTGTTGGCTACAGTTGAACTCAGTCTGATATTTATTTGCTTACTTGTGTTAAACGGTTTGCTGCTGAGGGCCAGCTGACAGATTTAATAAGAGAGGGAGCCGAGGGCGGGCTGTGGGGAAAGAGGGTGAGGATTATTGCCTCTGTGGAAACCTCTTTTATTTAATTACCCAAAAAAAAAAAAAAAAAAAAAAAAAAATCAATGCGTTTCTTAGGTGCTCTGCGATGTATTATATCACATCTGGAAACAAATAATAGGTATTAGGCTAAATGTACATCCTGTTTTATTTGAATTTTACAAGTAAGTACAAGTGAATATAAGAAAACCATAAAATTAGAATGTCAAGAAAACCTTGGTACCAACTGAAAGTTTGCAACGGACCCTCAACTTTTTTCATACCTGATGAGACGATTAATTTATGAATTTAATAATCTTTAACAACAAGAAACAAGAAGAAACCCCAACTTGTTAAACAGTATTAGTGCTGGTGGAATGGAAACATTAAGGATTAGGTATTTAATCTTTTGATGACGGGGATGTAGCTGCTGCTACTTGGCTGAGCTGTTACTAGTGCTGTCACTGTTAAGGCAAATGAATCTTTATTGTCTCATCAAGAGCCTGAGACGTTATTTCCCATTAGCAGTCAGAGGTAAACACCTCAGAGAGTTTGCAGAGTTGAGCAGTTGGCTAGCAGGTGGCAGCCTGCTCTGGAGAGGTGGCGCAGGGCAGGTGAGTCCCAGGAAAGGAATGAACTGTTCTTACATCGTGTCAGCTGCTACCTCTCTCGCCACTGGCTCCAATAAACTGGAGGAAGCTTCATCGAATGAACATAGCATGAACCTGAGTTCATTATTAAAGGCTCCCCTGAAGTTAGCAGTTGCATTTAACAACTTTGTACCTCATCATCATCTGGACCAGGATGATCGATGTGTGCTCAGGAGGGTAGGGCGGCTGGAGAGGGTAGATGAGAGAAGAGAGGGAGATGGAGAATGTTCACCTTCATGAAATCACAGAGTAATTTTCTTAAAAATCTCAAACAATTAACTCTCTTTTCACCAACAAGAAAAATCCCCTTCAGCGTGGGGAATGAAAGGAGGCCTGAACACCTCATTCACTCAAGATGTATGCATGTACCGGGAATTGCTCGGCGTGGGATAATTCGTCAAAGGGCCATCTTCAATTATTTACACGTTCCTCTACATATTGAACATGTTTCTCTTTCGCATCATTAATAATTCATCACTCATCCTCCTGCAAGACATTTCATCAGAATGAATCAAAGTGACACTGAACTTCATTCTCATGGCTTCTCTGCTGAATTAAAACTCTAATCGGGATGGTATGACGGGTTGTTGATGCATTTGGTTTGTGGCACCAGCTGCATCACACATACACCAAACTTAACTTCCAAATGCATGCCCTGATCTTTTAGGATCAACTCCTGTCATCAGTCATATGACACCATGGCAACTAAATAAATTGGAACACGAAGAGAGTGTGGACATATTTATCATTTAGATGCATGCAATACAGTTGTTAGGTTCACAGATGTGATGTTTATGAGACCCTTGAGATGGGAAGATGTTTTTTCGGCTTAGCTGTGTTTGGAATTTATTTCAGAGCCATAACTGCACATCATTTACCTCATAATGTCAGCGCTGGTCAGAAAATCGAAAGAGAAGAAAACATTGTAATGAAACAGCAGTTGCAAAAACTCACTCGGCCTATTAAGAAGCTCTACAATTATGGACAATGGAATTGTTTTACTTTTAGTATTGCGTATTCCCAAACAGACTTTCAGGGCACCTGGATGGGACCAGGGACGCTGCCTCTCTGCCACCTGTTGGTAACAACCTGAACTATCCAGCCCAGTCACCCGACTAAAATGTTGGCAGTCAACATCTCTCCAAACCGCTGATATGTGCAGGATTGTATGTGTCATCCATACCATATTAACATTTCTACAACACGTGCCACTTCACGTTCGCATTACATATAAATGAATTGGATTCCATGTTGGGAGTTGACGGAGATGGGTGTGGACGCTGCAGATCACATGTTGAGATGGTGTTACAACATTTGTAAGTGTGATAACACTGGATATGCTGAAGGAGGATAGGAGACAATTTCCAGCTGTGTGTTTGGTGACTAAATCAAGTAATCTACAATAAAATATGATAGTCCCCTTACCTTAACTCAGGGTAGTAACCCCTCTTCGCAGCCACTTTGCAGACTTTGATGGGTGATATAATCCCAGAATATACTGACAAAGTACTGTATAAAAAATGTGCACTATGGTTTTCGTACATGTTGCGATTCAGTCACCACTGATCTGATATTATTGTTTCCTTGAAAGCTGTAATTATGTCCTAAGGAGCTCTTTCAGCTGCATGGAAGCAATCAGACTTCAAGGATGCTGCTGATTTCAGTTCTCAGACACACAACAGGTCACGGCTGGGTCACACTAATTGAAAGCATATAGACACATACATATGCTGATGTGGACACAAGTGTGTGTATATATGTGCAAGCATGCGGGTGGGCAGTGTGCGCAAACACACACATACATGCATAGAAAAAGCCCATAGGGAACCTGTTACTAAGCAGCTTATAGAGAATTAATCCAAGTGTAAAGATTGTGAGCCCCACAATCTTGTTTAAAACCTAAAATCTGGTTTAAAACCTAAAATCTCTCACTATGAGATGACCAGCGCAACACAAACATGTAAACTGATGCCCTCTGTGTTGGCCAGCAGCGATGGAAGTTCATTTCTCGCTCATTTGGAGGCATTTCCTGTGTGGCAGATTAGCTGAAATGACGAAGAACTAAGGACATGTTTTAAATTTGCATCAATTAAGCGTATTATTTTGCTTTTGAAAGTACATCTACTGTAGTTGGATAGAAAACCACCAAAATGATGCCAGGACACAACATTACACAGAATATCTGTTTTGCCAGTTGGCCACATTTGGTGATCATGGCCGAGATGTAGCTGAGAGCAACTCATCAAATACTGCAGTCTGGTCAGTGGCCCTGCACTTCAGAGTCTGATGCTGTTTCCCTCTGGAATCACTTCATGAAGAACTCCTCTGGTGCAAGAGTTTAAAGAGCAAGAAAAGTCCATGTTGCTCTGTAAGCAAGTTAGCATGTACAACTTACGTCCGCTACGTTCCGTGAGTTACAAGAGTGAACTTAGATATTTCATCCCTAAGTTTCATCTTTGCCCATCTGCAACTGCTTGATGTTATTATCAGTCCCGAGGTCATAATGTCATATGTGAACTGTTGTAACCACATATTGCATATTTTGTAATATTGCTAACTTGATCCTTTATGTGCACAACTGAAGGTAGAGGAGTTGTTAGAGAGTCATAGTTTGAAGCCTAAGGCCACAGACCAAGCTGCCATATTTGATGAGCTGGGAGTGAGAATGTGTTGCGGGGAGACATGTTGGACAACATGTTGAGACCAATCCAAACACAGTTTGCATTATTTCACAACCTGCATTGCCGTGCAAATGTGACTGGATGGGCAGACAAACTAGGCAAGAGAAGTGCTTGAGTTGTGTTTACTTATCATGCATCATACAAAACACTGGATAAAACATGTCATACCAAACACACTCATAATATTGCAAAAAAAAAAGTTAGTTTTGTCTTAAATTCCTTTACTTGTCTCCACATACATAGATGAAGAACACCTGATGTCTCATCAAAAATATCCCACTTTGTCGCCATAAATGAAGCTTGAAATCAACCAAGGTCTCCTTAAAGATATCCAGTGATGTCATGCTGTTGAAAAGCACTCTTGAATTAGTGTCACTGACTTGGCAGCCTTCTCGCCCAGCTGTTCACTCTACCACCACCCCCTCTACCTTTCAACATGAGGTAATGTGAATGTGATATGACATGTAGTGTGGAGATATCAATAAGGTATATGTATGACATTTACACGCTTCAACGTCTTGGTGGCTTGCATATACGATAACTGCCAACATTATATTTTGCCAGCCGAGCTGAGAAAATAACCGATCTTTTGAGCTGACTAAGTATATATAGATATATATTGCAATATGTATGTATGTATGTATGTATGTATGTATGTATGTATGTATGTATGTAAAACAAAACCTGGCTTGCTGGAAACTACATGTTTATGTCAGTGAAAGGTTGGTGCATGGTTCAGCATAATATACCATAAATACTGAGATACAGCTTCCCTCCACTATACTGTCACAAAAACCAGCAATAAGGACCACTTTATTGTGTGTGATTTTCTTTCTTTTTTTTTTTTTTAAATGCATCTAAACCATTTCCTCGGGCCTCTCCAACATCCCCTTGAGGGATCCTGAAACACAGCCTAGAAAAAATGTTCCCTCAAATGTGTCACCTCAGAAAAAAAACATCCCGCTACGGACCATCTATCAAAACAATCCTTCAGCAGTCAGCCTGCTTGTAAGCCCATGTAGAGTGCCTGTGACTGATAGGTGGGCTAATGTAATTCTGTTGCTTCCACAGTCATGGTGATGGGCTGTTAATCTGGATTTAGGTTTCAGGGCCGCTGTCTGACTGAAACCTAATCTCACTGAGTGGCTCAGCACGGAGACAAAGACCTCAGAGTGCACCAGGACGTCTTCTGAAGCTCGGACATGACAATCATGTCATAATCTACAATCACAGACCAGTATCCACTGACATCCTGTGCTTCTTTGTTTTTTCTCCTCTGTAATTTGGATATCCTATTGTACAAATGTAGTCCGAGTGCCTTGTCGTTATTGAATAAACCTTTGTAGGGATTTACTCATCATAACATTGACTCATCTGGTCTTATTTACTAACATTAATAATTCCCTTTTTGTGATCCCTCTGCATGCTTATGACCTATTTCAATAACTTGCCAATAACTAGACTATCTGCTTAGTAAGGCAGCAATAAGTAATTCAATTGGAATGATGTGAACACTTATAAAACCCCAGGACAAACATTTCTAATCTATTTCCCCAGCTGAAGCATCAATGGATTACCAGTCCTAACTTGTAATCTTAAAAGGTGATGAATAAGGGCACATATTTCCACTTAGCTTGATTCAAGAGGTATTATCGCTGAGACATCACCTGACATTTTGGCCTGTGGTGCAGAGGTCACCTGGCTTCTCTATAACGATATCATCTCTCCTGGGTCCGTCTGCCTCATTCTTCAGTTTATAGCACAGGGATGGCTTAAGATTTTGTGAGGGTCCAACAGATTTAAATGTCAATCATGCTTTCAAAGTGACATTTGTGAGGAGTAAGACGTCTCGACTATTATATTGCTATAGTTGTCAGATCTTGACTTTTTGATAGTTAGACAAGCTAGAATGTCACCAAATACCACCAACGTTAAACTGCAACAGGAGTTCTGGAGGCATAAGTGCAGCAGACTAGCAGCTGGGACACTTCTGAGCCACGGATCGCTGTGAAGGTTGAGTCACCAGGAGAAAGGATCTTTATAAAGATCAAGCTGAGGACGGTAACGTAGACAGAAATGTTAGGAGGGAGGTCAACAACAACTTCCAGAGTACACTTTATCAAAAAGCATCCATTCACAACGCTAAAAATACCCACTGGCCGCTGCTAATGGAAAACTAAAGCTAAACATACATACAGCGGTTAGCATGAAGTAACTTTGGTTCAACCGGTGGCTCATCCCACTTAGGAACTCTATTTCCTGAAGCAGACCGGTGAGAACACCATAGTGAGATACAATCTTTAGTCCATCTCTATTTTGTGACCCACAAAGATATGGATAGCATCAATAAGAGCACACAGATGGCCTGCTCTACTTCAACTAATAGAAATGTCTTCATTTCTGAGTGCAAGCCAACACAGGCAATTCACTGATACCACATAACACATTCACACATAATGGATAGTTAATGTGAAAATGATGGCCTTCTCCAATCAAAGCAGCATGTGGGTGGTGGAATGGAAGGGGTGGGAGGGTGAAGGGTGTTTAGGATTATCGAGGCAGTCGGCTGTTCTGTAGTGGCAGAACTTTCTCAGGAAAGCCGGAGAGGGAGTGACATTTCCCATTGGATATCCATCAACGGGGCTTAATGGTTTTCATGAGCACTTGCTGGAGAAATGACATTCTTTCTGTTAATGGTTAATTAATAAATGAAAGGATGGTGATGAATGGGCCCCATTTTTGCTTCTGGTAATGAAATGATACACATTTTTTTCCCCCTGTGTTTCTAATTATCGGAGGGAACATTCTCTTGTGTAATCTGTGGACATTTTCATTATCATGGACACAAAAGCAGCAACCACACCTTTTGCATTCAAGCAGGCAGAAGCCACGGCAGGTGCAATGGAGTGATTTAGTTTATCAATTATATAATAAATGGCTGCTGTTGTGTAATTATGAATCATGGGCTTCAGTGCAACACACACTAAAATGGCTCACCAAGGTGGACATGGTGTAATATTAAAGATTAAAAAGCGATACCCAAGCTTAAATGTCATGGCCATTCAGGTTAATGCAGATTAATTCATATCATACTCTATATAATATGAACTGACAGATCATGTCATTAAGTAATGCAAACTGCAGGAAGAGAATGACCGGTTGCACCTGAAATGCCCTTTTCCACCTGTTTTCAGCAACATCTACTGACATGTGAGCATTTTTTTTTTTCTTTTTTTCCACTGCAGACAGAAGGAAGAGCACGAGGTCACACCGTTAATAATATAACCCACTCCTGTCTGTACAGGGCAAGCCAGGATCAGAGCCACAGACATTGTAGGCAGAGGGAAGTCCAGCACATAGAGTGACACCATTTTGAGAAACAGAAAGATTTGTCATGGAGGAAGCTGTGTGAGGTGTGTGTATGTGTGTGCGTGTGTGTCATTGATTACTTTAAAAAAAAAAAAGGAAGAAAAATCCCTCCTGCAGCAACAATCAATAGCATGTGCTGCACGGCATCACTCGAGTCAAGGGCAGAGATGGTGCACACAAATGGATTAGAATACACTTATTCACCAACAAATCTGTTGCTGTCAGTTATTCACCACTTTAACATTTAATTAAGAACTGCGTTATAAACCATGTGCACTTTCTCACACTCTTCCCTTGTGTCTAATTCACAGTACAGGAATCATATTGCACAATGAACCTGTAAAAAATGTACATGAGTGACTCTTTATACCAACCTCTATCCACTTTATGTGATGCTACTATGAACCTACTCAGTATCAACAAATATCATCCAAACATTCACTGCTGTATGCACCACCATTTTAAAGTCAAGCCATGGTGCTGGAAACGGACGTCTGCTGCCTCCCGTCCCTCCAGCACATGATGCAGCAAAGAAAAGTCGAACCACTCACAACAGAGAGATTGAGCATAGAGTCCTGCAACAGTGTTACATGTACAATATCCACAACAGGAGTGTAGCAGCCAGAACCAGTGGAGAACCTTTCACACACATCAGCCAGTACAAGGGCAACACACTTGTTTGGTGCCATATGTGAATGTGAATGAATCTGTTCAACCATGCCAAGCCTCAGTCAATTCAACGTCAAGACTTTCCTTCAAAGATCATTGAAGTTGACCTCCTCTTTTCATTTTTCAAATTATAAAACAAAAATAAAACAAACACCGAAAAGAATCGCCTTTAGTGATGTAAGTGACTCACGTGTTTTGCGGTGGCTGTGCGTACGCGTGGAGAGCGTGGTAGAGACCGCCTCAGTAGTAGTATGCTCGGGGGTCCACATCTGCGTAGAGTCATGGAGTACAGTTGGATTGGATGGTGAGGGGCTAGATGTTGCTGCTCCAATGATGAAGGTCGTCCGTGGCCCTGGAGTGGTCGTAGTAAAACCCGAAGGTCCACGTCCGTTACGATGTACAGGATTCCGTGGGGTAACTTGGCTACCAGAGGCTCCATTCCCTCGAGGGTTTATAGTCGTGGTAGTAGCAGTGGAACGAGTTCTACCTTTTGCAACAGTTACTGTTCTAGGCGTCGGGTTCCCACCATCGACTGTAGGAGTAGTTGTGGTGGTGGTGGTATCAGGACTTTTGGGAATCCCGCTTGGCTTAGAGAGGAAGATAGGATCCTGGCCTATCCGATTAGCATCCACTAGGTCTGTTGGCACGTAATCCCGTACTGTGCCGACGACAATCCATTTCAGTAGCATCAGGCTCAATCCAAGGCCAATGAAACCAATAAGTAAAGGGACCACACACAGCCATGTCTGCTGGCGAGGCCATACTGCACAGCGAAGGGGACCCTGATCCTGGGCCTGGCCCTCTCCACGCCCTGCTGTAGCCCCTGAACCCTCAGGTTCCTCCAGGATCACCGCCCCGGAGACAGCTGCCCCAGAACACTCACTCATCCTTCCCTGCCGTCCTTTATGGCTCATTGAGGGTTAACCCTGTGATAGGCATCAGTAGCTTATTACAGAAAGGTTCCCTACAATGCCGGACAATCAGAAGAAACAAAATGAAAGGTGAAGAAATGGACACAAACAAACTTCACGGGAATCGGATGCTTAGAAACACGTACACAAAGATGTAATCCAAGGGTAGAGACAAGGGGAAGGGTGCAGGAGATACATGCATACACACCACCACAAACACACAAGCACACACACTCACACTCGGAGACACCCAGTGAGAAATGGAGGAGCTGGCGTAGACGGATAATCGAACGATTAGTCCGCGTTTAGTCCTGCCCAGCTCCCGATGTCCAACTGAAGCAACAGCAAACTTCAAGAATGTTCACAGCAGGGTAAGCCAGAGGAAGAAGACTAAGAAGTGACGCTTTTAACAGGGAGGAAGAGGGACAAAGAGAGATATGGGAGGGAGAGATGGGTGGGAAGGAACAGCTTTACATCTGTGCATGTGAGCTATCTGTGGCATCAATGTCCGGATGCCACTGCAGCAAAAATCCACAGCAATTTCTACTTCACATGCATGTATGTCCCCTCCATGTACAATCCACAGTGGGTCAGTATTGTCTAATCAGGGGAGTGAAACTTGCAGGGTGGGTCTCGATGCTTCCCCACCCTATGCAAGACCAAAAAAATGAAAGATGCTTCCCAATGCAGCCTGTTCCGACAGCTTTAGCAGAGTCAGCGTCCCTTAGCTTCCAAAATGTGTCTCTTTCGTAACTGAAAGAGAGCGAGAGCAAAAAGATCTGTCGTTTATGCCTCTTCCAAACAATCCCCTCGGATTAATCACTATCTCTGTTTGCCCGTTGCTTTTCAATCAGCCTCTCCCTTTTTGAGGATTTTTTTTTCTATCACTCCTTGGATCCAAACCCACTTTTCTTCTTTTGTGTGTGCTCTAAATTCCAGTGCAGCTAAAAATAAAGCAGTAGACTCCAATTAATTTTCCAGGTCCAGTCGAAATGCAAGTTGAGTACAGAGAGAGGTAGAGGGAAGGAAAAAAAAAGACTGAGGGGTGTTGTCGCGCAGTGGTATCACAGGGCGGATAAATCTGCAACTGCGACGCGTGATCCCGCTCCTTCTCCAGCCGGCTGTGGATCAGATTTCCCCAAGCTGTCCGCTCAGCGCCCTGCTGTCTCAGTGTACTGTCCGTTATTACTGCAGCAAACACTCAGAAAGCCTCTTCTCATCTATTTGAAGGAAACATTCCACCACAGAGGAATAAAATGAGAGAGCAAGCGGATGGGAATCAGGGAGTGGATGAAATGACTGAAGCAGAATGAGCAGAAAGCGAGAGATAGGAGGAAAAACACAAACAGGAGGTCACAGTGTTTAAAAATATCCCACTGATTCGCTCTTTCCAAGAGGTGTTTTTTCCTCAGTCCCTCAAAGCCTGTGCTCTTTCCAGTCAGCCTGTGATTTGTTGGTCGAGTTGCTGGGATCCTCTGCTCGTCCTTCCCTTCAGGATGATTTCTTAAAGATGATTAGGAATGTGAGCCCCGCGCTGGGATGAGAACTTGCAACTGCAGCAGCGAATGCTCCCCAACCCCCCGTGGGGTTCGCAACATCCGACGACGCAGCTGTCTTTACCTGTGGCAATTGTGATGCAGACGCACATACAGCTGCCTCCCCCGAGCTGCCGCTGCTGAGAGACAGGGAACGACTGAGAAGGGGGAAAAAAATGCAGGCACAGACAGAGCAGAGTGTGCACACTGATAGAGCAAGGGAACAGAGAGAGAGAGAGAGAGAGAGAGAGAGCAAGAGAGAGGGAGGGAGGGAGGGAGAGAGAGAAAGAGGCTGCACCTGCTAGATGCACCAGCACTGGGAAGCTTGCCCACCTCCGTTAGCAGGGAGGGGAGTGAGCAAAGATGCAGAATGCATACAGAAAAGTGGAAGAAAAAAGGGAAAGAGTGGTGGAGATGTGTGTACAGATTAAGATAATGAGAGCGGATGGCAGGAGAGGGGGGAGAGTGCTCTGCAGCGGCAGATGAGGCTGTTACCAGCGAGAAGCCTGCGTCCCAGACGGATCAGAGCAGAGGCACAATGCAGGAGCCGTCACTCACTCCGTCGGCCCCGCCCACCGCTCGGCATCAGAGGGGAGGCTGGAGAAAAGGAAGGAAGGGGCGGTGGATTTGAACAGTTAATGTATTGAATGCCATCCTTAATATTTATGTGGACATACAGGAACAGTTACAGGCAAAAAAACAAAAAAAAACAAACAAAAAAAACAACTGCTATTCATTTTATTTTATATTTTTGTTCAGTATTTCAGTGGAGGCATCTACCCAGTTGACAGTGGATACCTCTTACCCTGGTTTTCCTGCATTGCTATTGTTTATCCTGCTCTGTTAATTAGATTCAATTAAAGGAAACAGAAGTAAAGTGAGTGAAACTAAGGACAAACAGAGAAGGAAAATTAAATAATAAATAGACCCGTGACTCAAGAGGAAATTCTGTGGAGGCAAAACAGAGCGAAGACAAAAGACGAAAGACGTTTTCAGTTTCACATCAATGCGTACTCTCTTATTTTAATCAGTCAGTTTGAATGGCTGAGCCTCAGTGAATCCAGCCTGGGTTCAAATCAATTTAACAGTGTAGAGCACCGTGTAAAACAACCTGAGAGGTTCTTATTGTAAAGCAGTGCGCTCTTTTGTATTGTGACTTTATCTTTGTGGGCATGAGCGTTTGCAAACGATAACACCATGAGAAAGACTCGCACATAAAGTCATGCAGATAGCATCTGCCAGGAGTAGTATCCTTCAGTTGGTCCCGCGGGGAAACTCAAGGGATGCTGTAGGTTTTCACACGTCTTTCAATCTTCTGAAGCACAAGTGTGTCGTCGGACACGTCTGCTGAAGCAGCCTGGATGACACTGTGGTGGTTTCGAAGAACCGTCAATAATCACACTGGCAAACAGCCAGGCACAGATTAAGTGATAACCCATCTGCACTTCCTCTTGATGAAGAAAACACTCTTGGTAACATCAAAAATACATCCATGACAGTAAAGCAGAACAAAACAGAGGATGTCAGAAGTCAGAAAGATGATCTGCAGTATTCAAATTCAGAGTGCAAATAGACCTGCAAGGTATGTAAAAATACTTTTGTCAGATAGGCCTTCCTCTAAAGTAGAACAGTCAGTAACTGACTACAGAAAAATGTGCCAACAAGACAAACCTTAACTGTGTGTAATTATACCATATCATGACCTGTTCTGAATGAAGGATTAATTACATGTCCTCACCTACAGCTAGAGAAGTGTGTGTGCAGCACGTCCAATGGTCCATATGTGTTTGCCACAGACTCATGTTGGATTTGTCTTCATCATTATGTCATTATATCCAAACAGGACCCTATCAAACAATCAGATGTTGGAGGTAAATGTTTCCTGCAAACCACTGATAAGATCAGATGTTGTACTTGTCTTATGCACGAAGTCAAGTCATGTCATATGTACACATTACATGTTTATTACCTGATTTTCATGCCTGGAGGTGGAGGGGATGGTGGTGGAGTTACAAGTGAGACACCATCTACCAATGGCATTTTTATTCCTACAGAACATTGTATATAAGCTAGTATTATGCTAAGTGTTATGTTTCAGTGTGTATGATAATCCTGCTGTCAGTTTAAATTGTCAGTCCCAGCGTGGTGTCTATATTTAGACTCTGCTCACAGTTTTATTTTAAAGCTTTTGCCCGACAATCGTTTATAGATGTAAATATCACATTCAGCTCTGCTGTTCTCGACTTCCCCCTGCCATCTGTTGTTTACCATCGAGCTATCATATATCAGAAAATAGTGTTAGATTATAGGGGTGTGTTTGTTTAGTATACTGTATGACCATTACCAGTTTAACATTGAATATTCTACATCTCCAAACACTAAGAAAATACGTATTTTTCATCTTCCAGTGGCCCTGAGGAAGTTTTCAGTTATTTTATGCACAAATTACAGGTTAGACTCTCTTTCTCTTACAATCTGCCCAGTAGTTATCCACTCTCAAACTGTTCCAAACTAGTAAATAACTAAACAGTGAAACCATTTAAAGGGTTTTCACTGTCTTTACCTACCCAACACTTGTTATTCTAACATAAAGAAACAATTGTCAAGCTCTCATCTGAGGATCGCAACTGCTATTTGTCAAAGATTCTTTGAGTGCATAAGTGCTGTGATTGAAGTGTTAACAGTACCAACACACATGTGCATACATTTTTTGGGGTGGGTTGGGGAGTCATGCTATGCAGGGTCGAGGTGAAGACAAATGATTCTTGAGTATTATTGAGTATTGAGAATATTAACAAAGGCTTGTCAATGACTGATGTTTTGGGATGGTGACCGTCCTGACCTGTGATCCCAAATTGTTGGTATTTGAAGAGTTAGAAATAAGATGAGAGAGAAAGGAAGATTATGGATGGATGGTACTTCTTTCCAACCCTCAGTGATAAAGCATATTTGTTACTGCAGTCTACTTCCTGTTCCATTAAGAGTGTTGGGAAAACCTCTCATCATCTTCTGGTTCAGCAGACAAGGATGTGGGCTATTATCTTGATGTTAGAGCTGCTCGAATATTTGTATATCTCTGATTTAAGAGGCATCAAGATGCCATTCAGGAAATTACTCATAGACCGGCTTTAGGAAAGCTGCAGGTCCATTTACCCACACAAAAGCATCCATGTACACAGAGCAAAACCAAGGACAGTATAAACAAGGGCACTGTTGCACAGGGCCTATAGACAGTGAGAAGGGGATGAGTGCACAAGACAACCCTCACCTGAAAATAAAAAAAAAGACTCTGCTGATGCCTGCAAGGTATTTTGATGATCTTTGTTTTGATGGTATCATCCGCATGACCAGGCCTCTCAAACTGCAACCTGCTTTTTAATTAAAGGGCAAACAAATGTATTTCCCTCAACACGACAACAATCAGCCCTTTTTCCAAAAGGTCAAAGTTGTAGTTATTTGTCCAGAGCAATAATATGTGCATGAGAGCAAGAACTCAGTTTAATCAGTCCCTCCAGGAGTCTCACAAGGCATTTGTGATTGCAAAATTCAGTCAATATCTGCATTAATTACAACAGCTTGCTTTAAACAGGTCAAAACAGGTTGAATTAGCAGAGTCCTTGTTCATTTGTGAGGATATAGTTTGGCATTAATATAATTCAATATTCAAAGCAAAAATCAATCCTGAGAAAACATGCAAAACCTCATTCCGGTGGGTTTTGATCTCCTCGGCAGCTCTTGTTCCCATCTTTGCATTCCTCCTACCCAGTTCAAGAAACACATTTGCATCATTTTTCAGTATGATTGAAGTAAATGAATTTAACTGAATCAGATTGGCAGTGTAATAACAAAATACTCAACAGCAAGTTGGGTTAGGGTTACCAACACAAACATGTACACACTGCAGCTGAATAGAGTACATTTTAGGAAATGTTGTCATTTTGTAATCACAGTTTCATGGTGAATTCTACATTCCCTGTGCTTACTTCATGTATTTTACAACTATTAATATCCAGATGGGATACCATGAGCAACAACATTCTGTGGTTATTAATATGACACTGACAGATGTTAAGCAAATGGTTTAACTTTCTGTGTTCATGATTATCTACATGTTATCTTACTACTACACATTTCACTGCCTAATTTTGACCTAATATCCCTTTATGAAGGAATAATGAAGTCATTATCTATCTATCTATCTATCTATCTATCTATCTATCTATCTATCTATCTATCTATCTATCTATCTATCTATCTATCTATCTATCTATCTATCTATCTATGCTTAAAGGTGTATGTAAGCATCCTTAGTGAGAGCAGCTAAAGACAGTTATACACAGATCTTTAAGAGATAAACAACAGAAAAAGCTCAGAGATTCTCTTTGACTGTGCTGAGGTCAGTGGCTGACTGGTCTCAGATCAGATAGATTCTAATATATTGTGTGCATCCGCGCTTGAGAATTAGGCAGCCATGAAATGTTTCATCCAGTGTCATCGCTCGTACAGTTGTGCCCTCTGGGTCAGGCTGGGTCAGGTGCTCGGGGTTCAGAGGGGAGTCCCATGAGTCACACACACACACACACACACACACACACACACACACACACACACACACACACACACACACACACACACACACACACACACACCTATGCATCCACGCAGTGATTTGTCACCTCTGATGTCCTCACAGCTTCTGAAGCGTGTGCATAGTATTAACTCTCATGATTTATGGAGGCTGGTTAAATTACTGTGAGTGCTCCCCCTAGTGCTGAGGTCTGTTTTTGTCCCATTGTGTAGAAAATGTACGCTTTGTTTGCTGAAACACTAAAACAAAACAGGAGACCAAAATAATGCTCCATTACATTTGGGGTTTGGTTCTGCAGTGTTAGTTTTCAAATAGAAAATCAGCTTTGAGTGACACTAAACAAAAATATGCAAAACATATTTTACTGCACCAAACCAATGTGACATTTATTGTAAATAATGTCTGTAACTGTATAATGTTCACCGGTGGCTTGACTGTTTTATAATTAGAAAATCAATGGCCTGAAACTCACCTTTTAGCCCCCATTCATCCATTCTACTTAAACTACTGGCGAAAGCAGTTTCCTCAATTACCGCTCCAGCATCAAATGGAAATTTCTGCTGAATCAATGCAAATACAGCCTTTGTCAGAGCTCACACCCTGGAGACCTAATGATAAGCCCCAGAGGGCAGCCTACGCACATTGACTCCAAGATGGAACCGTAGGGTCAAAGGTCGTTGCGTATCTCTTGCCATTTGTGTAACAATAAATCAATTATAATGAAAGGGGTTGAAGTGAGGAACCAACAGAGAAATGTCCCCAATAAAGCAAACAAGGTCAGATGAACCCGTTCACATGTTCAGCAACAACAAAACAAAACAACAATGACAAAGTTATTGACTAGATGGATGAAATAAATAAAGAAATGTTGATCTGTGATGTGTTATGAAACCCTGTCAGTGGTCAAAAAAATGAAAAGCATCTCTTAAGGTGTGATTGCAGATGGCAACCGACTAAATAAACCATGTCTCATCCTACATTATGGTGAATGCTCAAAACTATTTTTAAAAAATGCAAAAGAGCCACAAAACCAACATTAAAGAGTAGCAGGGATGGAGCAGATATGGAACTACCAGTGCCTAAGGTACAGAAAGACATAAATAATAAAATGAATGATAATAAAAACTATAATTGTTATATTCCATGTATGCCCCTAGATCATACACACTGGACCTTTCAGGGATACCGCTTATTTCCTGGTTTCATCTTTATTATTTTACATCACTAACCTTCGTGTCTCTTTGTCATGAATTTATGATGCTGATAGAATTTTCTTCTGAGCCATTAGGGCCATGGATGGGTCTTTCAAATCAACAAAGGGTTGTGAAATATGGGAGGAATGGTTTCCTGGGAGTCTCAACACAAATAAACCCAGAAACATTTCCTGAACCGGCTCCCCCTCGGTGAGCCTCATTAGCGAGGGCGAGGCAGCTGTCAACAGTGACAGGCTTATTGAAGGCTTCTCTAACAAAATCTATTCACAGGGGTCTGATGTCGTACATGAATCAATGAACAAATGAATGATGAGGTGCATCTCATGGTTGAATTAGTGTAAGTGTTATATAATGTTAAGAACATTTCATTTAGTTCAGGAGATCTCTAACTGAAAAAATGGCTGTACGGTTGGTCCAGGGGGGTTTTCAGGGTCTGGACATGTGCAGGGTCATGATTTTCTTGTCCTCACGAGCTTGTTTAATTGCCAGTCAGAGCTCTAAGCCTCTTCTGTGAAACCTTGATCATTATCAAACATGTTCAGTAGTTTCACCAGCAGCCTTGTGGAATGAGCGATCGAAGAAGCCCGACCCAAATGACTGACAGGTAAACTAAGACGTCCATAGATGAAGCTGAATCTGGCCTAGTTGCAATTAATCTCATCTGCATTTTACATTGTACGACATGTCACTTTCTCAGACATTATGCTGATTTTTAGGCTATAAAGGCTTGCCAAACGTATTATGTCCATGATCACGCTGCTAGGATCTTCTCCAAAGACAGACAGTTTAATTCAGAGCTCTGTCGCTTGTTCCACTGCACAAATAAAATAACAAGTCTGTAATCCTCTTCTTCATTTGGCTTCTTTACCGATTCGTAACAGCTTCTAGTCAGGACAGTCTGACAGTGTGAAAAAAGTTGAGTTGACTCAGAGGGAAGAGTATAGCAACATCCTCTCTCTCAACCCAACTGCCAACAACAATGCAAACCACAGATGTATTTACATCTCAACTATACATTTCTTTTTAGGTTCAACTTTCAATCTATGATGCGACAACGCTGTTCTTATGGTCCGGTTAGGTTAAGATCCTGTTTTGGCTTCCCTGATTTTGTCAGCTCAAACACAGATGGAAATTGTCCTGATTATGACCCATATGTGTCTTGTTGGACGCTGACCTCTAGCCGCCATAGTAAGGAAGAAGTCAGGTAAAGTATTATAAAGTACAGCACAGTCTGCATAAGAAGAGGACGGTCAGGTTAAACCAGCACAAGTGTTCCAGGAGACAGCTGTTCAAGTCCCCTGTGAAACCAAACGTCAATGGTTCAGTTCGGCTCAGTTCAGTAATTTTTTTATTATCCCTGATGGGAAACTAGATTTGCAGTCAGGGCAAGCACAAAAACAAACAGCGCAAAAATGTGTCCCGAACACTGGAAAACTCTAAAATACTTCATTACACGTGCAGATTAAGCAGGGTTACTGCAGCCTGAGGGAAGAGTTTCAAACTCAAAGTATAGAGGGTGAGTTTGTGACCTGGTCCTCAGGTGGTCTGCAGGACACCCATCACCTTACCAGCCACCTTCACCATATGGCTCAGGTGGTGTTTGTCACTGATGTTTAGGGCAGCACACCAGCCAATCATAGAAAAACTAAGAACATATTCAATAATTTACTAAGATATTTGACATTTGGAATTTTTTGACACAAATTAGAGAAATGTTTATTATCATAGGTTGGAAACATCTCCAAAAATGTTTTGTTAATCAGCCATTATCATAAACTAAAATTATTATGAAGCATGGTATTAAGAGCAGCATCTATTTTATAGGTTTTAAAAGTGCTCATCACAACTTAGCATAATCATTTGCATGCATATGTTTGCTTATTCATTGGCAAGGAAGTGGATGAAGTTTTGTTCTAATTTCATTAGATTTTTTTCACTGTGAAGCACATCTGAACCCTCATCAAGCCAAACAGTTGCTTATTTACCCATTACTGATTACTGATTACTGATCTGAATCCAGTGTTCAGTCTCCTTTCAGCTTTTCTGGGCTCTGCACTTTTCTTCGGAAAATGTGTGTTTCCTCTAATCCACTTTGGTTCTCATCTAGCTGCTGCGTGTCTGCTGTTTGATGCTGGGCAGTGCAGTCAGTTCATCAGAGCCTCATCACTGTGTGTTGACAGCAGTGAGATTAAAACAAACAGCAAAGTGAAAACCAACCAATGAGCTGAGAGTCGCTAAGACCCTCTGCACTGTACGACTATTCCCCGGGAGTAAACATCATGTGTGTTCGTCTGACAAAGTTTAACATGAAGCTGATTTTCTGTTGAGTGATGTTCTGTTTTTTCTCTGGTAGCTGGTCGTTTGTTTGAGAATACAAACTTTCTTTTTGTTTTCATATTTTATTTTACCAACTCTTCAGAGTTAGTAAACTTGGCAGCATAATCAGTTTCGTTTCCATGACAGCCACTGATGAGGAGGGGGTCACTGTAATGGTGGCAGGTAATGACAGTAACAAAGACATTCAGAGAGACTGTCTGAGACAGACGTCTGGAAATAAAACATCTTGACTTAAAATGACACACACCTGCTTTGCACCTTAGATGTTTTTTTTGGTTTTGAATAAGACAAAAGAAACCTGTCAGCGTCCGGCATCCATCCTGCATGCAGTGTATGTGACTCACAACGCGTCTCCACATCGGTCAAAAGGCAGCCCACGTCCTGAAACATGGCTTATTGTTGATTATGCAAACAGATCAACCTCAGAATGAATTTCCTTTGCCCTCATTTTATTTGTTTGTTTATGCCTCCCATCTCTGCTGTTTCCTCTCCTCCAAAAATTGGTGTTGTTTGTGTATAGATCCTGTGTTCTCTCATTAAGCCCTCCAAACACTCGAGCTGCCTGAAGCTTCCATTATTCTTTTTATCTCTGATTAGGGATTCTATTAAAAAAGTAAATGAGGTCTGTGGGGTCCGTGTTTTTGCCACTGTTTTTTTTTTTTTTTTCCATAACAGTAAATGCTTGTCGTGACCACGTGTCTTCTGTAAATGTACATTGATTTAGAGAGGTTCATTTAACTGAATGGAACCATTAGCAGCTAAAGGCTTTTCATATCAATTGTCATTTAACAGTTAGACTGGTGAGTCATTGCAAGCAATCATGGCTCGAGCAATTTTCACAGCCATGCAGTGAGCAGCTGTATGAGCTCAACTGGAATATGGATGTGAGGATATTTTATACAATCCAAGTATGAAAGCTATATAATAAGCCTGGCTCGCCTCCGTTATTTACCAGCGTGGCTGCGACAAAACAGAATAACATTAAAGGAAGACACTTCAGGTGAAAATGACATTTTACCAGTCAGTTTCAGGACTATAACAAGTCCTCTTTCAGATGCTTTTAAGTGTTTATTTTAGTTCAGATCTCTGTCCTGAACATTTATGCAGATCAGATAACCTGATATGCATTTTTGAGCATAATTATCAGAAAACTTGCAATACAAAATCATCTATAATTAAAGTAATTACAACTTACTGTAAGCAATCAGCTGGGAGAGTTTCACAGTGATATCTTTTACTTTTACCCTAATCACCTGCGATGTCTCCATATGTTTGCACTGAGGCGAAGACTCAGAGCAGCAGTGTGAGAGTGATGCGTGGGCTAAAATGAGTCTGCAACACACAGAGCTCTTACAGAAAAATTACAGGCATTAACAGCAGTCGAGATGAGTTACAATGAGGCTGATCAAACCTACAATATACTACACAGCACCTATGGAAAGTATAACTAAGCACAATATAGCTCATCCTGTGGTTGGACTATAAATCGCTTTGGACTGCTACAATGGCAATTTTCTGCACAGCTGAGAAGAATTTTCTTTTTTTTTTCAACTTTCATCAGCATAAAAGTGAATATGAGCAACATCAGGGAGGATATCGTTGTTCTTCTTATATCCATTTGGGGCGTGTTTGGCAAATTTATGGTCAAACATGTTGCAACTCAAGGTGAGATCAGGGATGTGAGCCCTGTGGCGCAGGACTACTAACTGTAAAACAGTGGTCACTGTCAGCTTGATTTCAAACGGTCAAGTCATTCACACAAACAATTGTTGTACATTTGCTATGATCACTGTAAAAGCCTTGTTTTTGTTAGAAACCCTGTTTATTTCAAAGGGCCGCTGCTACGACAGTGATAAAAGTATTAATTAAACATTGCTTGGAACATGAGAGGAGGTTTGGCAGTTCAATTATCAAAGACTGCAGAAAATTACAGATGTGAAGTGACAAGTTAATGACCTGGGCTGATATCCACACACAAACGATGTCATGAAACTTTCAGCTACAGGCTACAGATACAAGTGGAGACACTACATGTAGTGGATAGCTTTCTCTGGAACAGGGTTCTTGAAAGTCCAGTGTACTTAGTGCTACATAGCAGTGTGATGCTATACACCTGCCAGCTTACCTTCCTACAGTGGCTGCAAACAATGTGAAAAAAGCATCTTTCTGGAGCCAGAGCCACCGCAGAACAACCATGGAAGAGGACACACTCCCTCTGTGGATACAAAGGGCTCAATATGAGGAATATATTCAATTCCTGCCAATATATCCACCCCAAGTCCTACATACTGGAACTCAAAGTCCTTTTTTGAGGCAGATTAGGAGATTGAGAAGAACTGTTCTGTACCCATTTAAAGGTCAACATCATAAACAATATCTGTGCTTTATGAGAGCAAGAAAATCCAAGCGATGTCACAAGTTTGTGTCTCAAAACTAAAGCCGTCAGATCTATACGTGACATGACGGCTGACGACCGCGTCACAGTGAGCCACACACTGAGATCTATTGCTCATGTCTGTAATATTGCATTTCAATCAATTTGGAATCAGGCACTGATTCTTCTGTTTCCCTATTAACAGCCACCAAAGCTTCAGATCAATACGACCAAAGAAAACGTGTGGGCTGGTTAACGAGAGATAATCACCCACTCACACACACACACATACACACACACACACAGGCGACACACAGACCTCACAGACTGGGGATCCTCTCTTTTCGTTCTCATGCGATACAGCCGCTGCGACTGTTCTGTGGTGGTTGCCATGGTTTCCTCTCATGTTGCGGTTTTACTAATGAAGGGAGGAAACAGTCGGGGTCTGTTCATTGACGTGGATATTTTGCCTACTTAATTACCCATAGGGATGACCGAAAGCTCTTTTTTATCAAGAGGTTATAGACGGAGATCTGGTTTGTAAAGGAGGAGGTGGAGTTGTGTCTCAGGCTTTCAGGAGATAAAAACTGAAAGAGGGGTGAGATTGGGTGTTAGTGGAGGTGGTGAGAAAGATAAATAGAAACACTTCAAGAGGAGTGAATGCGGAGGAAACAGGAAGAGATACAGAATGAGAAAAGGTCAGAGAGGCAACAAGAGAAGAAAGGCGACTTAAGCAGAGTAGAGATGCCACAGCGACTCAGCGCTGACATTTTATATTAACACCTGAACAAGAGTGCGTTGCCTCTTGATATTTGAGAAGAAAAGGCTTTTCTTTAAGCTTATCTTTATCACCTTTCAACTTGATTCTGAGCCGTGCTTTATACTGAAAGCTGATCCCACCAATTATAATAGAAAGAAGTGAGGAGCAGCCGTGGCACACCAGCTCAGAGCAGGCACAGCTATGTGTTATCCCCCCACCCGCACCAGATATCCACTCCTGTTTCGAAATGCACTCCAGCATGGAGTTCATTTCAATGAAAACTCTTTTAAGTCACGCCAGTCTATGTGGCAAATTAAGAAAATGGAGTATTCCATCAAACACATTTACCCACTTTGATCTTCCTGACAGCTTTCGGCAGCAGTGTAAGAGATAGTGGGGCTGTGTGTCTGGAGTGTGTGTGTGTGTTTGAAAGAAACCAAGATGACGGGGAGTGTTCAGAGAGGATCAACAGCAGAGGATTTCCTGTGCAACTTCTCCGAACATTCATGAAAAATCATGTTTAGAAATGGATTTCTGCTGACACGTGGACAGATATTTCTGTTGTGTTTTCCTCTCTCTGCTTTGTGCTGCCGTCTCCTCGTTTCACCTGAAAACGAGGAAACTCGTGCACATCTCACAGCGACGCATCGTCTCGCCTCCCGCTGTCCTCCCTTCCTCCTCTTCTTTCATCCGTCTCTGTCCCTCCTTCATCTCCTCGCCCTCCTGTCTCCCTCTGGTTCATTAAGCGGTGAGCGGTGTAAATCTTTAATGAGGCGCCCTCTGCAGAAAGTGTTGGCTGTAACATGAAGGGACAGTCTAGATGGGCCAAAAAGTGAGGTGCACTGTGACTGTAAAAGCATGGAGAGTGATACTGACACCTGCCCTGAGGAGTAAGTACTTGCAGGTGTTTACTTATGTATGTCTGTGCACATCAGCCCATCACCCAGTCTATCACAACCTTTTCATATTAGAACATATATTAACCAAGGACTTAGCATCAATGGCAAGCACATTTAATGTATGTATGGCTTCTTCATTGAGGCTAATAGCCTCAGACTTTATCCAAATGTAAAAATGGTATGAAAATACAAGCTTACAGGTTAACTCAACCATGTTAAAAAAGTCTGTTTTATGACTTTGGGAATCCTACAAATCCTTCTGTGGCTCTGGAGAAAGCTGCATATAATCTGATCAATTGCCCTCATCAATGTCAATAAGTGGCTAATTTGCATTGTGGGTATTAGTGGTGATGCTGGTCTAGTTTTGCACCATCACCCTTTTTATTCCACCCCACCAGCCTGATTCTCATGCTGCTTCATTCTGATGTATTTAAAGGAGGTGCTGTGGTCTGGGGACACCGCTTTATTGCTCCGGGGCAAAGTTGGAGCTAACATCATGGTTAACTTCATCACTGCTGGTAAACAAAACTCAGGAACTGTGCCTGGCTCCATTACAGCTCCACCATTTGCATTGTTACAAACCTGTCATTCACAGCTTACCGCAAGCTCGACTCCACGGCGACAGCTCGCACAGATGGCTCCCCGAGCACAGCCACTCTGTGTTCCTCTCTCCTGCACACTGTCACCGAGCTGACCCTCCTCTCTGACCTCCACACCACCGTTATCTGACAGCATGTCCATTTAGCTTCCTGTTGCCCGTAAGCCACAAACTGTATGACACCGTATGTTTGTTTCTATCTGGATTAAACTGAAAGTATAGTTCCACCAATTAAAACTGATATGCTAGAAATATAACTATGTAAATGTTTGACCCACTTTACACATTAGCTCTATACATGCATGCAAATGTATGTATTAAGTCACTGTTGCTTATACTTTTGAAACTCAGTACTTTTAATTCAGACCTACAGTCAAGTACTGTTTGCATGGGTGACTTTTACCTTTACCACAAAATAGTTAAACACCTTCATTTTACTTCTACACCAATCAGAATAATATGTGTGTATAGTTTGACACTAAAAGGCTCCTTTAATCTGCTAAAAAAAGTCTCCCTGTGCTCACCCTAAATTTCAGTTGAACACCTGTACCTGCAGGCATGATTTATAGGTCTGTTGTCCAATGTGTGACCTGTGTGTGATGTGGAAACACACACTGACAACTGACTTAATGGTGAAATGGGGGAATTGAGATATTGAATCAAAAAAACATTTATTAAGAATGATTTTAAATTAAATTAAATTAAAAACAGATCACTGAACCATTCAGTGGAGTAGAAAATCATCCAAAATCAATTTTTTTATAAAAGAGAAAAAAAAAAGATCAGATTATGGCAGCCACAAGGATAACAATGAGTTCATCAGTGAAGAAGCAACACTTAAGTGGATTCGGAGCTTGAATGTATCGTAGCTCTCAGCAGCAAGTAGCAAAAACAGCTCTGACTGAGATCGTGGCAACCAGCAACACACTGTGACCCAAAGCCAGGAGAAGAAATAATGAGACATTGTGAATCAATGCTACAGAAATCTATTAAGCTGGTAAGTAACTGCATTGTGCTGATTTAAGCACAAGGATGCAATTTTCAAACTACTGCTAAAGCCACTTCAACTGTACAAGAGGTTAATGGGATACTCTGACAGTGTACCACAGTGGAGATACTGTACGTTACCCACTTGAACTCAAGATGATGTCCTGGTAAGTTTGAATAATCCACTGCTGGCAGTGATGTGATCAGCAGCCTCAAGGGTGAAAGTCTTGTCTTTGTTTAGTCCACCCATCCTCCCTCTCATCCTCTCTCCCTTCTTGTGACTTCCTCCTATGCTGCCATAATAATTACGACAGCCTTTAGAGGTCACCACAGAACAATAAGCAATAAGCATAAATATAGGCTGCACTGATAGTCAAACTCTACAGTACGCCTGTTTTCTGATGAGGACTGTCCTACATCCTTTTTCCGACAAAACGGTATGTGTGTGAAAAGCTGCTAGGTTCTGTGTGTTATCTGTAAAGCTCTGATGAAGACTGTTCAAGCCAGATATGGGGGATACCAATCTGAAGATCTGACAACCAGCTCTATTCGGCTGCTGGTCTTTTAGGATCACTGGTAGTAGCAATAGCAGCGTCTGAACAGTGAAGATTGAACCGAGAAGATTGAACAGTGAGGACTGAAGATTGAACATGTCTTTGCTGGCTGTAATCAAAGGGATATTCTTGTGTAACTTAAATCCATGGTCTAACACACTGTGACACAGAGTAACACGCCCCCTCGAGAGATCAAGTTTTCTGACCGCTAGCTTATGTAGATTTAGCAACCTCAAAAAAGACTGCATGATAAAGATACACTGCAGTATACGCCTCCAACCAAGACACCGCCATCAAAAAGCCACTCATTGCCACAAATAATGCTCACAACAGCACCAAACTTCAGCAAATAGCGTCCCAGCACATAGTTCAAGGCATCAAACATCTGTTAGCTTATCGAGTGCAGTTAGAAATGCTCAATTTTGTTCTTTTCCCTGTCAGCTCTGGATGATAACTGTTACAAACTGGTAGGCAAGACACACATGTACTTTGATTGCATTTCCATGGAGTAATAATCATACATTTTCATCCTTGAGCTGCGGAACTCTACTGTGCTCGGTAATCGACTCGTCAGGGCTTCCCCACAACAGGAAGCTGTGCAGGAGAGTGGTGAGTTGTGTTCACTTTACAATAGAAATCCGGCAAAGCTTGCAGGTGTTTGATGCCTCAAACTATGTGCTGGGACTCTATTTGTACTGTTGCTGAAGTAGACCAAGGATTAAACTTATGCCAGAATGTCCCTTTAACATGTTAACCGACAATTTAAATGTTGTGCACAAAGTGCTGGGATCATTGCTCAGACAGCTCATGTTATTCAAAGGCTTCACTGATCAGTCATTGTTTCAAGAGGAACCAAAGTAGGTAGCTCAGCTGTTCTGTAATGAATCCAGACATACGCCATCTTTGATATTAGCAGCATGCAGGATTTATGTTGATTGAAGTGATGTGATGCCAACGCCTCGCTTTTACAGGAGTGGATCAGGAGCTGAGTTATATTTGTGTGGGTCACAATTGTGGCTTTAAAACGTGGCAAACAGCACTTTGTGAGCGGATAAAAAACACAAATAAAACCTACAGACATAAAATACACACATTACAAAGTGTAAGTCAAATACTGAGTGGAATTGCACTTTCAGTTGTGGAAAGCAGCTAACAGTGTGTATATGATCTTCTCTGGAGGACTGGACTTTCCAGATTCACTGCACAAGATTTAGAGATATTAAGAACTTAAGCTTATCCTCTCTGTTTTTTATTTATTTATTTATTTATTTTCAGTTGATAATATTATCTGAAAAGATTTTGTCTGTGTGTCAAATGCATAAGAATATAACAGTTAGGAGATTGTTTTTTGACTTCGAGGCGGAGTGATCAAGCTCTTGACCTGGATATCTAAATCTGGACATCCAACACTGGATTTGTGTTAGATATCCCACTTCAAGATCAAGAGATAAAAATTAAAAATGAGATAAAAATGATGTGACTTACATTAGCTGAACTCCGACCAAAATAGATCAAGAGCTGCTGTCTAGTTTCACGTAACCTTCTCCCCTTCTGCAGTCCAGACAGACTTCCTCTAATGAGTCATCAGGTGTGTAACAGAAGAGCTCAGCAGCCCTTTGGAAAAAGGTGTTTAATTATTTCGTGGATGGAAAGAAAAAGAGATAAAGAGCAAGGGAATACACACACACACACACACTCACACACGCACACACACACACACACACACACACACACACACACTGGCGGTCAAACAAACAAAGTTAAAGCCACTTGTGTATCAGGGCTCTTGAAGTAAATGCTGAAACAATGAGGCAAAGTTGGATCGTGATAAATGACACTGGAGTTGGAGTGGACACATGCTAACAGAGCGTGATAAATCCGAATGCACGAAAACGCATGAATGTTTTCCTGCTATTATTGAGGGCGGTTATTTTCCCAGTCACACGTGACCTGCTGTCACATGTGACGGGACCCGTGACTGTGAACGGATGTTTCCATGAGCATCCGTTCACCGAGAACCTATTTTTTTGCCAGAAAAATAGCTTCTTTTAATAATTAGCTTTCAGACACAATTCGAAATGAAGTGATTCAACAGTTCGACGAGTCTGTCCAGGCAGAAATTGTGTCCCATGCTGTGAAGTGCTCATTTCACAGACAAGCTGCTGATGCACTAACTCGTGTCTGTATAATGGAGCCATTTTCATGGAATACAAAGATAAACCATTATTTACTTGTATTTTACAGTGACAGTAGTAAATAAAAATCTCAAAATTCAATATATCCAGTGATACTTTGAGAAGTTCCATCTACAGATGGAAGAATTTCTGTCTCTCAGTCATTTGACCTCATTTCAACTCCCAGTGCACCAAATACGGCAGCTTGGTTTCTGACCTTAAGCTTCAAACTACGACACTCTACCTGCCCCTCTAGACTCAGTGTTGTATGCCAAGGGCACAAGCGTCGCCTTGAAAGTCAGTGGATAATGAATCCAAACCCTTTTATCTGAGTTGCCAGGGGCTATTATTTTAACTTTGCTTTTTATACTGCAACTTGTCAATCAAACCATTACATGTATGCACATGGCAATTATAAAGTCATAGAGTGTATTCTTATTGTCACACAAGTCAAGTTTGATTTTGTCATAATTTCAATAAAGTTTATTTAAAGAGTCCAATATCAAGGAGAGCATGAAGAAAAAAATAATAAAAAAGGTTAGAGTGCAGTCACATGTCAGTCCATAATGAAATAAATGCCCTGAAAAGTAGGGAAAGATAGCTTAATTTAAGAAGAAAAAAATAAATAAATAATGAGCACGTTGACTTTGGTTTATGCAGCACCACTGTGTTGTATTTATTCCAAGGTATCAGCCTGTTCCTGGATATTAGCAGAAACTTTTGAAGAAACTGAAGAAACTATTCTTCAGGCATATTGTAGGACTTGTTTTTTGTTTTTTTTTTTACATTTTTTGGCTGAATTTCAGAATCTCTCTGGGATGATTGCAGTGGACTCAGATCACCTGTGCATGGTGGGGAGACTGGCTCCTAATTAATGAGTGAAAGCAGCTTGGGACATTCTCCTCCTCGTCAGTCAGGGTGTGACGGCACCCTTTGTGAAAGCTTTAGAGAGGTGGGAGCTCCAGGCACTCTGGTCTGTCTAGGCCTTGTTGAGATTTCTTTGCTGTCTTTGTTCTCTTTAGTTTTTTGGACTTGTGTGCATTCTACAACCCAATTGAGTGACCATCAAATGTCACCAGTCCACTAGACTACCTTATTTCGGGCCATGCTTAATTGTGCAGGCGTGTTGCTTGCATTTCGATAGTTTGAAACCTGCAGGTTTGCACACACATCTGGGGAAAAAAGCCATTGATGAGCAGAAATATAGTTAGACTGAATTTGATTCCTGCAACATGTTTCATAGAAGTTGGGAAGTGCTTATGAGGTGGTCAGGTTCAAGCACAAAATCACTTTGGAAAAGGTCACGTTTGGGGTCAAAATACCTGTTTTAGACACTACAAATATGGCTGGTGATGTCCTGATGTCTTGTCAATATACCCGGTTTTGTCACCACAGACACAGCTGGTTATGTTGCTGGTCAAGCACAGTTTGTTTGCAAATGATTATATTCTGTCTTTAATTACATTTTAGACAGCGTTCTTTGTTTCTTCGCTGTCCCGGCCCGCTGCGCAGTCAGTTGTGTCATCTGCCCTGTATCATTTCCAATATCTCTCCAGAGACGCTTTCTTTCCACTAAAAAAACAAAAAGAAATCAATGAAATGTGAATGTGCTGCAGTTTTCTGTTGACTGCCCCGACTCTTCACCATACTTGAGACACTGGCATAATTGCATTTCTCTAAATCCTCTATAGAACAATAAGAATTAGTCTGATACTTATAGAGTCATAATCTTGTTTTTCAAGAGAAGATGTGTCAGGAAACACCATGCATTGTGGTTAATTGGTGAGTGTAATCCATTATGTTAATGACTGATACGTTATATCATTACAATTACTGGGCTTGCATTTGTATCCAAAGTATTTCACTGGAGCCAGAACTGAATCTGAGGACATCACTCAAAGTCAAGCTGGTCTTTTGAATCACAGCGGTGTCAAAGAAAAGAATGTTTCATTAACTGTGGTAATTAGCTGCCTAATACACGCGTGTTAAAAGATCTATTGCCATCACATTCTGTTTAACAGCCGCAGTATTATGTATAACGATAGTAAAAGGAACATAAACTGCTAATTATATGGACTCTTCTGTGCTGGTCACCTGTACTGCCCATGAAGGCAATAACTGCATTGGACCATTCATATCACACACTCCAAGCCTCTTTCAGGTCCTGTTAATCACCTGCAAAGGAATCCTTTAACTCCCACAGCTCCCAGGCAGCAAGGGCAATCTTACAATCTTACTCAAGCACTTGCTCTCTGCTCACAAATACATTTATATTTTTTTTTCAATATTTTCTCTACATGTCTGAAGCTCTCCTGTTCCCAGAAAACATACAGAATTGTATTCCGTATCAGACAAGGTCAGAGCAAAGGAGTAGACAGCTCATACAATGAAATCTCATTTAAATTATTCAAAAGAGTTGAGATTCATATTTAGACAATGAGAATCTCAGAGCAGTGTCAGCAAACTTAGCAGTCAGCAGTGTGTACTGTAGCTCAACGAATCATCCCTCCAATCTCAACGCAATCAGTTCTGTCAACTTGAAATAATGTGTAATGTAGAGAGAAAGATCGACGCTGTCCTATCAGAAAGCATCAGTGTGTCGTATTTAACCAGTATGCATTTAAAAACACACTTGTAAGTGTCTGAAGCAACACATCAACTGAATCCAGGACTCGGTCAAGAGTTTTCAAATCAAACACTGTGATGCATCAGCTGTGTTGGATAAGAGGTTTTAAAGCTGATGTGTATGTGCAACCTGCTGGAGAGATGGAGATTTTTTATTTCTCTCTTTTGAACAGTGTGTTTGTTAAAATGTGTTCTTTCAGCAAAGATGCAGCACCCCAACATATTTTTTTTGGGTTTAAGTCACATTGATGTCTATTTGTACCACCCTTAACATGTTGAATTCAGCAGCCTTAATTGCCATACGTGTTTATTTTGATACTGTAGTTAGAAACTTAGAGGTGTCTCATGAAGAGTTTGAGACGTGGGGAGGTCGGGATGGTTGGACGGGTCAGATGCTGGACTCTCCTTACAAAGACTGGCTAAAATAAAAACACAAAGTCATGATGCAATTATCTGGACAGCTTTCAAAGTTAAAAAGCTTTCAGTTCACTCTGGAAAAGAGAAACTTTTTAAACCTTATCTGAGTGTTTCAGAGGACTAGTGCTAACGTCTGGTACAACCAGACCTCAGAGCGTTCTGTGCAAACAAACCTCCTACAGTACAACATCTCCTCAGTCTGAGGACATGTAATTTTGAATTCTAAATTGTTTCATTTTTTTTGGAGTACAGGTTTGCTTGAAGGTGGCACCTCTCTTGACAGTGTGACTATAATAACTGCACATCACAGACTGATGGCTAGCTTGTTGAAAACAGCACAAAATTGACAAGCTTCTCAACTTCACCCACCACAATCCTGACTGGTACCCGATGTAGCTACATAACTGTGTGTGCACATGAAACACACACACACCCTGACACATACTCACACAATGCATGACAACAGCAGTTGGTCCAGTTGTGATTGGCAGATCATCCAGAGGCGACACAAAGCCTTTCTTCCACTCTCAAACTGAGCTGTCATTCAAATCGAAGCAGGGCAGCAACGCGATATGGGAGCTGAAAATAGCCGTTACTCACCCCGAGCCCTTCAGGGCACACACTGGAAACATAGTGTTTAAGGCAGCCAGAAGTGAGAGGCCACATTCACCTGCACAGCTGGTGGTAATGTGGGATAAAACTGACGGGGTTGGTGCTCCGAAGGTGCAAAATTTAAAAAGCTGCAGGTGTGACTTTTGTTCAGATCCTTTTAACGCCACTATCTCACACATTTCTAGATCGGTGCTTCTTGGCTATCAAAGGACCACTTCACAGGCTGAACCTTCATTCATATAAAACATTTAGTTTCCGATGTTAAGCTTCCTTCAAGTTATTGCTATAATTGTGACCTTTGAATAACTATGTGACTGATTTAATGGTGACTGGACATGCAAACTTCTGTTTGAGTCTTTATTTTGTACGTATTTTTAAATTAAACCCTGTGATGAACTGGTGACTTATCCAGGGTGATCCTGGCCATCGCCCAGTGTCGACTGGGATCGGCTCCATGCCATGATATACCATAGCTACATCCAAAATCTAAGACAATACCTAGTCTCACATCACAATGTTATAATTAGACTGTATATATTTACAAGCTCTACTTTTATGTCTTACATTTACTGTATGTTATTGTTTCAAGTGATGGAACTGCCTCTGATATCTTGATAGGTTCAACCTCTTTAATGTTCAAACATGTCAGCGCATTTCATCCTACGTTCATTAAAATCCTCTATTTTTAAAACGATAATGATGTCGATTGATCTTAAAATGCACTGTACAGTGCGTAATTAAACCAGGCCAAGATCAAATACCACCAGTATAAGGGGATTATAATCAAAAGCAGAGCTGAACACTAACAAGGTAACTCTGGCACAGGGAGCAGCCTCTCGTGCTGTTTACCAGGAATCTGTGTCACTGTAAAAGCTGTTTGTGTGCTGACCTCTGGCCTCCATCAGGAACATCTGCTTCACACCAAGAGGCCATTAGTGTTTTTCACTGCAAATTCATCTTACTGCTTCTGAACTAATGCTTATTTTTCTTATTTCTCTAATTCCGTTGGTCTGTGTATTTCTCTTCCAGTCCATCTCCTGTTCATTTTCCCTCTCACCTGCAGTGATCCTGTGTTTCGTTAAGTGTGGGTCGCTGTTCAAGACAACCGCTGCTGAAAGAAATCCCTTTTGAAGCGCAACAGAACAGAAAATGCACTCCCATCACTGCTTTGTAGGAAAAAAAATACACTTCAAATTAACATTACAAGCCTGCGTTATTTTCACACAACACTGCTGTTACCGGATGTCATGTAATGCCAGTGTGGCCCGCCTGCCCTTCCTGGTTATTTGTTATGAAAATGAAAGCGCTTCGGTTCAGAGTTCTCTTTCATATATTAATGTGTGGATAAGTGCTCCTTCTGCCCATTTATCTTCCCAAGTGTTTGAAAAGCTTAGTTGCTTTTCATCCTTTTTCTGCCAGTCATCTCTTTCAGTACTGGAATATAAAAAAAAAAAAAATAAAAAATAAAAAAAAATCATGGAAACATTTGATGCTTGTTTGCAGTTTCTTTACAGCAAATCAAAGGAAGCGCACACACTGCACACCGGATTGTGCTCATATTCTCTCAAGTCCATACTGCCATGCAGATTCACAAACACATATGTGGGATAAATAAATGTTGAGTGTCCTTTTTAATTGCCATCTGCCATGTGTTCTCCATGTAGACATATGGGATGCCTTGCCATGATGTATCTGTACTGTAAGAGTACATGCTGAGATGACAGAAATGTTTCCACCAGTATAGATTTTGCTTCAACTTTATTTGACTTTATTTGCAGTCAGCAATCACTTGTTGAGGTCACAGACAAAAAAAAAAAAGTTGTGAACTTGTCAAAGCCTCGACGATGCAAGTTGGATATAGCATGCATGATAAGGTCTTATAGTCAGAACACATCCACACAAGCTTTTCAGTATTTGGAACCGTGTCCTCCCTGCGGAACCGCAACACGAGCAGGCAGTTAAACATGTTCGGTGCTGACATAATCCTCGCTGCCCACGCATCCTAATCCATTCTCTCACACATTCTTTTCTTTTTACGCCCTGTTTTTTTTTTTTTTCTTTTGCAAATCAGCGCACTGCTGGAGCTGTGTTATTCCCGTGTCACATCTTATGTGTGTGATCTTATGATGTGTGACTCCCTGTTGCTGATGAGTCATGTAGTGTGGAAATCGAGAAGACTGCAAGACTCCCAATTACAAGACACCAAGTTGCGTAGTGTGAACAGTTCAGTTCATCTGACGACTCTGAAAGTTGTGTCGCGTGACCGAGGCATAATGAGGGAGGGCCGAGTGTCGCTCAGCTCCTTTCACTCTGCAGATACACCCGTTAATTCTGCAGGTCTACAGACTGCTTTGTGTCTTTTGTTAGAATTACAGGTTTGTTGCATCAGTGTGATAAATCACCTTGAATTTTCACACATTTTATTCACTGAATAACAACTACAGGAGGGGGAAATCTCTTATCTGTATCTCATAATTATGACTTGGTATCTCATAATTACAAGATCTTTATCGCATGATTACAGAATACAGATTTTATAATTACAAGATCTCTGCTGAAGAGTGGCTGTAGGAACTGATGTTTCAGGTTGGTGTGGTAGTCAGGTCAATTTAAGAAAGGGCACGGTGAGTTTTAACCGAATGCTGACAGTGACTCATAGTAAGATAATTACCACAGTAACACTGGGAAATAGTTGTAATTTTGAAAAAATAAATAAATATATAAATATAAATATAAATATAAATATAAATATATATATATATATATATATATATATATATATATATATATATATATATATATATTTATATATTTATATATATATAAATATAAATGTTGCACTTTATCTATAAATACTCATTTTGGCAGGCGCACTGCTTGATTTATTCATACTAGTTTGAACTTCATGGGGTATCTCACTTCCTTGATTGAAAAAGTACCTTGTTAAATCATTGAGTTCATGTATCATTTTTTTTTAAATTACATTAATTGACCACACGCAGTTTGAAAAGCTTTTATTTGTCTCTGAAATGTCTAACAGTACCACAGTATATGACTGTTTGGTATTCTTGTAATTTGCAGTTAGCAGCGTTTCTTGATACCCATCAGATGTTCCATAGAGGCTCGTAAAGGTTTTGCAAAACTGAATTGGGTATAATTATGGCCCTATAAATATAACACAGATTCCCTTCACAGTAACAATGTTCAGAGCAGCCACACTTGGGCGAGCATTGCTGTAAATGTCACTTGGATGATGCAGTGCAAAGGAAGAGAACATGGAAAGCATTTCATTTCAAGTAAATAAACTTTAACAGGCGACCAATATGGATTGGTAATTGCACATTTTTCTACTTTTCATATCTCACTGGGTACAGGATTTCTTTTCGCCTCTGTGTGGAGGAGGTAAAAGGAGGAGGAGGAAGGCGACTTTCAGCGTGGAGCAGGAAAACTGCAGATCACATCATCTGGACCACAGCAGCCAGAGTTGATTCAAATTTGAATGTAATTTGTCCGCAGTGCAATTTTCAATCATGAGCTACAAACATTCATTTGTTTGCTGCGTCCGCAGGCAACATCTCCCGTTCTACTGGCGGGAACTTTGCTCCTGTTTTGCCAAAAGGCTCCTGTGAGGGCTGAAACAATTAAACTGTATTCGCAGCTAAGATCTGTTTTGGTTTGTTCCATCGCTGCATTTCGAGTTAGCAATAATAACAAATGGCACACATCTGTGCTGATTTTGCATGTTGAGTTTTAGTGTCTTCAGCATCGCTCCATGTCAGTGGCTCCCCGATGACTTCATATCAATTTGTTCATTGTTTGAAAACCAATATCATCACAGGATCCTTTTACCAGCTGTGAAATATATTAATTTGTGTTGGTTTAGTGCTCTGTCCACTTTACACCCTGTCTACCCCCCTTAGCCCATTCATGTGTGATGATGTCAGAAATTAGTATTTTATATGTCGTGTTTGCTCTCTTTATTTTATGTGGCTATTTGCACTGTGTCTGTCTATTCGATAGACGAAGAGAAAGAAAGAAAGAGAGAGTTGGGCTTGTCAGGTTGCTCTGCATATAATACTCTTTGAACACATACATAGCTTGTGGTAATTGCACCTAAACACAGCATCAGATTTGCGTTACCAGCTGTGAGAGTTCTCTCAAGGTCCCCCACACACCGCCCAGACTCAAACCAACAGCCAGCTGCCTTCATCCGACCACTCCGTTGCCTCTGCTCAGACCCGTTCGGCAGAAAATTTGCAATGAAACATACCGCTTTGACGTGCTGCCAACTCAACAGTATCATACACGTTCTGATACAATAAGCCTCCTTAACATCAGGTGGCGCTAGTCTCGTGCCATTTCTCCAAAACGGGAAATGACGGAACGAAGTGCATAGAAAAACACAGTGCACGCAGAATTCCACCCCTGCAACACACCATGCTGATTCGCTAGCACACCACTAATCAGAAAGTTCATACAGTTAGCACACAGCCAATCAGAGATTCCAATGGCTCAGACGACCGACAGCCGACCTTATCAGACTTTGCATGTTGAATCAGAGCAGACGCTGTTCGCATGGTTCCAAAAGTTTCCAACGCAGCTGAACACACTGAACAGATTTGTTCCCGAACTCATCCGAGTCTCCCCAAACGCTTCAGATGGCCAACGGTTGGCCTGCTGTGTTTCAGGCTTTAAATGCAGACGAGGTTGTCATCCGTAGCTTTGGACGGTAACTCCTTTTACTGTTCAATTGTATAAGTATGCAACATTTACTGTACATTACTGCCAGGTTGACAACATAAAACAAACTTTTCCTCTGCTCTACTGTTTCACTGTCTCTTTTCTACTACACACTCTCGTTGTGCACACAGCAGGAAAGCACACCTGAGATTGTTAACAGGAACAAAGTTTTGCTTGAGAAAAGGCTGAAGTTTGGGAAATTCTAAATGCAAATTCAAAAATAGCCAGTCCCATGTGAAACAAACTGAACTGAACTGAGCCTGGACAGCTTAGTGGAGAACTTCTCGAAAGTGAGATCATTTTACATGTTAACACAAGTTAAAAAGGTGAGAGAAAACCCTTCAGGATATGTTAAATCATCTGGCCCAAGAAATCACATGTCTGGGTCTGAGCAAACCGGTCTCCACCGCATTAATGTAAAGGTTCAGTAAATCCATGATTTGAGGAAATGCACATTGTCAGCATTAACTTATACTTTTCTTTATATTACAGCTTTGTTTTGTCACACCGCGGTGAGGGATGTCCTGTCTTGGGTTTTTGTCTTGTGAATTTCATGTTTTATTTTGAAAAGTAACTCTCCTCTCGTTTCAGGTCACTTGCCCTTCCTCTCGTGTCCCCGGTCTGACGTCATCCCTGATCCTTGATTGTTTTCACCTGTGTTCCCCTTCCTGGTGTGTGTATAAAGTCTTTGTCTTCCCCTGTCTGCGTCGCAGAAGTATTTCATCGTTTGTCGTATACGGAAGTCTTGTCTTGAAAACCATAGCTAAGTATTGTCAAGTTTTATTTTCTGAAATTGTTTCTCTTGGGTTGATTGATCTTTGTTTCTAAAGTTCTGGTTAGAGTTTTGATTTTCAGTTTAGAAATTTTTGATAGCCTTTTGTTTCCTCCGTGTGGAGCGCCTTTTGTTGTACCTTTTGTATTATTCCGTATAGATAATTTTCATAGCCTGTGTGCTGACCTCTTCGGAGTGATTTTGTTTTCCATTTAAAGTTTTATAGTCAAGTATTTAGATCAGTGTAGATTCCTCCTTCGGGATCGCTTTTCGTTTTGCATGTTCTATGTCTTGTCTGTCTTCATAGATTTTTCATAGCAATTGATTTATCAATTCATACCGAAGAAGTTGCAATTCAGCAAAATAAAACCTGTCATTACACCTGTTATTCTGCATCTGAGTCCTCTCTCCTTGTCTGAGTCTGACATGTTTCTTCAGGTTCAATTTTCCATTTCATGTTTTTTTGACAATGCATTGCTCTGTTGTGTTCTGTTGTGTTTAGGCACAAACTCAAACTTGCCACAAACATAACAGGAGATATCCTAACCTTTTATCGTACTGTATCTGTTCGTTGTCACCAATTACCCAAAAGTCTCATGAGATTGCTTTCTAAACATGGGTGAATGTGTTGGTGGTCTGTGGAAAGTTAACTGTCAACATTTATTCCTGACCAATGGGCTGAATGAAGCTAGTGGTCCACTCTGTCACTTTGCACTTCTCCATTTGATTTTAATACTTGAAATGATTAAAAGGAGATGTGATCAGATGCAGGTGTAATCGTGCATGATGATTTAAACACTAATGCTCCTTTCTGATTTGTGCCCATTGTATAAACTTGGGCAAATCAAACTGGAAGCATGTACATTTAACAGCTGTTTTGGCTCTCTAGATGAAGTTCACTCCACTGAGGTCTTTATCCTCAATCCATTCTCTGCATTACAACATGTTTTTGAGGCATTATTTGACATTAATTTCCGCTGCAGCGTATGTTACATTAGCATCACCAACCAGCGTAAGTGGACAAATTACCTGATCAGTGGCAGATGGCAGACAGATGGATCCATTCCCCAGGAATTGGTCGATGGTGTCACCGCTTCACGGTTTCCTGTTTTGTACTTTGGGAAAACAAGAGAATGACTGTTGGTGTTGACACCTACATTAAAGTGATCTAATCTACAACCTATTCAGTGAAAGTGTTGGTGTTAAGTGATAAATGGAAACACTTTCCCTGGGGTCATTTTGTGAATGTCAGTTCAATAAAGGAATATGAATGTACGCTCACTCAGTTTGGGCTAAATGCAATTTCGCTGACATTGTTTACATGAATCTGAAGAAGTCTAAATGATCTAATATCCTCCCAAATTGACAATAAATTCAAAAAGGAAAATTAAGTACCAAATACTAAATGTGCCTTTGACTTTGCAGCATACTTTGAGTTGTGACACTTTTTTTTATAACTGATTATATTACAGGCCTTAGGGGCACTTTTCTCTGATGAGCAGGTTCTATAGCACACTGTAGAGTTGTATAAATGTACCCAAAGTCCCACTTCAGTAAAAGTAAAGATATCATATTGAAATATTACTTTGGATAAACTCAATGTCTCCCCTATGAATATAGAGTAATGGGAACAAAAAGTGTCTTAAAACATCTTGTATGAAATTATAAAAAGTTGTTTCTGACAATAAATGTAGCAACTGGACATATTTTTAAATAAATCACAAACATATAGTGGTTGCTCTGGTTATCGGCTGCCCACAAACTGTTGTGACTGTAGCTGCTGCTAGCTTGTTAGCTCATTTAGCCATGCAGCTAGTGTTCGGAGCACAGAGGGAGTGTGATTGTTGTTTGCTCTGAATGGCAGGGTGGCATTTTTTTACAAGTGCTGAAGGACCATAGAGGTCATGAACATCTTTGGCATATTTTCAAACACTTATTTCTTCACATTCTGTAGTTAAACGTATTTGATTTTCGAATGTTTATGAACCATTTGTTTTGACACACATACACACACATACTGTATACTGTAGGTTTTGATTTGTTAAGTAGACATCCTGTGTCTCCCGTCAGACTCTCCCAGACATCTACTCCCCAACCGTCACGATCGTACCTAATGCAATGACGCACATCAACACAGTCAACAAATGGCACTGCTCGGTTTCAAAAGCGCCGAGCAGATGGCTTTTACATTGAACTCCAGAAGGGTTTACTTGAAGGGAACCCAGCACTGTCAAACTGCCTGGATTCGACAACAGCTTTCACACAAACTTTTAAGGCTAACAGCTTGAGATCTGGAAAAAAAAAGAAGGAAACACTGTCAAATCAGCTCAAGAGTAAACACAACCTTAAAGGAAACTTGGCATTTCTCACTCCACCTACCCTAACTAGAGCTTAATGCATCAGCCATTTCTGGAGGAAGCCTGGGTGTGTGTGAGGCAATGTTCTGTCAAGGATTTTCTTTGTAGGAGGGATGAATCACTTTACTGTCACCAAGTGGGAGGGGTCCCATGGGTGTAGTCATCCTATCTAAAGTGGATTTTCTTTATGCATGATTGTGTTCAGACCTAAACATGTGTCAAGTGGATAAATTGATACAATGACTTGCTCGAATAACTACTGTTGAATGATCCGCTAATATTGGCTTACCTGCATAACTACTGAGCCACATCTTGAGTCGGTACATCTGTAAGCAGGTGCTACAGATGGATCGTCGAATTACTGTAATCATCAGTACCTATTGTCATGTGTGACAAAGCTTTACGTTTCATCTTTGATGTTTCTGTGATGGAACCACTCCAGGCTCCTGAAGCGTTGGGCATGTTTTTGTGTAGCTGATCCGTCTTTATGTGGATGACAATGACATGTTCAACAACTGAAAGGCATCCAGTGGCTCTGATGTCCCTGCCATGTAATGAAGAAGACTGTTTTGGATTATGCTTTACCAAAACTTACTGAAAGACTTTTTGACTAAAATATGTCAGCTTTCATTAACTACACAAGTCGGATCTGTTTAAAGTTCTCATGAAGCCGTTGGTGGAGCACTACTTGCCCCAGCAAAGAGGTGAGTCAGGAAATCGGTTGTTACCTCCGCCAGCTGTGCAGCTCAGTTTGCTGTCCTAACGGCAGGTAGTTAGCAGTTTAGCTAACAAACTTTAGCAATAGATTTCACTCAAATCCATAAAGGGTTTATAAAAATGTATATTTGCCCCCTTCAGCAGGATGAGTCATTATTTTTTTCTTTACTGTTATCTGGGAAACATCGATAGGTATACCCAAAAAAAAAAAAAACTTTTTACCATTGTTGGTCCTGATATCAGTGAGTAGGTAAGATATACTGCAAGACATATGTGATAAAAATCACTTTAAATTGAACAATATCTGGGATAACAAGCCAGTGTTACTGTATACAGTTTCCAGGTTTCATTTGAAATTCAGCTAAAGTTCCCATAATTGGCTGCCATCAAACACAGCAGACGATCAGTTTGTTTTTCTTGCAAACAGCAAAAAATGAGACTACTTGCTTTTTATACTGATAAATAATTCAGCGTATTTGCTGTGCATTACTTTTGTTGATGTAAAATAATACAGCTGATGGCCGCACATTCTATCCTGGGGGTACACCAGAACACAAACAGCAGGTCACCGGAGTTTGATGTTGATGCCAGCATCAGGCACGTCTGAGTGCAAATTAAAGTTTCTCTCAGGTAAAATATGGGGGTCAGGAAATGATGACCGAAGGAAGTAACAAGATGATAATGGGATCACACAGAAATACAAATGTATGCCTAAAAAAGCCACTGTTATTTCTTCAGGATCTTCAAGTTAAACAACTTGAGAAAGAGGTAGTACTCCTACACTGAACTGCTCATAGTTTATGTCCAAACAACACATGATGACAGGGGTCACATGTGCTTACTGTGCTCATATCACAAGTCAAGGAATTAGATGAATTAGCTTCTCTTCAGTCTTTGAGACTTTGTTCATACACTCTTTTACATAAACACCTACCTGAACCAACGCTCTGCTCACTCCACCATGGATCTTGGCTTTTTGTCCACATAGAAGTTGACTGCAGTGTCTCCCCCCCCCTTGTCGCTTCTTTCTCATGTCAGTTTTTTTTTTTTTTTTTCCGTCCTACTTGTCAAGTTGTAATCTGGTTGGTAGCCAGATGGCTCAAAAGGCACAGAGGGAGTGCAGGGTTTTGATCAGGTCACACAGTGTTGTGGGATTAAAGATGCTGAAGATTGTGGCTTTAGCTAGTTGACAACATCACATGTCATGAGAGCATCAAAGTGGTTTCTGAGGTCAATATTGCTGCCACCGCTGCTGCTCCTCTTTTTTATGCATCAGCTTCAAATAATGATTACGCTAGTTAAAGCTGGCATGCAGCTTCCTCTCAGTGGTTAGCAGCAGGAAACCACTGCCCTGTTTTTTAAAAGAGATGAGGCTGGTGACCTACCACACCACAACCAGCTGTGATGAGTTGATCTAAGAGATAAAGGAAGGAAGCATGCTGCTAAGCAGCATGTGTTATTAAAAAAAATGACAGAATTCTGATATCACAGATTTGAGGACTACAGATGTCTTCGCAGTGGGAAGTGAGGATCACTGGGGGAAACTGGGACTGTGCTCTGGGTAAAGCCGAGGTCAAACAAGTAAGAGGACCGACACAGACAGGACAATGTTGTTGAGAAGAGGACTGAAACCAGACTTGGAGAGAGAGAAAAGAAATTTCTCCTATAAAGAAAAAGGCTGTGTCATCTTTTGTGAAATACTGACCTACTGTGCTGCAGTGTTGAGCCTCCTTCCCCAGGAGAGCTCCTCTTCAAGTCCAAAAGGAGATTTCACAAATGGCTGTTCAGCTCTAGAGATGGCCTGCAAGAATCCATCTCGAGCTGATGATGGAAGATGGAAGTCGTCTCAGGAGCTGTTAACATGCAGTTAAATAATAATATCTTGACAAGAATAATTTACTCTTCAGTAACCCGCCATCAATATTTCACCCTGACAAGAATAACAACACTACACCAAATCTCACAGAAACTTCAAACAGCAATTTTCTTACATATTTTAATGATTAAACTTATTCAACAGTCTCACCGCTTTTCACTCAAGTGGAGTAAAAATGTAGTCTGTATGGAAATGTCACAGTCTCTAAGGCTGTCATGAGAGAAGACCGCCTTGTTTTAGTCATTTTATATTTTAATAAGTGATTTGAGGATGGCATCATTAAATCTAAATGGTGCCAGAGACATGAGTGAGGGTTTTTACTTTTATGAGCCACTCAAAATAAAAGACAAGAGGGTCTGGGGACCCATTCTGATGAAACTAATGCGGTAGATTGGCAAAAGAACTGGTAGGGTGCTGTGGGGGGGAAGCCAGAATAGACGTGTGATTGCCAACACTGCTGTTTTTGTGCTTTTGTTATTGTTGTGAATGATGTAAAAAAAAAAACAAAAAAAAAACAAAAACATGCAGATTCAAGTATAGTTTAAAATGAGATGAAATGTAATCTGTACCTGTAACCACACCTACCAGTGATGTCACAGTGACCTCAGGCACTGAAGAGCAATCTGAGATGATAATCCACTGAATGTCAGCAAAATCAGCGTTTCAGGAGCCCTAATGGCAGACGAGGGTGACATCATCTTCTCCTAATGCAAACAGAACGGAGGTGAAGGATTAACAGCCAACACACATGATTTTCAGATTGGTAGTAATGTTTTTCAAAGCCACAATTGTTTCTCGCCATTTGTGTCAAATACAAAGTTAGTTAGCATAACGTAGGCTAACTTCGAGGTGTTACCAACTGACTCACCTTTATTTCAACCTGCTTGCACTGTTTTTTTTTTTTTGTTTTTTTTTATAGCTCTACCTGAGTTTGATCCAAAGGGTTATTTAATCAAATTCAAGAAGGCTGCAGAGGAGTAGATTACTGAGGTGACATCTTAAAATATCAGAGTGCCTTGTGATGGTTACTGGTTGGAGACAGAGAAAGCGTTGACAGAATATATCCTAAGCAACCAAAATAGCAAGAAGAGCGATTCCCTAAGTATTTGCATAAGAATGGGCTGATCACTTAGCATCTCTGCAGAGTCCATGTTCTGAAATACACTATTTCAATAACATCACATCGCCCTTTCATTCTTTGGTGCATGCAGTCCCTCAACCAGTGTTATGCTCAAGTTTGAATGGTGAACTGGTTGTATTGTAACATATAGTTGTATGGGAAATGTTTTATAATGTCTAATCAAAGCATTGGTGGGCGACACTGTGTACCCTGATGAAACAGAGTGTGAGACAGACACACTTAACCTGCATGCTAATAATCACGCTAACAGCAATAACACTCTGCTGACAGCACAGAAAATGGATGGATAATGTAAGAAACTCAGCATTTGATTTTATTACTCTGGATCTTTTGACGATGTCTTGGAAAAGACAAAATAAATACTTACTTACAGCACACGACGGAGCTGGCCAGGTCATAAGTGAGTTATTTTTGTTTTCTCGAGACTTGCTGAACCGATGGATAATCTCTTCTGTTGCTTAGTTATAAGGACACGTGACTAAAACCTGCCTGGTATCATTTTGAAATGGGTTCTGTCTGTTCTGTTTAAAGGTTTCATTTCTTTATCTGTAACAACTTGTATGCAATGTTAGAATTAAATAGATTTGATGTTGCAGAGAGGGTTTCCATTTCATTTGTTAATTGCACAATTTCATACTTTCTCCTTCTTGTTTCTACTGAACAGGAAAAGCCACAATGGCAATATTGACTCATGCTGATCTACAATTCTGATATTTCTTTGTTTTTGTCCCCTGGGAGAACTGACGGCACGAGTGAGAAAGATGGAGAAGGAGAAGGAGAATGAGAAAGAATCAGTCTGCGAACACCGCCTGCTCTCCTCAGGGGACAGAGGACATTCAGTCTCGCAAACATTCAGGCAGATCAATTTGACGAGGAGAATGGAAAACAGTGGAGAGGCACGTAGTCACAGCTGGAAAAATCACACAGCATCCACTGCATACTGTAAGTACGTACATACGTACGCAGGCGCACGCACACACACACACACACACACACACCTTCTACCCACTCACTCTCCTATTGCAGATTAACAAGCACACTGAGACATAAACAAAACTGAACTTTTCAAGCTGGAACAAGAATAGTTGCATATCTGCAAAAGGACAGAGTTTCCCTCATTATATTGGTAGAAACACGTGTGAATCTACAGTACATACGCACAAGCAGCCATATATCTGATGAAGTTACTCACAGTAACAAGCTACGTTTCAGTATATGAAAGGAAACAGCAAATGTCCCTCATTTTTCAGTGCTATACAGTTTTATTTAGAACATTATGATGTGTCTCGCCTGATCCACGGACTGAGAATCATGAACACACAGCAGCAGTGCTCCTCCTCAGTTAAATATCAGTAATTATTTTCTTATGCAGTCTAACAGAGTTGTTTAGATGGATGATTGTGCGGGGCAGAGGCCAAGGCTGAGGACCAAATCTCGAGTGCTACTGTTGTAAACTTATTAGGAAAGTTTATCATGGATATTTCAAGTAAAATGCACATCTCACATACTGCTGCTGAGTTCTCCCATCTTACACACTAATCCTCCACTCACCTTTTTTTTCTTAAATGTATGTGTTAATAAGACCCTGCTCCATGGTGCAAATTAAACTGTCCTCTCTCACACCTGGGTGAATATGATGAAGAGACACCTCTTTTAACAATTTCAGTCTACTGCACTTCGTGACACAGCCCTTCAAAGGGAGGTATGCGGCAGACACTTCCTGTCAGTGCCGCCAAGCGTTCACTGGAATTGAATTCAGTTCCATTTAATTGTGCCACATAAAGGTGTTCACATAATTTCCCAGCGTTTATCAATTGGGGCTATGATTACCTGTTCTCTGACACGTTTGCCGGTCTCTTCCATCCAGCTTCAGCTCATCCCTTTGCATTTGTTGTGCTAGTTATAGAAAAAGCTGATAAGACCTGATCTCAGGCTAGCAAAGAAAATTATTTTACCCGTCTCCTTTTCGAACAGACGCCGGCAGCCATCTCACCTGCAACATGCATGTACATCTCTGCCTCAGCAAGACAAAAAGAGAACCTATAGTCAGAATTCTATAGAAAAAAGACGAATGAAAGAGGAAAAGCAAAGTAGACTCAAACCATGTTCACATCACGTGTTGTGTTATTACATCTTGGAATCGTTCTATGCAGAGCTCACCCGTGCATCGCCTGTCAATGCAGTGATTTCTATATTTGTATTAAGTGATTAAAATCACTGAAGCCAATCAATTAGCCACAGAATCTGCAGATGATGGTCAACCACAAGATGCTAAGAGTCACCCAGGAATTCTTCATGCACAGATGTGTCTCATTCACTGTATTAATCAAGCAGACGCACCGGGCTGGGTCACAGTTTACATGTAATGTGCGAGTGTGTTGAAAGCCGGCCCTCTTGCCTCACTGCACGAGCATTTAGGGGAGGATTACACAATTAAGAGGAGGAGACATGTTCACAGAGGTTAATTATGTATTGCATGGGATTTACTGCAGTCATGTGATCTGCAAATGTCAGTTCTGCGGGGAAAAATTGTCAGAAGCATCTGAAAAAGAAGGCATAAACACAGTGCAGATGGGATGTTAAAGAGCCACAACAAACACTGTGATGGGGAAAGAAACATGGATTACATATTACATATAGGCTTGTGAGAACAAGAAAAATGAAAATAAAAGTGATTATTGTGGACGGATGTTGTCCTTGTCAGCCAGTGAATGGGGAAAATCCCAACAGGCTACAGCTACTTACTTTCAGTGTACTTTTACCTCTGAATTAACATCCATATCAGCAAAGGCACATTTGTGCAAGGCCATTTTCTGAGTAAATCTGGCTCTCGAAGCCAGCCAATAAACAATCTTGATTTGACAGTGTTTTAGAGTGTTTTGGACCCTTTCTGCTGTTAATAAAGGATCTCACCTCTCTCCTTCACCCTCCATTTCTCACCCTCTACCCAGCAGCTGTCTTGTTCTGCAGCATGTTGCTCTGCACACAGACTCGGCATTCACCTCATGTTCTACCTGTGACGGCTGACTGACGGTCCACAGCCTCTTCCTGGGAGTCAACGATTTAGCGAACATGCACGAGATGGAAAAGTACCAAACCAAACCTACACGGGCGTACATGGAAACACACGTGAGCATTCAAATAAAAAAAAAAGGATAACACACTGTATTATGGCCAGTGAGGTGGTGAGTATACAGTACAATGAATGTAATAATACAGAATTTTCTCCAGCTGACATCCATCTGCAGCTGAAGGCGTCATAGTGTCCACCACCTTTTGAATGTCATATAATTTTGATGATGAGAGATTTGCCTGCTGACCCACAGAAGACGGCATCAGCCAAATGAATTCAAAGAGAAAGCAGTTGTGCTGTTATCTGCCGAGGTGATTGCACGCCTGCTGTGACTACCTTGGTCACTTTCTGCAGCCGTCACTGATTGGAAATACAAACGGAGGTTTTGACGGACAGTAACAATATTGTAAAGTCAGTCACGGCGCCTCGTGTCATTATTTGGCGCCAGCTGTCTGCAGACTTATGACCTTTGACGTCTCTGCTATCCACTCTGACAGAATGTTTCAGGGATGAGATTGGCCTCTTGTCTTCACTGCTGACATGTCATGAACCTCCTATAAGTTGCGTTGCGTGTGTGTTTTCCCCCTCTTTTGTAGTGTTGTGGCTCTGTGATACATACCTGTCACCTTGTGCTTGCTTAGCTGACAGGTTCGATCCATAAGTCTATCTCGTGGGTTCAAGTTTTGAATCAAAGACTATGTTTCAGGTGGAAGACCTCACAGTTGGGAAACCAGAAAAGCACCGAGCACATCATTTTCAGAATCAATAGTCATTATTATACAGTCTCTACCTGCCTGATGCTCACAGTTACACACCTATCCTGGTCAACTGAGTCCTAAATTCCTCCTACTCCAACATTTACAGTTCCTGAATCAGCCCTCCAATATATAAACCAGCTTTTTCCACCTCCAGATCATTTTTCTGTTCCTCACTACGCAGTCCAGGTATTTTACCTGCCTGCCTGTTGGCGCCCGACACCGTGGCTAATCTGAAGATCCTTGATGGGATCATAAATGGAGAATCAGAGAACATTCATCCCTGCTAGCTTTCACAATGTCTTCTTCCATGTCAGCACCCATAACATAAGGATAAGGCAGTCGGGGATCACCTGCACATAGCCAAGAAAAATCGAGTCGGCTCTTGCTCCTTATCTGTGATGGGAATTATGAGATGTATAGTTGGCTTACTTCACTGAACAGCTGGCCGGCTCTGTCGTAGGGAGCAAGGATTTAGTTTTGTTGATGAACGGTCCTTGTTGCCAGGGTCGCCCCAGCCTGCGGAAAGTGGATGGCCTTATCATCTGTGTCCTATGGGAAGAAAATCTCTTTATATTTTTAGATAAGATAGCTCGCTACCTTTTAGTGTGTGTGTGTGTGTGTTTGTGTGTTCAGAGCCAGCTAGCGTAGTTAATATGTCCAGCCAGGGAAATTTTCAAGTGCCAACTATCAGATGTACATCCTGGTCCACAGCAGTGAGACTGTATCAGTTCCAAGTTCTCCTTCCATCAATAATCGTATCATAAAAATCTAATTATTAAATCTATACCTGGTGGTGGTGAAAACAAAACGTCAAATATCCGAGATTTCAGAGGAAATAAAACCCTAAGAGCCAATTTCATTTCAAATCATGTGAGAGTTTCTTTTGGCATTCTGACATGAATGCTGTTTCCTGTCTTTCCAGAAAGGTTTTGATTCCTTTTTGTACAATACTCGGATCTGCTTTTCCTCCGTCCTGACCTTTTTTTTCTTTGCCTTCTGTCAGATGAAAAGTGAAAGCACTTTGAGTAACTACATTTTAGACCTGAGAAAGATTTTACAGTCAATCCACATCATTTGGTGCTTTGAATAGGTCATTCATCAGCTGGAAGAACACTCTACCTCGGGGGTAAGAAGAACACCTCTCAGCTTTAGAGTCATGTCACGAAGCTGAAACACTCTTTTTCCTGCACGCTCCATTAAGAGGACGATATACACAGTATATAGATGAATAAGCCAAGTGCACTTCAGAGTGTTAAAATCTCATCAGGATCTTCCCTTTGCTTCGACTCCTCCACTGAGTATTCTTCTCATCCTCCTTTGTGTTTCGGTAAAAAAATCCTGAAGCACATCCACCGCTAACCTAAAAAAACGGATGACGGGATGCTATCAGGTATTAAAGGCTTTTAAAGGACAGGCAGACAGTCGTCGCCTTGCGCTGTCAGAGGATTTGTTGATAACCTTTTACCCTGAAGACTTCCAAATGCACTAATATCGCTGCAGAAGAAATGGGGACAAGCTTTATCTGGCCCGTGGCTACACTCACACCCAGTCCTCACACATTTATTTTTTATATTTTTTCAATCACAGCACATGTGAGAATGGATTCAAAGCCTGCCCCTGACCCAAAAGAAGAGGTTTTGGGTGTTGACGTCAGTGCGAGTGTTTTGAGAGGCAGAGAGCGAGAGAACAAGCCATTTCAAATACTCTTGCTTTCTCCCAGGCATGTAACACATACTCCACAGAGAAACAGTAAGACAATATAATGAAGGCACTGGCCTGATTCAGCACAGGTGACTCACAAGGGTCTTAGTCACTGTGATGCATCATACCGCCGGTGTATTCTTGTAGTAATGTTCTCTTTGGTAGATCATACTTTGCTTGAGCTACTAAACCGTGTAATCTGTGTCAGCGCTGGTAAAATGTTTGACCGCACTGGTTGTTTTCTGATACAGAAGAAAAAGATGATTTCTTTAAACCAATCCCTATCAAGCTAAACTTGGCTTGCAGCGAGGGTGCCACTGTAAGATAATGTTGAGGTGACTTGTTTTTGTGTGTTGGGAGGCGAGTCTTGGCATTAGGATGGCTAAATACCTGCCAAAGTAAAGGTGAGAGCTGAGAGCATGCTCACATTTGTAGGTGTCCAATGGCAAACACGCGCCAACATCTGCTGACAACTGGACCTGGACCTCCCCGCAATACTTCACTTGTCATACTGTTCCACCTTTTTTCCATGTCCCCTCTCGATAGCACAGCTGGACATACTATGATGTAAAATAAAGTTGTATTTTGGAGCATATAATACTACAGAATACAGCTCCAACCCTTAAAACAGAATGCAATGATCTGCACACTCATTTCAACCTAAATTCAGTGACAGTTTTTTTTCTCTAGCCTCTCCAATTAGTTTTAGTTGTAGAAGTGGCAGACGATAACGCTGAGGAGTCATTCGTTGAACACTCATTCGGGTTACTTTGGAAGAACTGACATCCAAATCACCTAATTTGTCACTTCGGAATAAGGGCTGTGTTGGAATGAGAGTTCAAATGAGGGAATCGTGAAGAGACTCTCCACCAAGTCAAACTCACTCAAATTGCTGTCAGAGGCACTCAGCTTCCTGTTATAAACTTTACAGCTTTAGCTTTACCGTATAAGCTTCCAGTGATAATTTATCATACTCCCAAAGGTGTCAAAAACATGTTTTTAATTATGATGATGGACTGAGTGTTTTTCATTATTTTCTCCTCAGACGGATGTATGTTTGCGTCACAGTGAGCATTTCTTTCTCACCTTTTTCATTGACTCACATATTTCCATTGACTTTGCTTCTACATTCAGAAAACAGACCCTGAATAGACTGAAAATGATCAGTGGGCACCGGAACCACAGGTGTGAGAACGCTGTGTGCAGCCAGATCGCAGGTGGCTTTGTCCTATAATTATCCACGTCACCTGACCCCCGTGTCCACACATACGGCACATGTAACTGGGTGCATAACTCTTGATTGCAATAGAGAGCTGCCCTTTTTATGTTTAATGTGATGATGATGATTGTGTCGCAAAGGTTAAAATATGTCACGTCTGTAAATAAAAAGGTCGGCGCCGGCTCATGGGGTTGGGCTGCTCGGAACTGGAGCTGTGGCTCTGTTACCCAAATCTGATGTACATAAACTAATAAAGGCCCATTCTGAAAGTGACCTCGGGCTAATTACACCCATTTCAACCTGAGCCAAAGGACAGTGGAGCAATTAAGTCTGACCCAATTACACCAAACTGTTGTGAATAAGAGAGATAAATGATGAAGCTGTAAGAAGGGATAAAGATGACATAAAGCTCGACCTCCTGCCGGGCGCTGTGCACCACCTGTCACCAGTAGATTATTACTTACTGCACCATGCTGATGGGTGAATCACATTATCAATTAGACCATCAACAACACTTCAGTTTAATATCACATTAGAAAAATCTCCTTCATTCTCCTCCATTTGAAGTCATCAGAAGACCACAAATCAAATTAATCAGGAAGCAGTTTCATCCTCACGGAATATGTAGTTGTGTTTTTTTGTTGTTTTTTTTAACTATACTTTGCAGGCTACCTGCTCGTCACGTGATCTGACAGCTGTTACAGAAGAAATAGCTGTATTCCCACCTGAGCAAGGAAGTATCAAGCTTTGTAACAGCTCATGTGGGGTTGTCGGACTTTGCAGAATGGACACACAGGCGCGACTTGATTCAAGACGAATGTTTTTGGTTAACAGAACTTCACAGGATGGTTAAGGCGTTTGGTAAATAATGTGAACACGGTGCGTCACAGACAAATCATTTCTTCTGCCACAGTGCAGAACAGGGCTGCTAGAGTGCCTTTGTGATGTAAAACAGGAGATGAATACTCATTGAAGATGTAATTAAACACTCATTAATTAAGAGATAAATAGAAAGGACAGCGCAGATCACTGATATTGGTCTGGGTAAAACCACAAACTAAGATAAAAAGAACATGAACCATTAAAAAATTACATCACTGCTCCTACAATACTTAAATACTCTTCAGGAAACTTTAATCAAATCATCACCAGAATCATCAAATAAACACTCAAATGCTTTTTAAATCTGTTCTACCATCTCTTTACACTGCCGCTGCAAGAATTCCAAACACAACTGCGTTTATCCACGTCTGCTGCTGCTGCTGTGTTTCACATATAAATGGAGCCTAACGAGTGAACTGCTGGTTGTAATTCTCCTCATTCTAAATAGGATCTGAGAACTCATCAGTTCATTTGGTTTAAGGTTATTTATTTGACCTTTAAAATCAAAGTTTTAGTCTCAACAGGCATCAAGAAAAAGACAAATGTCAGCTCATGAAAAGACAAATATACAAACTATTATTTTGAGGCATGAAAGGCTGTGTTTCAGTGATGTTCCAAGACAAATCTCCCATGGGACAAATAAATGAATCTTGAATCTTGCCAAAAAAAACACACTGAAATTACCTTCCGAGCACTGTGGCTTACACTGCCAGGAGCTGAAATAAGTCTGGCACATCCAGACTGACAGCAAAACCAGACAAGGTTGTCTCGGGGAACAGAGACTTTACTGCATCACACATCAATGTTGTGCAAGTCAAGAGAAAAGAAATAAAAGAGTCCCTTCAAAAGTCTAGTGACAGTGTGAGAAGAGAGAGAGGTTTTGAGTCCAAGCAGCTCACAAAACTATTAGAATATCAAAACAGTTAAAATCCAAGAGCTGTGAAGAACGGGGCAGCAGACGCCTTATAGGCTTCTGGATCAGCGCTTAAAAAAGGTTCAGTGTATCATTTCATGTTCTTGAAAACATTTTTGTGTGAGTGCTCAAATTTGCAGTGGTTCTGCAGCACTCAGGATGAGCACTTCAGTCTGTGTGCTCCTGATTGCACCTCATTTCTCAAATGCACCGCAGCTGCGGTTTGTATTCCCTAAGAAATTACCAGAACTCAGTTCCACTTACCGCGTGCAACTGACTCACCGAGAGTTCAACAGCATGCTTACACAGTTTAAATATCATTTCATAAACAGTATCTTAGAAAAACAAGTCTTGATCGGACCACTTGTGATCGTCAAAATACAAATTCTCTTCCCAGCCTGTTCTCGTTCACATCTTGTCAAACCCAGCAGTGTGAGGGAAGGCTAAACACAGGTGGGAGCCATGATACTAATTAAGGTTCTGGTCCCTTCAGGTCAGAGTCAAGGTGCTGCTGGTGTGGATGTTAGCTCGCTAGAAAATCTATGCTACACTTCATTAGTTGTCATTAATTAAACCTGATTGCTTTCTATTTAATGTCAATATGGCTGCTGTGAAGAAGGTCTATTAGCGACCCTATACTCTCTCTATTTTAGTCTGAGTAAGACTAGTTATCCTCAGTGTCACCTCTTACGGCGCTCTGCTAGTGCCGTAGCATAAACAGAGAGAAAAGTCCAACTCAGACGGCTGTCTGGGTGGAAGGGTCATGTCCTAGACTTCCCTCCAGGAGAATGGAAATCACATCCTCTATATCCAAGAGACTGATTAGTTTAGTTTGTTCCTAAGTAAGATAATTTGCATGAAAAAATGTGAATGACGTGACTGAACCCAACCAATAACAGCACAGAAATAATAAAATCACATAAAATGTGACATGTTTGTTTCTATTTTGAAAGTCTAACCAGACACAGTGATTCTATTCTGGCTGACTCGTCTGCACGACACTTCATATGCAAAACTGAGTCAGGTAGAGCAGGTAGCACATCACTGTTTGAAGCTTAAGGCCACTGACCAAGCTGCTGTATTTAAGATGAGAGTGAGAACTTGTACTTTCCGTATGAATGTCATCTTCTCAAGCCTTCCACTTGGCAAAAGTCTGTCAGACTGTTTTTTGAGAGAGAGAGACCCAAAAGAATCCAAGTGCACCTAAAAAGCAATTTCTGTGTCTTCATTCTTGTTTGTTGAAATGTTGAGGGGATTTGATTTGTTCGGTCATATCTGCCAGGATCAAACAAATCAGGATGCTGTTTCATTGCTTTGTTATAAGATCGTGCACATGTGCAGGACTCTGGACCTTGTTGCTTGACAGCAAATTCAAGGATAACCTACGTATTCAATCTCAGTGTGTTGCTCAGCTGTGGGAATAACAAATGTTCTGTCAGAGTCATCATACATGCTAGATTTTCAACATAATTCATCTTTTTAAATGTGATTTATTTGCATTTGTGTGTGTGCACTGATTGTTGCAGAGCAGGTATGATAATAAAATAAACATTATCACACATAACATTTAAATGCAGGTTAACCAGATAAAACATTTACAGAAAGGGGAATGAAACAAAGGAAGAAATAAAAAAAAATGTACATATATCATACATAAAGGCATGAATGCATATATTATTGAAAATGTACTTGATAAATCAATAACGTTCTGCGAATACAAATTGTATTCGTCCCAACAGGAAACAAACAGTTTCATTTATAATGTTTCTCTCCAATCTGCTCAATGTATGTTGAACAGATTGGAGAGTGTCTCCCTCATCCTCTGAGTGTTTTAATTGACATTTTATGCAGACACTCTTCAGAGGGAGGCCGTGTGTGTGTGTGTGTGTGTGTGTGTGTGTGTGTGTGTGTGTGTGTGTGTGTGTGTGTGTGTGTGTTATACTTCCTATCTATCCTATATCAATCAGTGAGTGATGTGCAGTATGTGGGGCTGATTCTGTGCCTCTATCCAGACTCCAGTAAAACTGCATTTAGTTTAGTTTTAGCCGGTGTCATTAAAAAGTTTATCAGAAACGTCCATCCAATCTCTGCACACACACACACACACACACACACACACACACACACACACACGGTGCAGCAGTGGGTCAGTTGGAGTGAGCTGGTTGAATGGAAATGACCTCTCTGGATCCTGCTGTTACCCAGGGTCCTTTGGGTCGCACCAGCATGCCCTGCGGCAGCAGAGTTAATGGGATAGCAGCAGGACTGCTGATCAAGCACACTGGTGGAACACACTACGCTACACACACACACACACACACACACACACGCGCACACACAGCAACACCAGCAAGCCAGCATATTCAACTACACATTCCCAGAGACACACCTACACAAAAACCCCACATACAGCCATCATCATTAAAGGGAGACAGACACAAAAGACACACACACTCACACACACTCTCTCACTAAAAGTTCCACACCTCCCTCAGGACCTTTCAGTACAGGTCTGTCCTACAAGCTTCTGCCTCGCTGGTTTTACTACACACAGCATACAACGCTTGCATCAGTGCACTTGAGCAGACATTTCCACCTCAGCAGTGAGAGATTGACACTACGATTGTAGCATCCAGAATCAACACCCACAGAGCGCAGCGCGGCGACGATGGATGGATATATCACTGCTTCTTAACCCATGAATCAGTAATGACCCCAACCGTCTCCTTAAGCATTGGAAAAGTAAAAGCTGTCTGTGCTAACGAAATTGGAAAGTTGTTTTTTGGGGGGTTTTGTTTTTGTGTTTTCTTCTGCTTGAGCGGGAAAATGTGAGTGGGTTAATTGTGCTTTGTGTTAACGATAGTTAACATGAAGATTAAAAGCTTTTGAAATGGAAATGCCTGTAGTGGAAAGCACAACTAGGTTCCAGCTTTCAAAAGCACTCATAGCATCGACAAAAAGAGCAGTTCTGGCTTAATAAAATACACTGAGGTGTGGCTGGGAGAAGGAAGTGTAATGGAAACTTTGTCTCTGTGACGGAAGAATTTCATCTGTGTGTGATGGAGCATAAGTCAGCCATGTTCTTTGATTACTTCTGCTCGTGAGACTTGGTAATATAGATCTGTATGCCTGGTAAAAGACAAATCGCAGGTCAACATGACAGTAACTCCGTCCAGTAGATGTTCTTGTCTGATAAACGGTCGGACGGACAAACCTTTTATTAAGACTATAGAGGGATTGAGGGAAACCGCCCCACTGATCTGATAAACTTTAAGATTCTGTGACCAAAGCACCTAAAATGTTCCTCAGAAACTTTTATCATAAATGTATTCACTGCAAATCATGCAGCGCTTAAATCTCAGAACATCAGCAGGAGTGTTTATTGGTCCGGTGCTGCACTGTGCATTCTGGTTGTTTTTAGGTTTTCCACAGGCAAAAGGGAAAACCACGGCCTTGTTTCTGTGTTGTCTCTGGTCACTGATTCACAATAAGAAATCTTTGCCTCTCTTCTGCAGCCCACTTTAATGCACAGCTCCAGGTGCTTGACTGAACATGAGCTGCTCTTCTCACTTCATAGGTTGGATTTGATTCCTGAAGGAAGTGCTTCATTACTGTGCAGTGTGCGAACGAGTGCTTTAACACGTGTCTGGAGCATTTGTTGTTCTGCTTGGGTACATTGTGTCAGTATAGTCTGTCACCGGTGGCTTGTGTATCTGGTTACGTTTGTGTGGTGGAATAAAAACAGCAGCTTATGTTAAACAGACGCTTCTCTGCTTTCTACAGAGCTGGAGGAGCTCTTTGTGAATGTCCTCAGACAAATTCTTTTTTGGCACCATTTCTGTTTGTCTGCGACTCTTTATCTCACTCACTTGTTTTCCTACAGTCTGTAGGCATATCTATTGCTGTGTGTACCTTTTTTCTATATATATACACGCATACATTATGTAAATATGCTCTTCACTCACTGGGTAATGATACAAAACCTCATGTTTTGATTATAATTAAATCCATATTTTTTTTTCCTCTCCTTGCTTCTTCTTTCTCCTTTATTAGGGACAGTCCGGATGATGTAACAGGGCTTTTTTTTTTTTTTTTTTTTTTTTTTATCATCTCCAGTTGCTCTTTAAGTATATTCTGAAATTCCAATTTTCTCTTTTGCTGTCTTAGCCCCGAGTTTTTACAATTCCCTGCCTGAAGAGCTTAGGATGGTAAAATCATTTTAATCTGTTGAATCACTTCTTTAAAGCACATTTTTACAGTAAGGCCTTAAAAACTTGAGTTTACTCCTTCCATTTTCATTATCCCCTGTCTTATTAGTATGTATACTCCCATTTTCACTTCCAGATCTGTGCATTTGTTATGCATTATCTGTGTACATTAACTGGAGTCGGTACACTTATAGAGACAGTGTAATTGAAGCATTTGTATTGTTTTCAGAGGAAGTAGCTCTGGTGCTCATAAACAACATGGTTGTTTTGTGACTGGTTTCCAAACCCCCTGGCTGACTGTTCCAAAAATGACTCAGAGTTTTCTGTCAGGGTGACAACGGCTCTCTCCGTCTGCAGCCTCAGATTTTCTTTTTCTCCCACAGAGTTCCACACCTTGCCAATTACCTGACCCTTCCTACATGCACACCTGTTCCTCATCCCCTCATCTACCCACACCTGTTCCTCATCAAGCCCCTTCTCCTACTCCCAGGAAGCCAGATTGACAAGATTGCTTTTTTCACCATAGTTTCCAGCCATTTCCTGACCATCCTTGTTTGATGTTTTTCAACCTTTTTGCCAGTGTGTCTGGGTTTGGATCCTTTATTATTCTGTTGTCAGGTACCTATGACTGTTAGTTTTCGCTGCTAGAATCTAATCTTTATCAAGTTTGCAAATGGTTCAGCACGAAATGCCTTCATGGTCAAAAGGAAAGTGCGTGAGCTGAGAGTAGTCCATCAGGATGTCGGGAGAGATTCTGTAGCTCATCAAACAAGTTTCAGGCGAAGGAAGCAAGTAACACATTCATTTAATGGAAAACACAAATATGACTATGGTCTGATCCACTTTCGCCCTCATGATGTTGCAGCGATATTATAAACCCAGTAATTTACACATTCACACAGTCTGGGAGTTTTTTGTCAGCTGTCCATTCATTTGGCAGCTTCAGCTTTATCACCTTTAGCCTGGAATATGTGTTTAACTTCTGTTTCTCTTTTTTTTTCCAATATTAGTTTGCCGTTTGTTCATGAAATATTCTCTCTGCTGTCTCGTCCATGTTTGCAGCTGGTCACATGCTGCTAAGGGAAGCGTTTTAACATGGCTAGATGTGGAAAAACCTGGACTGACTTTGCCCTTGTGTGACCACTTAGTATGGTTGTGATTGCCTTACTGTATCACAGAAATATTCCCTGGGTGTGTTGAACTTTCCTTACAACACAAACCCCTGGATGGTGTTTTGTCCGAAACATTACAGAAGACTCTGTGTGGACGAGGTTGGAGCGTAAAGTGGTTTTCTTCTGGTAATCACTTCTCTGTGTGCGCTTCAGCTTTCAGGACATTTTTATTTATTTTTTTTATTTAATTACTAAGATGCCAAAAGGTACCAACAGATGAACACATTTTCGTCTGATATAAAAGTAGCTAATTCCTTTTAGTCTGCTAAAGCTCATCTCACTGCAGTTTGTGGTTTCTGAAGGTGGTAAATAAAAAGCACGCTGCCTGCCAAGCTCAACACAGATTACCTTGGAACCACAGCACAGTGGAAATGTGTTTGCATAAAATGTGCTCTTGAAGACAATAGAGTCAGACTCAGTCGCCTCAGCAAACGCAGCTCTATTTACTAATTATATTTCCAAAGCAGGTGACTTGTTTTTAATTATTCATCATGCAAACTTTTTCACCTCGAAACTTGCATTTATATAAACCTGTTTCTCTCTCCTTTTGGATGTCTGCCTTAACAAGCTCTCTGAAATACAATATAATGTAATATTTAAGCCAGAGCAACAACAGGCTCATGGCCACTGTCAAGTCTGCCACATTATAGCAGTTTACATAATTGGTTTGGAGGAGACGTCTTCTCTCTCAGTGCTGTGAACATTCAGGCTCTGCTGCTGATTCAAACGTGTCCTGACATTTGGAGCCGAGCTGCATTGGATGAAATATAAATCAATTTGAAGCCGGCAGATGTGCGAACCAAAATGAGATGAGATGTAACATTCTTACTTTCTGAAAGTCTTTATGAAAGTGTGCCCGGGAAAAAAAAAGACACTGAAAAAACCCAAACGGCTCAGTCCCCGTTGTTATTAGCCCGCTGGATCTCAAACTTTTTCCCGGCAGAAAGCCAAAAAAAGTTGAAGTACTAAGCGAGGATCCAAGTGTAGATATCTACATTTCAACAATACGTGTCATGTTCACGTCACATGAATATCAGCTGACATTCATGCAACCCAAATCACCAGAATGAATGTTTTAAAGTGTATTTCTGCAGAGCCACAAATGAGTTTAACCTCAGCTGTTTCTTTTTGTGTCAGCTTTACCTTTCTTCAGGGTCAATTTACATTTCATTACCCTCGTCACAACGCTGTGCTTATGGTCTGGTTAGAGGGGATTGTGCTGGAGCTGCAAAGCCAGTAAATAGATTTCAACGCTGTTATTCTCAGCAACAAACCACTGGGATGTATTTACACACTGTGGTACATCCACAGCTGTGTGTGGCAGCGTACCTAACCCTAACCAGACCCTAAGTTCTGCATTGTCACAATATAAACAAAAAAAAATTAACCTAAAGATGCGTAACGCTGCAACATAAAGACGTGAAAGGTTTCAACACATCCTTGGTTCCTAACATTTATTTACCATTGGGTATGAATTGTAATAAAATAGAGGTCAGCACATTAACATCTGCAGATTGTCTGTTATTTCCTTCCCAATACACAAATCAATCCAGCTAAGTTTCTGATTTTCCTCTGGTCATCCACGTCTACACACTCCGCAGCGGTTCGGTGCCACCTCGGGGGGGTTTGGCTCCCGTTTGGAGAAGCACTGCATTAGCCAGCGACGGGGTATAAAAGGCTCTCTCACGCTGGCTGGAGTGACAAACTATTAGTTCTTCTCTTCTCGCCTGCTGTCATCAGAGCCCATATCACTTCACACATCCACGTCTGTCTGATATTGTCCAGCCTTGCTTCAATTCCCCAGGTGCCACAGAGAGAGATAGGCAATCGCATAATGGATTTAGAAAAAAAAATGAGCTGAAAAATAGGCAGGGTAGGATTTGGACTGTTGATAACGCTTTAATTGAGGGAACTAATGCAGATTTAGTCATTTTCCCTCTGCCGAAAAAGCTTAAAGGGACACTTCACAGATTTTAGTTGAATAGTGACTATTATTCAGCCTGCGATACAGTTGTATAATATCTTCCATGGCTCTAGAATAAAACAATCCAGACTTCACGAGGGGTCATTCAGGTTTTATATCAGAAAGCCTGTTTCAGAACCTGCACGGGTGTTTACCAACCAGAGATGAGGAAGATCCAGTATGTTTGATGTTTGACCCATTCTGGCAAATTTTCCCGCCTTCGCTGCTTAAATTTTCACTATTTGCGTCATTCTTCTTCTGATGTTTGAGGACAACCCTGCACCACAGAGGACGCATACCGTACTTGAATGGGAATATGGATCATCAGTTTAAACTTGAGACGCTTTTCTGAGACAGGAAATTCCTTTTGCTTGTGCGTTCATGCTTGAATTGCAGCACCAACCACCACTTACACTCATCACAACACACCTCATTAAGGTTTTGGAAAACCACGCTTTAACTTGTTTCCCACCCGCCCGCCGGCGGGCGATTTCAGATAACTGACTGTTTTCTACACTCGCTTCAACTTTCATCATTACGGACATACTATACGTCGTTGGAAAGGGTAGAATCTCAGCAATTCATTCATCCAGTTGATTTTGCAGAAATCATGAGCACTAAACCATAAATAATTGATATTTACCAGCATGGTAAACGTGAGATACAAGAAACGCACGGCGACTCCCTACCTTTGACGCGGCCATAAAGCCGTAATCTGTGTCCGATCCTCAATTATTTATATTCCAGTTGTCCGTAAGAATCCACTGATCAAAAGCATCACAATGGTTTTTCATAAAATTATTCCAGCTTGTGAATATCGTCCTGTAAAGTCCATTTGTTTACCGTCTACCGACTTTGTTTGTCAAATAAAATCCAGACTTCGCCGGCCGTATGTTTATTTTCTCTAGTTCCTGTATTGTGTTGTTGGGTGTGCTTGTTTTCATCACTTTGCTGGCTACAAAATAAAAGTGTCCCCATCTTTCTCTGTTCAGTTTTCACCCCAGCACAGCCGGTGAAGTACATGGAGCGCTCCTTGTTTAAAGGGCCAATCGGCTTTGTCTATTGTTTTTTGCCGCCTTAGTACAGGGATAGCGTTTTGGCTATCAACATGTCAATCACTCAGGCTTCTAGCCAATTATTTTACCTTTCCAACGATGGTGGGCGTGCCCAGGTCCGTGTTGTACAAGCCGAGGACTATCGCTGCGTCTGGCAGCTAGCGGGCTAACTTTGCGCAGCAGACGCACTGGCACCGGACATTTAAATTTTAATGGACGGCAGTTTTCACAGTTTACAATGGCGAAATCCACAAAAAACACTAAATATGTCCGAGAAGAAGACCTGGAATGGATCATGGCATCATCTGATGAAACTGAAGACAGTGAGTAGGACTCTGAGAGAGAGGAAATGTTTGCTAAGGGCCTCGACGACATCTTAGATCGGTGAGTAACGTTATCATTGATGATGTTTGATTTATTTATTTAGCCATGAGTGAGATTTGAATGAAAGTTAGTGGGAAGGGGTTCTTATGCTTACAGTGAAGAGTACAGTATACATTAGCATTTCATAAATGACGCTAAATGTTTAGGGCCCCAGGGGCTAATTAGCCTAGCTAGCTAGCCTCAACTACTCACCCAAAGCTATGTAATCCTTGTAATTCTGTTCTATGATGTAATTCTCTTTGAGCCTCTAATTCCTTTTTATTTAGATTTTTTTATCAAGCTTGTAAACAAATTGAATTAGATCTTTTTCACTGACCAGACACTGGGAATATTCCCCCAATTCAATTATTCTGTTTATGTACGGTTACTTTTCCTGATGTTTTTGTGTAATATGTAATATCATATATCTGTGTTTATTTATTTCCTATGTAAATAGCACCCTATTGAATTGCATTTATATATTTTTTCATTATATTTGGTAACATTTGTGCATTGCATTGTGTTTTGTAGGTCACAGTCTGAAGACAGTGACGTGGATTGGGAGCCTGAAAGTGAGGCAGTCAGACGCCCAACCCCCTCTCCTGCTGAAGACGGTCATCAGAAGTGCCAACGATCCTCCTCTGCATCCACCAGTGCTACCTCCCCCGCTGCGCACATACAGTATTAGTATATTGAAAGATAATAAAATCCTTGTTTGAAATTCACTTCAGTATGTCATTTTTGTATAATGGTTACTATTCTGTAGTGTCTTGTCGCATGACAATATCTCAATATGGCCACCTAGAAGTGTGTGGAAACCCCTCCGACCACCCATCAAATGAATGTGTGAAAACATTATGTTTTGAATCATGGAGGAAGGCTTTATAGTCACCAAAATGCTTCAGTAATGTTTCCAGTGTCACAGAAGTGAGAAAAAGCATTTGGCACAATTTGGCCATTTGGAGACGTTTTGGAGAGGTTTGTGGACGCCAGTGACACCACAAACTAAAAACTCCATAACTCCCATAAGGTTAGGCCTAGAAGTCTGAAATTTCATCCAGGTGTAGTTGACAAGATGTAGAAGGTATGTGGTATATTGCCATATGCCTTACCTAAAGCACATCTGAGTTATTGTTATTCAAAAATGACCTATTTTTTTTCGAAGAAAAAAAAAATGTTTTAGAGCCATGTTTGAACTGATGTCATTTAGGTTGTGTGTATGGTACATGCTAGGTAAGCACATTGTCAGAAACTAGAGGTTCTCAGCTTTCAGTGAAGTATCATACATCCATCTGGGACTAGTAGTTGTTGTGTTATAAGCTTTTCCATTTCGGTATGCTAATTAGGCGAAAATTACCAACAAAGGTGGGTGCGAAGGGGTTAAACACAACATGCATCAAAAAAAAACAAAAAGGCAAACGCTAAGCCAGCTGCAGTCACACTGTCGAGCGAGTGATTCGGTTTGTTGGAACACAGCAGCCACACAAAGCTACTCTGAGCTACGCACTCCCACGGCAAAGTACTTCGTGACAAATTTGTGAAACAGCTTGTGAATTTCTAATTGCCACTTGATCAGCAGGAATTTTTTGAATCAGTGCCTTAATCTGCCTCTGCACACGTGTCATGTCTGCCAGATCCCATGTACCCCCTCTTCTCTGACAGCGTGGTACACGGGATATAACGTGATTAGACGTGACCCTGAACAGTATGTAATGACATTAGTGGATGGCAGAGGATACGGCACAGGTGGGGCTGACAGGTCGGATTGAGGGAGTGTGTTGTGTATTCTTCATATCATGGCTGCATGCTGGAGGCGTAAAAGTTGATCTGCTCCAAACGTGTGATGTACACCATCAAAAGACTTTTTACACCTGCCCTTGTATCGACATTTCTTCTGCATCTCATGTAAATCTGTCACGAAGCAGCAAAAGTAGGAATGTAAAACTTGTCAGCAGTGATTCTCTGTGAGACGAGCATTTCAAACTGACCTTTCAGACTTGTGAATTGTTTGGGAAGAGGCAGAGATGCATTAGACTCCTTTTTTTTTTTTTTTGTAACAGACAGGGTCATAAAAATTCTATCATCTGGTTTACTCAGTACCGGGCACTTCTCCAAAGTGCCAGAGGCCGGCGAAGGCGACCATATATAACAGGCTGCAGTCAGGTCAAGTGTGTGATGAGCATGAAGACACAGATGAGCTTCTGTCAGACAGTTTCTGATAATTCTTTGTGTGTCTGGGTGGCCGGTCCCAGATGATCTTCCAGGTGAAGAAGCTGGCTCTAAAGGTGCTGGGATGATGTGGTTAAACATTGTCTGTGAGGCCGGTCAGATGTATTGACAAATTCTGGGAAATAACCTTCCAATTCATCATTTCTGGACATTCCTGCAGTCTGTGCATGCTCCCTAAACACCTGTAACTCCTGTGCTATTGTGTTGTTTGATAAAAGTGCACATTTTAAAGTGGCTCTGTTTCCCCCCCACACCACTCCGAAGCACACCTGTGCTCTAATCATGCTGTTTAACCAGCCGATGTGCCACACTTGTCAGGTGGATGGATTATCTTGGCAGAGGGGAAGTCAACACTAACACAGATCTTAACAAATGTGAGCTCAAAAACTCAGAGATATGATTTTTTTTTGCCATGAAAATAAGTCATAAATCGTTCACTCACTGACCAGCACAGCAGCTGACAGGTTATTAAACTGTTTAAATAAATATAGACGGCATATTACACTGTGTTGGTGTCTACAGTGAAATAGAATAAACAGGGGATTTTTTGAAATCTTATAAAACAACCATGTAATCCATCTAAACCAAGGTAGTTTAGGAGCGCCTTTCAGTTCTCCTGCCTACTCATATATTGTTTTGACTTGGCACGATGCAGAGCTGGAGAGGAGAGCATGCCTGCTGAAACAAGACACCCATCAAACTGTAATTATCACAGAGAGATTGCATGTGTACACACCAGCTGACACAATTAAGGTGACAGAGGGACTAAAAAAATAAAGAAAGAAAGAATATCAGCATTTAATAATCTTTTTGAGCTAATGTTTATTTCCATCATGTTCCTCATTTTCTTGGTGCAAAAGCAATTTTGAATTCAAGGGAAGATCGAAGAGATACAGAAGCCTTACAGCACCAGCTGTGTGCTACACTGTACAGGATGTGTGTATGAGCAAGCTGTGTGTGTGTTCTTGTGCATCCATAGTGGCTCATTTACACGTATCCCTACCAACAGTTACCAGTTGAAAAAAGAAAAAGCCCAGCTGAACTGCCATGTCATCAATTAAGTCAACGCTGAGTCTCCGTCCCTGAACACACAGGCGGTAATAATATACATTAAGAACTGCCTGTCTGGGATGAGAGCATTAGCGTCCCCACCCGGCTCGGTGGCATTAGCATTAGCATAGTTGGGAGGGCTCGGTTCCACGGAGCAGACCCTGCAACGAGAAGATAAGGATTGTACAGACGGCACACAGTAAAGGTCTGCACAGTCCTCCCTCCACACATGCTAATATTTCCGCCTCCTTCCATCCTGCTGACTCTGAAACATCCAGCTGGCCCGGGGAGAGGAGGCATTAAAAATATCTCTACCATTACAAGCAATATAAAACATGCACATGGGGGCACTTGCACATGCACAAACACATTTTTTAAATGTGTGTCTGCATCCACACGCGCTCTCCCAAACACCATTACTCTGCATAATGACTGTGAATCGATTGGAGGAAAAGTGGCTGCAGGAATCTCTGTCTTAATAGAGCTTATTTCTGCGATGCTTGATAGTCTGTGGGGCTCGTAGTTTTACAGTTGTGGCATCATATCTTCATTAGCTGATCTGCTGTTACAAGGACCTGCCGTTGTTAATTGTCTGACTAATCACAGGTCTTATTTCTATGGCTTTTCTTATAGGCATTTTGTCATCGTAGGTGTAATTCAGTCAACATTTTTTTTTTGTTTTTTCGCAAGATTTACCAACCCAATCACCAGAATAGATGTTAGCTAAGTACATTTCTGCAAACCCCAGATAAGTGGATTTGTTTTTGTATGTGTTCAGTTTTCTATTACATGTTAGGATGATGCTGTGCTTAAAATCTGGTGAGGTTTAGGCACAAAAGCTCTTTGTTAGGGTGAGGTTTTGGATGATAACACCTGTGTTGGTTGCCACAATGATGGCTGGACATTTCTCAGAGGTCTCCTGAAAAAATACCCAGTGATGATCTACTTACAAATGTTGAAATGGAGTCTCGAACTGCCGTCAGTGTTTCTCTCCTGTAACTCCACCACCATCTCCTCCCTCTCCCAATATGAGAAGTTTTGCATGAATCTCAATGTTGTACTTTGACATTAATAATGCCATGGTTGCCCCGTGTACAAAGCAACTTCACTGTGGCCCCTTATTGAGTTCCTGGTTTGATCACAGTGCTGTTTTATATCTGGGGAAAATAAAGAAGTGAGACCAGATTTTTTTGGTAGGGTCATAAAACACACTGTCCTTCCTAAGTGTGTCATTCACACAACCAAACGCAGCCACAGAGACAGACAGGCAGCCATTAAACTACAGCCATGGGATTTTTATATTTTCTAACGTCATGTAAATTACAGCTTTTATCCTTCTGACTGACACTAGTGATCATCTCAAGTTTTGTCTGACACTTGACTGACATGAAGAACGGCTCTCACATCCGTCTGGTCCTGTACCACATATCTGACCCACCGAAAGGCTCCATTCAAAGACTTTCTGTTCCTTTTGCTCGCGGTGCCTCTGAGCTACGACACTGTGAGCCTGAACATGATTTCAACACTGAGAGAGGGGTTGTGGATGCAGATTTGTCTGTGAAGGTTAAGAAACGGTTTCAGTTGACATTATTGTTGCATTCACACACACTGGACTGTTTTTTTGTTTGTTTTTTTGTCCCACCAGGTATTACTTAGAATCTAATTAGACCGCAGCAGGAGGGAAAAAGGCATTTAAATGAGCTAATCTGAGCTTTTTCAGGGTCCACTGTACAAACATCAGACCCGGTCGTGTCTAATGCACCTGCAATAAAATGAATTAGTATTCAAAATCAGAACTGTAATGAATCTTTAGTCCTAGTTTTGTATTACACCAATTAATATTGTCTATTTTGTGTCTTCCTTCTGTCATCAACCTGATCTTTCTCTGTATCTGTGTTGTACATTATTGCTACCCATTCATTTCTACATCATAGGTAACAGGGAGTGACGCATTCTCGCTTTGCAAAAATTAAAGTATGATTGAACGAGATGGGGGACAGAACTCGCCTCTCGATCAAGCAATATTGTTTGTTTAAATCTCTCGTTTCCTGTGAGAGAGTGCAGTAAAATGCTTCATAAAACAATGTATAATCCCCAGCACACTTAGCAGCTGGGTTATTTTTAATTTATGCTCGTAGCCCTTCCCACGCTATTTCCTGTCCCCTTCGCTTTTTGGCACAAAATGTGAGAGGATTTCACCAGGTAGAAGCACATGTGCACATGTTCTATATTGTCTTTGCATAATTTTGGAACAATGAGCTTTTCCTTGAATTTCTTTGTAGCTGATTCAGTTCCATAGGCTTTTCATGGCTCTCGTCATGATTTGATTGTTTATCTGCACTGATTTTTTATTTATTTATTTATTTATTTATTTATTTACGTGAGGAGCTCAGGTGGCTCTGTGAAAAAAAATCAGGTGTACTAGGAGGATAAAAAGGACAGTGTTCTGCAAACCCATTTACTTTATGTAGGTAGCCTTGCCCACCACATTAAGTAGAAAAGGGATCCTTGGCTGTATGAGGCCATGAGAGGACGGAGAACACGGCAGTCTGTAGAAAAAGCTCCTCATAATTTTTCTTTTTTTCCTTTTTTCAGAGCACTTTTGCCGCAGCTGCTCCGAGCTCTTCTCATCGAAACTCTCTGCACATTTCAAAAAAGTCGCTGGAGTCGTCACCGAGGAGAAGCTTGTTGTAGCTCGTCTGTCCCGAGCTTTAACTAGCATAACAGAGACAGCAAAGCATTGTGAGAGAGCAGATCGTCCAGACGCTGAATGTTGTGTTCCTATCAGCCGACACATTGTAAGCTTGTTGGTAGCTGTCTAACCGGCATCCAGAAAATATCAAATATAACAAAAATATCCAACCTATCGTCTGCCGAGTCTTAATTTAAATCTCGATAAAATGAAACACTTATTATGTTTTCATCACCTCCTGTATGTTCCATTCTTGCATGGAGGATTTTGCATGGAAGTTCAGCTATTTTTGATTGAAACCATAAATACCATAAATACAGTTCACCATGACAACTTCTAAGGCATTTGATAATTAATAAAATATTCCTCATTCTCTCCCACTCGGTGTTTTTGGATTTAAGGAGACACTTTTGATATGTGTAGTTTATTTGGCTTTGATCCGGTGTTTGTGTTTAGTCTGACTACAGACGGATGCTGCTGTGGTCAGATAGGGGTGTTAAGGGATTGTCTGTGCCCTGAAGTGTGCTTAATCTGTGTCTGTTGTATTGTAATTTGTGCTCCTGTCAAATGTGCAAATGTGATCTCTCTCAACGTAAATCTCCCAGATGAGTCCCATCTTTGGCCTACCGCTACCACATCGGATCCTCCCGCATGCTGTGTTAAAACAAGTTGGTGCAAATGAACTACTTTGTAGTCAAGGTACAACAATGGCAGGCAGGCTGCCAGTCTCGAGTTCAGACCCTGCGAGAAGAAAAAATCTCACATGTGCCTGTACCATAACCAGAATGTGCTTCCAACAGTAAACAACCGCTGCTCGCACAAAGAATGACAAAACGGCTGGCAACGAGACCCGAACACTCTGCAGGGAGCTGAGAGAGCTTTGTGAAGAGTGAGGTTAATTTCATCACACCTGTTTATCTGCACATAATCTGCCTAATAACAAATAATACTCTAACTCAATTTGTTTTCTGCTTCCTTTTGTAGCAGGTTAATCCAACCACGGCCTTAATCAAAACTATAATTCTAACATTGCAACACGAGTCCACCATTTAAGATGTTGCCTCCCTTGAGGTGTAATTATTTGCCATGGTGCTTCCAGACACATACATGTCAGGTTGTACATCCAACCGTAGCCTGGCAAAACCATCTCAGCATCCATCATGATGAGAGAAGAAGCCCGGAACAGCACACACTTCCTCTGTAATCAGTCCCTGGGCTCTTAAAGTCTGGAAGGTGCTGTGGCTGAGAAAATAGCTACAAAGCCACCAGCACCTGCTGGCCTGGATGAGAGGTTCTGCTTTTCCAGTTAATGGTGACTCATAGAGTCACCTGTGGAATAATTGACAGTGTAGAACACAGATCATCCTCACCACCAAAATTACTTTGTTTGTCCGGTAACCGTTTCCTGTCTCAATGCCGCATTTTCATTTCAAGGAGTGTAGAGGTCAGTGTTTTGGAAGAGAACCAGTAATTATTAATAGTGCACACGGTTCACCATCTGATGTCTGATGTCTCACAGTTTTGCCCTAATTAGCTTTTAAAGTTATTTACTAACCAACAGGTCTGGTTTTACTGTAGCAAATGTGCTCAGAGGCATGTAGATAACATGTTATTGATCCCTTCCTTCCTTCCTTCCTTCCTTCCTTCCTTCCTTGACTCAGTTATATCACATACAGTTCATGTGAGTAAGAGGCAGATGCTGATGGAGGGTGTATAAGGATGAGTGACATCACATTAAGCCTTTGTAAGTCTCTGCCTGTTAAATTAATCCTATCACATGAAAGAAAAGTGTGTCTTGTTAATGAGAAGTAAGAAGTTCGGGGGCTATTAACGAACACGGAGTGAAAAGAATATGTGAAAGTGATTCTCTCATCCAGCTGTTTCTCTGCAGGCTTCACTTTCTCCTGCTGAAGGAATCAGCTCCTCCACTCAGGATCACACGCTGTGACACAAATGGACGAGAGACGTCTACAGGTAAACACACGCACCTGCTCGCTTCGAATGAGTCAGTCTGGATGAGAGATGGAACTTACAGGGGTCACTTAAATAGCCTTCCTGATGGCTGCTGCAGGAAATACTACCTACAGCAGAGGTTCCCATCTGGTTGGTTTATGTGGGTCGGATTCCTCCCACTTTCTGGGATAGCACAGAGTGACCGAAGTGTGTCTGCTTGTCATTTACTTCGATCGTGTCACCGTCATTTTGCATAACTTCCCGAAGCCAGCAGGGATAGGAAATTACTTCTTCGTCTTTTAATCCTTAAAATGGAAGTCCAGTATTTCTGAACCTGGGCTCCATGTGGACCAAAAGTCATGGAGATGGGCCCGTAAAGTGCCTCCGCTGGCAAAGCTGCAAGAGCTGCAACATAATCATAAAAAATGATGGTGGAAATGTGCGTCAGAGCTCAAGAGAGTAGCTCAGAGTTCACCCAGAGAAACTGCCAGCAAGAATATTTCCAAAGATGGCTGAATATTTAGCTGATTTTGACATTTTGACAGAGCGAGACTTCTTGAACGAGACTATTATAATTACAGAAAGGGTTTTAATCTTGATCAGAGAGATTTATCCCTGTAGGATTTCTGTAATGTTGTCAGACAAAATAACAACCTCCATCTGTGAGATGACATAGTTTTAACAGTTGATATGAAGGATAATGTTGCAGCTGTTGTTTTGTTTTTTTTACTTAGATTTAGGAAAAATATCTGGGTTTGGGTAAAATCTTGTTACTTCTTTGACGTCTAACAAACCTACTTAAGTTGTGTCGTGATGTGCTTCACCCTCTAAAAGAACCAACTGTTGCCTTCTGGTTCCCCACTGGACTCAAACAGCGTTCTCCTGAATGAAAGTCCTGCGCTGTGTTTTTACCCGACCATCCTCCCCCAACTGTCTGGACTTCCAACTGTTCAACAGTCCCCCCTCACTTCCTCCTTTACTGCTGTAATAATAACTACAGGCGCTAGATGTCACCACCTTACAACAAGCATAAAGCTGTTTTCACTCTCTACCTACAAGGTCTTTTTTTCCCGATGAGGGAAAGCTCTGTGGTTCCCATGAAGACACACACAAACACATGGCAGCAGGAAGGGAGGAGTCAGTCCTACACATGCTATTAAACAGTAGCATATAATGATTGTTTATGTGCCCCAGTAAGACAGCTGGGAAAAAAGAAAAAACATGTTGAAGGCTTGTGAGGGGAAAAAAAAAAAGAAGACTGAATCCCAAATGAGTGTTTAAACTTCAAACAGAAGCACAGGGATGAGGCTGAGTGCTGACAGCCAGAGGAAGAGAACAGTGGCTATCCAGTAAACATCAAAGCCAGGAAAATCTCCCGGTGTGTGTGGGAGTGTGGCTACATGTGTGGGCATGTGTGCTGTAAAGAGCGTGGGCACTGCTTCGTATGAATGTGCAGGTCACCTCGGTGTACCACTTGTTAATTAGCAGAACACACACACACACACACACACACACACACACACACACACACACACACACACACAGCTCTTTATCCTCCCTGCTTGAGGCACAACGGTGCACACTCATTAACAAAGATACGCATAGATTTGTTGTGATACGCACTGCGATTTGCTTTCTCTTTAAGATCAGAGATTTTCTGGTTCCCAAAGATCATTAGTCAGCCTCCGTGTCCGGTGTGTATCCTCACTAACGGATGTGAAAAACAGGAAGCTTTTGGAGCTGTTCCTGTC